>NW_017728915.1:6804529-6906638 GCF_001723895.1 Crocodylus porosus | reverse complement strand
CGTTTCAGGCTGGACATAAGGAGGAACTTCTTTACTGTCCGAGCCCCCAAGGGCTGGAACAGCCTGCCATCGGAGGTGGTTCAAGCACCTACACTGAACACCTTCAGCAGCAAACTGCATGCTTCTCTTGCTGGGATCCCATCACCCCAGCTGACTTCCTGCCCCATGGGTGGCAGGCTGGACTCGAGGATCTCCCGAGGTCCCTTCCAGCCCTGATGTCTATGAAATCAGAAAGCTTGTATATTTAGGTGGGTAAACAGGAACTGAGGACTTCCCGAACCCTGCCCCCACCTGCCTTAGCCAAGGTTACGGAGGGGTCTGTGGCAGAGCCAGGAACCGGTCCTGCTTTTTGGAGCACTAGTCCAATGCTTTAGTTGCACCACCCTGGGGCTTGCTGACCCAGCATGCTCAGGTGACGTTCTCTGTAGTGTTCCAGCATTGAGCCCAGCTGCTTTGAGAAGGGAGCCTGAGGGGGAAGTGTTCAGAGCAAAAAGGGAGGTGATGGCTTCAGTCGGAGATCTTCACCTTGGTATCTGACAGGTGTCACCTGGAGGGTGCTGCCAGCAGAGCTCTTTCTATTGGACCCTTACAGACCCTGCAGTTTTTACTGGCCTACTAAACACAGCCCTTGATGCCAAGTCTCTACATGGGAGAACCAGAAAAGGCCTTTTTCTTGCTGTTGGAGCTCTAGTGCCCTTGTTTGGCATCCAGCTGTCACGTAGGCCCACAAGGCTTGTGCATCCTATGTGACCTGAATCCTGGGGGCTTTTAGCTTGTTGGGAGACCCAGAGTAGCCATTGGGTTCTGTGGCCTATTTGTACTTGCAGAGAAGAGGCTGCACCTTGGCCAGGGCACAGAGGCCTGCTGTGTGGGAGGAGGGCACATTTTCTGCAGGGACAGAGATCACATTAATGTGTGCTGCAGGCTCCAGCTCCTTGGGAGCTCTTAGCAAGCCCAGTGCAAAGCTGTCCTGACCTCAGGTTTTTCAGTTTCTCTGGATTGGCACCAGTGTGGCTTTGGGCGAGCACATGGCATTTGCTCCTCTAAGAGCAGGGTGTTCAATCTACAGGACCCTCTGCACCAGTATCACATAACCACTCTGGGCCCTGTTGGCTGTAAGCCATTTAGCCTGCGGGCAGGGAAAGCTGGGGGCAATGGCCCTGAATTGGTGAGCAAGAGACAACAGAAATACAGCTCTCTGTGTCCCTCACTCACCCTTACTGTCCTAGGTCATGTTCCCCATGCTGTGCTCTGCTGATACTCTTCCATACCAATGCGCAGCTACCTGCTATTCCAGCCTTCCTCACCCGAGATTGAGGGTCAGCCAGTGTCTCATTTCTGAACCCTGTGAAGCTTCTACCACAGAGTGAGGGGCCCCCATTGTGTACTAGTCTCCCCAGCCCCAGTCCAGTCCTATTCAGTGACCCATTTTTGCAGAGCTCCTTCCACTGTGGCTGACGCCCAGCGCAGTGATATGGCATCTGTATGCACTGATACCCTCTCTGTGCCCCCTGGGGAGATTGCCCCACCCTGCCTTTGACACCTTCCCCAGAGCCACGCCTGGATGCTGGATTGAGATTGGATAGCTCTCACATGTCTGGCCAGAGCTGCACCTGAAACCAGAGCTCTGGAGATATATAACTTCTCCCCTGCTCTTCTGTGACACTTATCACAACTACTGCCCCTTTTGCCCCATTTTCTCTGCTCCACATTGCTCCAGAGTGGGGACAGCTCTCCCTGCTGTCTCTGTGCCTAGGCATGGGAGCCCAGGGATACCAGCCGTGCTCTCACACCTCTTTCTTGTTCTTTCAGAACGTGCTGGCTAAGGCGCTGTACGACAATGTGGCTGAGACCCCAGACGAGCTCTCCTTCCGCAAGGGTGACATCATGACGGTGCTGGAGCGAAACACGCAGGGCCTAGATGGCTGGTGGCTATGCTCACTACATGGGCGCCAGGGCATTGTGCCTGGCAACCGCCTGAAGATTTTAGTGGGCATGTATGACAAGAAACAGCCAGCCGGACCTGGCCAAGGGCAGCCCCAGCCGCAGCAGTCCCAGCAGCTGCAGGCCCCTCAGACTTCTGTGCCTTACCATCACCAAGGAGTCTACAACCCTCTGTCCCCTGCCTCCCAGTACCCCCCAATGCACCCTGCTTACCCGTCCCAAGGGGACAATGTCTACCTGGTTCCAGCCCCAAACAAAGGGCAGCAGGGCCTCTACCCTGGCTCTGCACCGGGGGGACAGTTTTCATCACCTCCAGCCAAGCACCCAGCTGTGTATCCAAAGCAGCCACCTCCTCATCCCTTCCAAAGCCAAGGCCAGGAGATCTATCAGGTCCCACCATCTATGAGCCCAGCCCAGGATGCTTGCCAGGGGCCTGCAGGATCTGCAAGCCCCCCTCAGGATATTTACCAAGTTCCTCCTTCTGTTGGCTTGGGGCAGGAGATCTACCAGGTGCCCCCTTCCATGAGCCAGACCCAGGAGATCTACCAGGTGCCTCCTTCGTTGGACATGAGGAACTGGGAAGGGCCGAAGCCTCAAGGAAAGGTAGATCATGTTCCTGCAAATCCAGCCTGGCTCCTCGTCATACTGGGCCACACGGGCTCAGGCCTTCACAGTGCAAAGCTCTGCCCATGGAGAGGCAAGGAAGGGAACAGTCCTCACTGTGCCATAAAAACCAGACAGGGCAAGGGGAGGAAGTGGAAATATGACTTGTGAGAATGTCTGGGGATGCTTCTGTTTCAGGCTGACTCCTAGGGTGGCGGGGGTTCCCTAGACACCCTTTTTCTGAGGAGGGGCAGGGGCTCTTTGAGGCTGCTGCCTTGAAGGTGTGCTGGAGGTGGGCATTTCAGGGTGATTGGGGCCCTTCTCTTCCTTGGGAACTTACTGGCCAAGGTGGGATTTGCTGCACTGCACCAGGGCTGGGGCTGGCACTAAGCCTGACACTAGCAGGCCCCCGGCACAGTGGCTTGGTCTGTACCAGTGTGTTGCAATATCTGGGCTCCTGGTGCTGGAGAAGGTGCATCTTGTGAGCCCAATTTTCTTTCCCATTCCTGTGCTCAGATATCAGTGCAGGCTACCTTTGTGTTCTCTGCATCCTGTGGCAGTACAGGAGCTGTGTGACCTCCAGTGTCAGTCATGGCAACCTGAGGGTTGCTCTCATTTGTTCTCTTCCCATGACATCTCAAAGCATGGAGTGCAGTGCATGTGGGCCACATCCCCAACACACTGCCATATGGGGATCAGGACCAGATCTCAGCCCCTACAGGGCTCATGTCCTCCCGTGAAGTTCCAGTGGGGCTACAAAGGTGGTGGGGGTCCAGGCCCAATATGGAGAATGATGCAGCTGGTCTATCTGATCAGGCTGGGTGGTCTGGGCCTTGCTGGGCAAAGAGGCTGGTGTCACCACCAGGACCCACTCTGATTCCTTTGCCCAGGGAAAGCAGGAGGAGGCAGGTCCAGTCAGGCTGCTCCTTGCATATTGCCTGTGCACAAAAGTAGACAGGGAGAGCCTGTCTGGGGATCTGCATGAACACTGCTGCGGCTCCCTTCTGACCATGTGACTTCATGAGACACATTAGAGAGCTGTTTTAAAGCACCTGGTAGCCCCTGACCCAAGCCCCTTCACACGGAGCCAGGAAGAGGGTGCCATTAGCTGGCAGCCCTCTGTTTAGCCTGTGTGTGTTCATGGTTCACTTAATGCTGCAGCTGGGGCTCTGACACCACTGCTGTGGAGCTTATGGTACATGGAGCATCAATGAGGTGCTTCCTTGGGCAGGTTTCTGGGCTACTATCCTTCCCTGTGTTGTGGCACCTCATTTTGGGGGTGCAGCATAGGAGTCACTTGGTTCCAGTGCATCGGGGATGGGCAGGTGCCTGGCAAGGCGGATGTACATCTTCCTACCTTCGCCCTTGACAGCTTGGTTGTAGAAGGTTTCAGTACTTGGGTAGTTTGCTCTGGGCAGAGTCCAGGCAGGGCAAGGAGGGGGCTATGGCGCACATCCCAGTGTTGGGGCTTCTGGTCCCAAGGCCTGGGGCATGGGAGTTGCTGTGGAGAGGCAGCCCAGTTGCATCTGAGCTAGCAGCCAAATGCTTGGCCAGTGTGAGTAAGTGCAGCCTGGTGGCCTTGCAGGATGGTGTCATTTCCAGCTCTTTCCAGCTGGGCTTCAGGCCTGATTGTCCTTGCAGCCACTCAGCCTGTTTGTCAAGGCCCAGCCCTGCACAGCTGGAGTGATGTGAAAGGCACTGAGCAACCTGGTGAGGCTGAGGCTGGGCAAGCCCTGCCAAGCCTAGTAGCTGAACTATCTGGGTCTGCTACCACCTGCATTCCCTCTGCCTTCCCTCCCCCAGCCATGCTGCCCAGGATAGAAGGGAGATGGGCAGGGGGCAGAGGGGCTGATGCTGTGCAGAATAAGCATGGGCAGAGAGAGAGGGATCGGTACAGGTACCTCTTGCCCTGCACAGTTGTGGCCAGGGCTCCATTATTCTCTTCTGTGCCAGCAAGAACAAGGCCAGTACCACAGCCTTTACCCTAGATGCTCCGGGCTCAAGTGCACCAGAACCTGGATCTGATTTTGCCCTGCATTGGGCTGGGAAAAGCCTGGCCCCAGCTGGGGAGGTTTGACTGCTGGCTGTATCTGCCAGCCAAGTGCTAATAAGCAGGCTACAACATTCCCACTTGGCCACATTTAGCCTGCACGCCCTGCAGGGGCTGTGACTCTCAAGGGGCAGTACCTGAAATTGGAGGTGGGGAGGGGCAAAATTGGAGGTGAAGGTGGGGCTCTAGGCTGTGAGAGACATGAGGTCAAATGTCTGCTGTGCTGTTCCTTCCCTGTGTGGCCTTGAGCAACTCTTAACCTTTCTGTGCTTAGTTTTGTCATCTGTCCCATGGAGGCAGTAGGCACTCCCTCCTGTATCATGATGGGGTGATAAATACTAGGGCTGTGTGAATTGGCAGCGATCTGATCCAGGTTTGGATCTGGCCGCTTCGGATGGCCGTGATCCGATCTGGAGCTCTGGACCGGGTTTCCACCTCGATCCCACCGAAGCTTTGGAACTGCCTCGGAGATCCGGCCATAGGATATAATGGGGAATCGGTGAAATAGCTATAACTTTGTTGTTTTTGTCTGATTTGGATTAAACTTGCGGGGATGGTAGCTTCTGCTGCGAGCATGAAATCTGCCAAGTTTCAAGAAGATTGGTGTAGGAGTTTGGGGGGAACTGTACCCCAAATTCTTAAAAGCCAAACTCGTGTCACGGCTGTGTGTTGCAACACAGGGGAGCCAAAACTGCAGGGATGGTTGCGCTTACTGAGGCCACAAAGCCTGCCAAGTTTCAAGGAGATCGGTGCAGGGGTTTGAGGTGGAACTGCCCCTCAAGCTGTGGACAAGCAAAACTCGTGCCATGGGTGACTCTGCGTGTGCTAATGCGCAGCGGGGTGACAGCTGCAGGGCTGGTGGCCCCTGCTGTGACGCCTGCCAGCTGTGGAGGAGATCGGTGCAGAGGTCGGGCCCTGCACCCCTAGCTGCTGATGGACAAAACTCGTGCCAAGACTGTCTCTGTCTTGGGACAGTTGATTGTCTGTATTGAGTCTTTCTTCTCCTAAGCCTGGTGTGTAGGTGCTAATTGATGCTTGGTAGTTAGGTCCTGTGGATTGAGCTGATCCCTGGTCCCTGAGTGAATCATGATTGATTGGTTACTGGTAACACAGCAGCTTAGCTGCCAGGCCTGCAGTAGTATCTGCCCTCCCCGCCCTAAGACGGACACAGTCCTACAGGCACCCATGGCACAAGTTTTGCTTGTCCACAGATTGAGGGGCAGTTCCCCCCAAAACCCTGCACTGATCTTCTTGAAACTTGGCAGGCTTTGTGGCCTCAGTAAGAGCAACCACCCCAGCAGTTTTGACCCCCCTGTGTTGTAACACTTAGACATGACATGAGTTTTGCTTTCAAGAATTTGAAGTGCATTTCCCCCCAAACCCCTGCACTGATCTTCTTGAAAGTTGGTAGGCTTCATTCTCTCGCTAGAGTCTACCACCCCTGAAAATTTCATCCAAATCGGAAAAAAAACCCCAAAGTTATAGATATGTTGTTATTTTCTCATTATACCCTATAGCCGGATCTCTGAGGTGGCTCTGAACAGCTTCGGGAGGCCGAACGAGGCAGCGCTTCGACCCGGATGTGCTGCTTTGGACCCCGAAGCATCTGAAGCTTCTCTGGATCCAAAGCTGTGTCCAAAGCCTCGCACAGCCCTAATAAATACTAGGGCTGTGCAAAGCTTTGGTAGCTGATTTAATTTGGAGGAGATTCAGCCTGATTCAGGGACCAAATCTCCGAATCTGAATTGAATGGGGAGACCAATTAAAAGCTCCGAATTGATTTTGAAGCATCCGAATCAATTTGGAAAAAGATTTGGTGATTCAGCTATAGACTAAACAGGCAGCTGACATAGCTGCCTCTAGGTGGTAAGTCTGTTGGGGTTGGGGGAGGGGGCATTAGGGGTGTGGGAGAGGGAAGGATTGAGGCTGGGGCTGGAGCTGGGACAAGCTGCCCCGGCAGGGCAGGGGCACGTTACTTTGGGAGGGGGGCTCAGGTGCAGCAGCACTAGGAGCAGGGACTCTGCCCTGGTGCTGCTTGCCAGCCGGCACAGAAGAGCACGGGATGCAGGTGCAGCAGTGCTGGGAGCAGGGACTGTGACCTGCTGCCACTTGCCCCCTTCTGCTTGGAGCGAGCCGTGCCCCCGCTCCCAGCACTGCTGTGCTGGTGCCCCCTGCCCCCCTCCCCAAGTCCCACGCCCCGTGCCCCAGCTGGGCAGCTTGTCCCAGCCCCAATCATCCCTCCCTTACACCCCTACCCTCCCCCAGCCCCAACAGACTTACAGCTGGAGGCAGCCATGTCAGCTGCCTGTTTAGTCTAGGGCCGAATCTCCAAAGCAGCGCCAAATCTTTCAGATCTGGTTCAGCCAAATCGGATCGGGACAGTGATTCAAATTTCCAAATTGAATTGCTGTCCCTCTGAAGTGAATACTTGCTGTTTCGCACAGGCCTAATAAATACCATAGCAGGGCAGTTGAGCAGTGTTATTCTGGGTTATCTCTGCCAGCCCTGTGGACCAGGCTGAGGGGTCACAAGGCTGGGGTGGGGAGGAGTGGTTTCTGCAGCCTTTTCCCTAAAGAACCTCCATTCTCAACCCAGTTCAGGGCAGGGAACGTGTGTATTTTGTCAGGTGTTCTCACTGTTCACACAGCTGAGCTGGGACTTGAGCCCTAGCTC
Organism: Crocodylus porosus; assembly: GCF_001723895.1. Lineage (NCBI taxonomy): Eukaryota > Metazoa > Chordata > Crocodylia > Crocodylidae > Crocodylus > Crocodylus porosus. The sequence goes on along the minus strand of NW_017728915.1, from coordinate 6,899,368 downwards.
CACATTTGTTGGCTACCATGAAGCTTGGATCTGAGTGCCCCAGGAGCTAAGCCCAGCTGGGGTCTCAGGCTAGCTCTGGGCTTTGTGCAAGGCAGGAGCTCTAGTAAGGGGCTGGAATTGTGCTCTGCTTTTAGTTGAGTTCCTGCTGACAGCTGCATTGCAGCTATGCCTTGAAGTGGTCTAACTCCTGAGTGCCCCTTGAAGCCTGGGCTTGGTGTGTGATGCCAGGGAGAAAGTGCATTGATCCTACAGGGCTGCTACAGGCTCCCACATGGCTGAAGCTGCAGCTGGTTCTGCCTAATCTGGGTCAAAGCAGAATCTGGCTGAGCCCCATACTTTGTAGCACAAAGCCACCTGCCTGGGGAGCTCCAGGAGCTATGTAGCACTCCTTGGCAAGCAGGCACTGAATGCCCACTTGAGTGTCAGGAAACTACTGGCTCTTGGCTGTGGGCACGGACATGTGAGCTACGGCAGGGCTTATAAAGGACCTGATCCTGCCTAGTGCTCAAGATTTTTACCTTACTGTCCCTTGCAGAACTGGGGCCTAGGGCCTGGGGCAGCTGTTTATGGGGGTGATGTCTAACAGCCCTCTCTGCCCCCGTGGTGGGGGTGGGTCCCTGGTCCCTGCTCATGTGGGTCTGGTTTCCAGAGAAGCTCAGTTGGGCTTGTTACCAAACTTCCTCCGCCTCCCAGAGCTAATGCATTGTGAGCAGGCAAGTGACAGACTCAGCTAGTCCATCCCATGCTGAGTCAGTGGCTCAGCCTAGAGGATTTCCCAGGTTCTTGCTTTCTACCATGAAGTCAGACCGCCCCCATGCTAAGGCCCAGCCGGGATTTGCGTGGGATTGCCCCACTTCCCTTGGCAGTCAGCAGCTCCCCACAGCACAGCCTCTGGGATCCTCAGCTCTGTGTGTGTGTGTGTGTGTGTGTGTGTGTCTGTGTCCTGTAAACGTTCCCACGTGTCCTCCAATTGCAATTAGTGAGCCAGTCTGCAGTGCATCCTGCTTGGCAGGGACCAGCTTGAGCCCAGTGAATGAAAGCGCCCAGCCTTACTCAGTGCCCAGTAATGGACTGCGGTGGCCAATTTCGGAGTTCAGTTCTGGGTCCTTGCCCCTTGTCATGCTGCTTCTTCGTTATGAATGTTTTCTGCCTCTGGCTAAAACATGGGGGTGTTGCTCTGCAGCTGGTTCACCGCTACGACTCAGCTTGGCCTGCCCTGTGTGAGGAAGGCAGTGCCCCCTTTTCTCTTTGTGGGGTGAGCTGGGTTTACAGGGGCAGCCAGCCCCAGTCTGTTGAGCTCCCTCTGAAATCAGGAAGGCAGATAGGGCTTTCTCATGTGGTCCCAGTTGCTTTCAAACCTGGCTCCAAAAATTACTCAGAAGACACAAAGCCCAAATGTGGACAGGTAGCAGCAGCCAGGAGCATGGGAGAGTGCGAGGAGCAGAACTGGGGCAGGCTAGTAATAGGCAGTCATATGTTACCAGCAGAACTGATAAGAAGGGAGAGGAGTACCTAGCCACCATGCGCAGCAGCCATGGTTCACACTAACATGAGCTGGCAGTCCATCCACCCCTGTGAACAGGTAGTTCTGAGGCCTGGCTGCATCCCTAGGGAAGGCCTGGTGAGAGGGCAGGCATGGCTCCTAGATTTACAGTAATTATAGTGCAGCAAACGCCCCTCTCTAATGCTCTGCTGCAAGGCAGATCTGGCCCTGCTTTATAGCAATTGCCACACAGATCAAAGACCCAGAGCCTTGCTGCTTTGTTGCTCACTAGCCAGGTGCATTGGCAGAGGAGCCTAGTGGTTAGCAGTCAGAACTCCTGGGTGTTGTTGCTGGTTCTGACACTGGCATGCTGGGTAGATTTGGACAAGTCAGCCCCACTCTCTGGCTCTTTTTTCTCACCTGTGACTTGCTTTGAGATCCACTGGGGTGTGGAACTGAAACACATTCACTCATCTCCTGCTTCTTCGGATTGAGCTGTCCGGAGTGCGTTCCTGGGAGTTGGCTCCTATCCCCATCTCTCCTTGCACCTTCAGCTAGCTCAGAGTGGGGCCGAGGCTGCTATTTCTCTCAGAACATGGTGTTTATTTACTTCCATTGTGAAATGCCTCCTCCTACCCCAGCCCCCCATTCAGGCTTACAGGGAGAAGACAGGTGAGGGGAAGCAGAGGAGAGCCATGGCTGCAGTGACTCACGCTTTGGGTATTCAGCCATTATCCATTTCTGAAACTTGCTGGCAGTTTGGGCTGTGCAGACAATGGCTTTGCTCTTGCCCTGAGGAAAATGTGCAGTCCTGCCTGAGCATAGCCAGACCATTCTGGACCCATCTGCTTCAGAGTCCTCCTGCCACCAAGGCTCCAGCGCTCCCAGCTGGGTCTCAGCTCTCTATAGCAGGCCTGTTTTAACTGGTGGGTCATGGCTGTGGTGGTCATCTCTGCTGCTGCCTTGTGGCAGGGGTCCACATGCTGCCAGCAGAGCCCTTGCAACTAGAGGTGGAGAGCTGCAGGGTCGCATGCCACCAGCATGTGCAGCAGGGGGGATCCCAGGGGTCTGAGCATTGGCCCCTGGAGTGTGTGCCCCTGGCTGTACCAGTGTTGAACAGCTGCTCCACAGGGAACTGAACTCAAGGATGGGGCTGGCAGCAGGTGTTTGCTGCTCCTACTGTCAACTGCAGCAGGATAATGGTTCAACAGCAGGAGAGGCAAATTGGAGCTGCTACAGAGTCCCTGCTTTCTGGCCTGGTGGGGGCTGGGGTCACAACTTGGTGCCCAGGATGCCATCTGTTACATGGGGGGGGGGGGTTTCATGGCTCAACACACAGCATCTCTTTGTCCGCCAGGCAGTCTTTCAAGAGACAGCCACATACAGAGCAAGCTCTCATGCTGCGTGCACGTTGACCCCCCTTCACTTAGTGCCAGGCTAAGCAGTTCCTACTTCCAAAAGTATGGAGCCCCTTGTTCCATGTGCCCATCTGACAGGCTGCTGGTCCCTGTTGTGGTGTGGAGAAACCATATGTCCCATACCAAAAGTGCCTGATTTGGGTAACCACCAACATGTGTCAACCCTACCTGGCAGGTTGGCATAAGGAGCTGGAAGCTGACAAGGAGACCAGCACTGGGTGAGGAGTTAGGTCTTTGCTGGGGCTTTCCTCTTCTGGGCCCCTTCCCAACCTTGCAGCAGGCCCAGGGCCTTCAAAGTTGTTTATATGCTAGTAGGGCCAGCTGTTGGGGCATCTCCTGCCTCCATCCTCCTTCCCCCACCTTCCACACTTCCTGCTGCCTTACGCTGCCCTCCCTATCCAGCATGTGGTTTCCAGCAGGCAGGCCCTTATGCACTCCTTCCATGGCAGTGGCTTTTGGAAGGGGCCTTTCCCTTCTTGTCTGTCACCCCCTCTCTCAGCGAATTACCCTTTCCGGACTGTTTTAGTTGATGTCTTCTGGTGCTGGTCATCCTTCACTGCAGCGACATGCTGACAGCACAGTGACCAGTGGGACCCACCCCTTCGGGGGTGTTTCAACATCAGTTCCCTCCCCACACCCCATTGGGGGTGCGGGGTTCACATTCACTGCCGGCTGCCATCCACAGGCGACCCGAGGAGGCTGGTGGTTCATGCCACGTTATCATGAGGACATCAAATAGTCCCTCTCTCAGCCTGTTGCATATGATTAGTATGGCTCTGCTCTCCTGGCACATCATTTATGGTGACTGGGGTTTGTTCTCAGGCTCTTTCTCTAGTTTGCTCCTGTGGCCTTTTGGCCAGGCACAAGCAAGACTCAGGGCCATCTAAATCCCAAGGCCTCTGAGCTTGGGGTTTGTACATAAGATGCTGGACATGGATTTAGAAGCATCTAAAGCCCCACACTGAAGAAAGTGTCTGGGCGATAGGATACTTGCCAGTGATAGCACCACACAGACTTGAATGATTGACCTTTGCTTAGTCCATAAAATTTGGAACTGATTTGGCTAATTGGCTGGAGATGCAACTATTTTTTTTTAATGTTGTATTATATATGTAGGTACAAAAGTGCTGCTTGGAAGTGTATTTATGGAGTTTTAAAACTTGCAGCAATTTCAAAAAAGATAAAGTACATAATTTCTGGATAAGCTATGTCTATGGGACTTACGTGCAAATTTCTACAGGTATGTTTATTTAAGCCGGTCACTGTGTTCAGATTTGTTCCTCCCCTCCACATGCTCATGGAGAGCAGGATCTGATAGTAAGGGCTAGCGGGCTACCTGATCCCCCAGATTTGTGTTCCCTGCTGTAGCAGTGGGAGGGAGACAAATTCAAGGCAGTCCTCCAATAATCAGATTCTATACCTGGAAAATTGTAACAAATGTATAGATTTTCCATATATAAATCTAATTATTGGGGGGTCGTCTTATATTCATAGTTGTCTTGTATTTGAGTAAATAAGGTAATAGCATTTGCTGCAGGACTCTTCTTACTGCCCCTTCCCTCATCCACCATGTACCCAGTAGCCTGGAGCTGGGAAGCCCAGTCCTAGGGATCCTAACTAGCCATTGGAGCCCTGGTGTATGAGCTTGAAACAGCAAAATCAAAAAGAAATGAAGGGCTCCAAAACAGCCTTGAAATGAAACAAGAGCAATGGAAACATTTCAAAAGTTTTGAAACGTTTTGAGTTTCGAAGCTGAAGCTGGGCTTGCCTGCAGGGAAACAGAAAGTAAGGAGAGGGAGAGGGGAAAGGGGGAAAGGACACAGTGAGGGTGCACCTTAACAGACACGCTGGAGAAGAAGCTCCTGCAAGAGAGGGAAGAAAGGCGCTGCCACAGTTTAGCTGCCTGAGATGCTGCTAATGCTACTGTGCTGCTTACTAAGTTAGTACCTTTTGTCATGTAAAGTGGTGGACCAGACTGAGGCTGTAGAGGGGGAGGAGACCTTGCTGGGGCACACTACCATGTCGTGTAGAGGCCGAAGTGCCAGTGAGGGTAAACCTTAACACACATACAAAGTCATACATGTTACTAGTTTTGCTTGTCAGCAGCTTGAGGTGAATTTTCCCAGAACTCCCTGCACCTATCTCCTTGAAACTTGGCAGGCTTCATGCCCTCAGAAGGGGCTACCATCTCTGCTGTTTTCATCCACATCTGCCAAAAAATGACAAAATTATAGGCCGTTTCATGTTTCCCCATTATAGCCTATGGGCGGAACATCAAAACAGCATTGAAACTGTTTTGACAAAACGAAACAGAACAGCAATTTCTAAACGAAACTCAAAACAAAACACTCTCCTGGTGAAATGGAAGTCGAAACAAATCAGCGCTGTTTCACACAGCTGTTGCAAGATCACCTCTGGGAAGGAGTGGAGCTCATCCACGCCTTTGCTGAGGCGGTGGCAGAGAGAGAGAGAGATCAGGCCACTCACCCATTCCCCCAGCCAGCCTGGGAAATGGCTCTTCCCTTCTGTCCCTGCAACCTTTACATAGTCTTTGCTTTATTCTAGTTCAGAGTGGCACCCTGAGGTGGAGAGACACTCCAGCTAGGAGTTATCTGGTGCTGAGGTGCTTTGAGCAGCTGAGAGCTCACTTATGCCTTGGTTAGGTAACATCTCGGGGGGTATAGCAGGTACATCTGGCCCTCCTTTCAGTTGTAGGGCTGCAGCCTCCTGGGGAGTACATCACACTCAGGGCACCAGGATGAGATCTTTTATTGGACCAACTGCCTGGTTGGAATAGACTTTGACCAGGCCACTTCATCCTACGCTCTGACAGCAGCTGAGACCTCCAAGAGACACAAGCCACTGTATTCTGCCAGAGTCTCCTGGAGTGCCAGGAGACTCCAGTTTTGTGTGTCCGGGGGAGGAGTCCCAGTTGTCCTCAGCCCATTTCTTAGCTGTGCAGCCTAAGAATAGCTGGGGCAACTGTGGGCTATTTTGGTATTGCAGCAGAGAACAAGGCAGAGGGCCTAGGGCCAGCCTGGAGCACCGACTGGGGCTCTGTGCTCATTCCCAGGCTCTTACGCTTTTGCCTTCAAATGTGTGTCTGTGCCTGGGTTTGGTGGTTATGCTTTGTCACTCAGCACTAGACAGCTGGGAAGTGGGCTGTGTTACTGCCCTCTGCACCAGGCTTGCTGGAGCACTGAGGGGAGGCAGCCTCCTGATCTGTGTTTACCTGCACAGATGCCAGTGCATGCCATAAAAATGCCTTGGGCCCTTTCCCATAAGCACTGTGCAGTTTTGCCTGATGGTGGCTACAGCTGGAGGAGTGGTAGGGGTGGGGCCATCTCCCCACAGTCACGGCAGCCTCTCCAAGAGCAGTCAGACTTCTTTCCACTGTAAGTGCCCACCCCCCCTGCAACAGGGAAGGTTTCATGCTAATAACTATTTTGAGACCAGTCTCTTTGTGTATCCTGCTCTGGCCCTTCAGTTAGGAGTGTGAGCTCCCAAGAAGTACCTCTTACACTTCCCAGAAGTGGCAGCACAAGCAGGGAAGATCCATGGCCCTTCTGTCTGACATCCATGGCCCTTCTGTCTTTTCTCTTCCTAAATAAGCCTTATGCTTCTGTGATTACAAATATTCTGCGGGGCCTTATTGGCACTTCCCTTCTCACTTTTCCTACTGCATTGGCATGGGCCTTATTACATGCATAGAAGGTGCATTGTGAATACCAATTGGGGTGGGGCAGGGTGGGACTGTGGGCCTTGTGGCCTGGTGCTGAGCATCCTACTCCCAAAGGACTGGACACTTAGTCTTGAGAAACTCTGGTGCTACACTAGTGAAGACAGGAACCAGAATCGAGAGTTGTTGGGCAGGGCTAAAAAACAGCTGCCTTGGGGCCAGGCCGATTGCCACTGGGTTTTGGAAGAGCATGGGAGAGCTCATTATGACTGCCTCTTGCTGGAGTCTGACATTTCCTTGGACACGGGGCAGGCTACCAGCATAGATGGAGCTTGAATCTGATCCAGTCCAGCCTTCTCTCACTAGTGTCTCAGCTGGGGGCCAGGCAGCAGGTCCTATCTGCTCCCAGGGTAGCCTTGTCATAATCAGGGCTGTTACAGGATGTGCAGAATCAGTGCGTTCAGCATTGTACTGGGGGCAGTGGGAATAGGTATTGTCAGAGCTTCATGATACCCTACAGTTTCCTGTCCCCTTTGTACCCTCTGGCCCCTGGCACCATGCTAAGTATGAGGGCCTTGGGTGTGGGCAAGCGGCTTGAGGGATTTTGATGTTGATTTTGGTTCTGGTCTCAGTAAAATAGAAGGGGGCAGGGTTCTGCCCTGCCCACGTACCCTGTCCCTGCAGGGGCAGTCCTTGCTCAGGGGCTGTCTCGCCTGTCATGGGCTGTCAGATGGAGCTCTGGGAATTCAGCACCTCTGAAAATTTGGCTTTGTATCAAGACACCTCTCCATGAGCAAGAGGGAGCTGTGGGGCAGCTTCCTCACCGAAGAGAATAGCTGAGACACATGGGGTGATTCTGGGCCAGGGTTGTTTCCTGTCATGCCTTCAGCCCCTGAGGGGGCACCTTCCTTCCCTGGCCCTGCTTGGGGCTGAGTCCTGCTGGGTCAAACTACTGGGTTGTTCTGCCCATATCCAGTTCCCTGCTCTGGCCAATTCCCCATCTGTGCCTCAGAGGCACTGGGCACTGTGCCTACTGCCTGAACCATATGCCAGGGCTCTTCAGCAGCCCAGGTACAGGACATCACAGTGGGGTCAGTGCAGCAGCCATACCTGTAGGCCCAATCCTACTCTGGGCTGAGGGGCCTCCCAGAAATGTGAATACAGGGTGAGCAGGGAGCAGGTCAAGTCTTCTGTCCTATTCATTCCCTATCCTGGCTGTACTGGGAGCCTGCCATGACCCATCCCTGTGGCTGTGTCCTGACCTTGAGTCTGCGTTTAATGAAACAGCCTCCTGCTTGTCTTCCAGAAGTAGTGACATGATGAACAGAATAAGTAGTTCAGTATGCATGGCTGCATTTTGGTGGGCAGACAGGCTAGGACAAAGCAAACAGCCTGTTAGCTTCATCCTAGCCGCCTCCTCCTCCTGGATTGAGCTAGGCACATACCACACAAGAGGCCTCCTTGTCTCGCATGTATAGACACTTGGATCCCTACTTCCTGTCCTGGAGTGGATTACATTGATTTCAAGCCCTCTGCACTCCCTCTGCTGGGGACTTGCCTGGTCCATGGAGAAATGAAATAGGTCACTAATGGGCACCTTCAAGAAACCATATGTAGACCAAAGGATGTGTTTGGGGAGAGAGGGAAGAAGGGTGATTAAGATAGACAGAAAGGTGCATATGGAGAGAGAGAGGAATGAATAGACCCCTGTGCATGTACAAGAGTAAATAGAATAATAGAAAATTAGGGTTGGAAGGGACTTCAGGAGGTCACCTAGTCCAACCCCTGCTCAAAACAGAATTATCCCCAACTAGATCAGCCCAGCCAAGGCTTTGCCTAGCCAGGTTTTACAAACCTCCAAGAATGGAGCTTCCACCACCTCTCTGGGTAACCTGTTCCAGTGTTTTATTACCTTCCTAGTAATAAATTCTTCCTAATATCCAACCTAAACTTCCCTTGCTGCTACTTGAGACTGTTGCTCCTTGTTCTGTCATCTGCCACCAATGAGAACAGTCTTCCTTTTTTGAACCCCCCTTCAGGTAGTTGAAGGCTGCTATTAAATCCCCTCTCAGACTTCTCTTCTCTACACTAAATAAGCCCAGTTCCCTCAGCCTCTCCTCATCAGTTCCATTTTTTTTTTTACCTGGCTGGTGTTGTTCCTAGTGCTCCTAGGGTGGATAGGAGCCAGACTCCACCAAGTAAACCACTGCCAGGCCAAGGGCACCTTTCCTCAGCCTCTCCTCATTAGTCATGTGCCCCAGCTCCATCACAATTTTCATTGCCTTCCACCAGACTCTCCAATTTGTCCCCTTTTCTTTATTGGGGGGCCCAAAACTAGACACAGTACTCCAAATGTGACCTCACCAGATGGATGGATGCATAGGGGGTGTGCATAGGAAAAGCTCGACAGAGAGCAATAGAGAGCCCCTCCAACAGAGAAGATGGGCTGGGTGGGGACACCTCTTTCAGCCACCTGGGGATCAGGACCCTCCCGACCCTTCTGCGGCTACCAGACAGCTTCCCCCCTGAGCAGTGACTCTTCTCTTGACCCTCCTGGTCCCTACCTGGCTGCCAGGTGGTGTACCTGATGAGCATCCTTACTGAGAGGGGACACCCCTCCTGGCCACATGGGAATTGGCTCTGATCCCCACATGGCTGGGACATAGCAGTCCCAGCTGCCAGTATAGCTCTGCACCCCACCATGTGGGGATTGGGACCAGCTCCGTGCCCCCTGCCAGCCTTGGGCTGGCACCTGGAGGAGCCTGGAGCTCCCCCTGGCTGCTGCAGCAGAGCTGAGGAGGGCAGGAACATCCCTGGTCTCAACTGCTTTGGTTGGGAGCAAATTTGCTCCTTAACAGGTGTACATGTAGACCTTTTCCTGGGGCACAGTTTATTGTGTCTTTATTTAAAGCACAGTAACCTTACTGTGCATTAATAGCAGATGTAGATGTGCTCACTATTGGGTGGGTGGTCCTTTGCGCCTTCAGCCTCGCTGTGGCATTGAGTTTCAGCTGATCAGAGTCTGTGCTGTTACAAGACTCTTTTGACTTGGGGGGGTTGTGGGGAGGGCTCAAAGCTTCACTCACACATGCATGATGTAGGACTGGGAGCTGCATGGCAGTTTTTCCCTTCATCCTTAAGGCCATGAGAGTTTCCATGAATAGCACACCTCGCCTCTCCACCCTCAGCTCAGCACCATTCACAAATCCTTTCTGCCTCTGTATAGCCTCCTTCCCCACAGGATATGCCCCAGATGCACCTTGCAGCTCATAATCAGGGAATAGGCAGGTAACGTGCCATGAGGTTGGGTTAGGTCTCCGCATCCATCTCCTCTCTGGCATTGCTTCCCCCAACACCAACCCCCAGCCATGGGGTGCCCAGCAAAGAGGCAGTCTCTAGTCAAAGGTGAATGGGAGCCCTGGTTCACTGGCTGGGCTCCACTGAGCTGTCTTACAGGAGAGCATCAGAGCAAGCCGGCAGGCTGGTTGCCTGGGGTTGTGGCCATGCTGGAGTGAGGCTAAAAATAGCTCTGGAGGCAAATCATATCAAGAGGAGCGGAAAGGGAGATGCATCTGGAGAAGCAGCAGGATCCTTGGCTCAGGCTGCTCCTTTCCAAGAGCCTGTGAGGGATGTTTGCTGGTTCAGTAGACACAGCATCCAATCTCACTCAGGCTCACTGGGTGAGAAAGGAGACAGCCACAGGGTAGGGGGGGAGGGGACTTAGCACTCCTGGCTTGTTCTTTCACAGGGCTTTGCAGAGCCGCTTCTTGGCCTCGTGAAGGCTCAAATCTGGTGTGGTGCCTGTTCTTTACCTGGCAGGGGAAATACCATGTATCTGTTTCCATAAAGACAGTTTTTCTAAAGTGTGCCCAGAGAGAGCTGCTCTTCTGGTGTGGTTTAGTACCTGCCGAGGTAGCTTAAGCCCACTTTATGAAAATGGGAGTCTCCTCCCTAGCTTGCTCCGAGGGCCTTATGGCTAAGGGCAAGCAAAACTTGGGGGCATCCAAACCCCAAGCCTGCATGTAGGATTCCTCCTAGAGGATTTGGAAACATCTGAAGCTCCAGGTGTGGGTGAAGGATGTTTGCTGGTAGTAGGGCCACTTACAGTTTTGGACTTTTGGATTTGGAATTAGTTTTGGCTCATTTGACCTGGGATATATAAAAATAAAAAAAAGACAGAGGGCCTGGTGACTTGCCCTCCCTTCTGCCAAGCCTGTGCTGGGGGAGTCTGCCTTGCTCTGACGGATGGACTTTGCACACAAGAGCCCTGCTTCCATGTGCGCTGGGATCCTACTGCTGCGTTGGGATAGGGCAGTGCTGAGCGTTCGGGATGAACTTGATTGCTCCTGTACCTGGGCATGAGCCACCACCCAAAGGAAGCTGGGAAGTGTCTTATGAGGGACAGCCAGCTGCTGACCCAGCTCAACTCCTCTTGGCATCACACATGAAGAGAAGAGGGCTGGGAGGCTGGGATCCACTCCTCTAGCTCCAAGAGCCCTAGCACCTGCCTCTGGAGCTGGAGGACAGCTTCCTTAGCTGGCACTAGTAGTGTATGCTTCACACCCACCAGGGCCATGTGTGTTACCCATGTCACAACACCAGCCCCCTTTGACATGTGAGCAGGATCCAGGGTCACTAGCAGACCTGGGAGCAGGGAGCTTGGGGCAGGGTAGTAGACAGGTCTCAGCCAGGAGAGGTGGGGGCAGTGCCCCTGCCTGTCCTGCCCTGTCTGACTCTCTTGGTGTTGATGGTTCTCATTTCACATGCATCAAAATCACGAATCTTAATCATACATGAGTTAACCCCTTCTTGCCCCGACCACAAACAGCTGCTGCTGTCAGGGGCCAAGCTACCTCTCACACTCAGCCAGTCTTGCATTGTGCTGCTTGCTTTGTAGCCCTCTGACAGCCCCTGGCTTGGCTGCACAGAAGATGGTGTGCTGTATTCATGGGGTGTGGGAGTGATCCAGCTGGCTTTGGCCTGGGAGGGCAGAGAATTCAGGGAGGAGGGATGCCCTGATGTACTCGGGGTGTGGGGTACATGATGCTTTATCCATCCCTGGGGTCATGACATCCTTATCCTGGCAGCAGGTGGAGCTTCAGATAAGCCAGGAGTCCAGCTTCCCCTGTCCTGAAGAAGTCTCCAACACTCAGCAATGGAGAGGCCAGAGGAAGGAAGGGAGGGGCTGGGGAAGGAAGGGAAGCTGCAGTCTCACCCAGGCTGAGTAGATATTGCCTGCTCTGTTGCTGAAAGAGGCTTGTTTTGCCAGTGGGGTCATTGACAGAAACATGGTCCCGCTTCCCTTGCTCCCATCTCAGCAGTGCCAGGAGCTCCAACCTGGCTGAGACAATTTAGATCCTGTCCTGGGGGGCTGGGTCTGTAGTGCCTGGTATGGAGTGCTTGGGAACAAGCCTGGCTCCTACAAAAGATGAGGTGGGACCTGAGTGTGCTATGTGCATGTGTGTGCACATGTCCTGGGGGGTGGGTATGTGCAGCTCTGCCTTATTGCAGCTCTGTTTGTCAGTGTCTGCCTGTAGCCATGTGTGTGGGCAGCTGTGAGTGTATGACTTGGCTGAGTGGAAAGCAGGAAGCCCAGGGAGGCACATGTGTCACTAGGTGACAAGTTGCTAGGCCTGAACTGGGCTTGGTGAGACGTGACATTTGCTGGCCTGCTGGGACCTGCCTGGAGTTCAACAAGGGAGCTCTATACCTAAGCAGGGAAACACACAGCCACGAGGCACTTGGACTCTGTCCTGGGCTGGAACTCACCTGCTCTCTCATTTTATGCTGCTCTCTGCTGAGCATTGCACTGATTGATGCACACAGCCTCATTGGGTCCCTGCCCAAACCCTGGAAGCTGTGGGGAGGCACTGTCCCACAGGGGTCCATGCACTCCCCTCTCTGAATTTGGTGCTTTCCTGTTTCTCCTTAAGCAGCCCTGCTGTTAGTAGACAAACCCACTTTCTGGGATCAGTGAGCTCAGCCTCTGTCCAGGATCCCCCTCTCTGGCCTTTGGTTAGTGCTCAGAGGCCTGTTGGGAAGCTCCATCTCTCTGGCTGCTGGAGGTTGCTAACTCCCTGCTGTACATCCCAGCCCCCAGCTTGTAGCCCTAGGGGCTAACAGCAGTGTTTCCATAGCAGAGGGATTAGGACTATGGTTTTCCTTTTTAAGAGGACATCTTGTTTCCTTTGGCTTCCATGGCGGGTAGTCAGTCACACACTGGAGTGCTCCCCTGTGCTGAGCCAGGCAAGCAGAGTGCCCTGGAGCAGGGTCTCTTTGCCCCCCAGGAAAAGAAGTGAGGAAAGATAGAAGCCGCTGCCTTTATACCAAACCTCCAGCTCTCTGGGCTGGGTCCACACCTTATGGCTGAATGCTTCTGGACCACGTCTTGTGGATACCAACACTAGGCCACCTGCCAGCCAGGATGCACCAGATCAGAGAATCCCCTGGGCAAGAGCAGAGCCTCTAACTTATCAGGCACCATGGTGTATCCATCAGCACAAGCCGAATGGCCATCACAGCCTGCAATGGGGCCAGGGTACCTTCCTACCTGGGGACAGGCTGTGGCATGTTCTTTCTCTGTGCCCTTCCATGGCCCACCCCCAGCACTGGCTCTGTGTGAGACTGCGAGTCAGGGGCCTGCCCCTGCTCCACCTGGACAGTGTTTTAGCTCCACTGCACCTGGCTGCCGCTCCTTTTTTCCATGTCTAACCTTCAGGGACTTAAGTAGTTTAGCAGAAAGCAGTTGCAATTTGCCAGCCAATTAGTGTGTGTGGGGAGTTTCAGGGCTTCTGTGAAGCACCCTTCCACTCTGCGCTGGGACAGTCAAAATGATCCCTGCTCCTTAGCTCTTCATAGTTTGGAGCCCCAGGCAGGCACCAGCATCCCTTTGGACGAGGCACTGGAAAGACACAGTGGAGAGACCCTGTCCCAAGAGGCTAGCAGTCCCTTACTCAGCAGAGCTGCTCCCTGGGTTTGTCAGTCCAAGCTGCTGACTTGAAGGACTGAAATAAGTTTCAGGAGAGGGAGCTACAGTCCATGCTTTGTGCATCAGCCATGAACTTATCCCTAAATCCCTAAGTGCACTCTGGCAGTGGGAATGTGCAAATGTCACCAGGGGCCTGCGGATAAGGGCCAGAACCACAACTTGTCCCCAGCCACTTCTCCTCCTCTGGGTCACTGGAGCGTTGGGACAAACATCCCTGTAGCTTCATTCTGAGGCTGATAGGATATGTGGGATTTGTGCAAACGTGCTTGACAGCTTGAGATTAGTGCTGGCTCCCAGCCTCCTAGCTTTGTCTCTCCTTTTCAGACTGGTGCCTTTGTGTGAGCGGCTGCTCGCTGGCCTGGGGGAGGGGGCGGGGAGCCTTTTACAAGGCTGCATGGAATCAGAATGCCAAGAATGCAGAAGGCTTGGGGGTGCCCAGGCCTCCCTGGCTGAACCCGTGGAGCTCACCATTGGGCATGGTTCTGGGGACCAGCCAGCACCCTTGCCCTGCTAAGAGCAGCCACAAGGGCAGCGTGCCAACCTGTGAGTCAGCAATGCCCCATTCTCCAGGGGAGACTGAATAGGAGCCAGGCACTGGTTCTCCCTGCATGTGGGATGTAGCAGAGCAGCAGCTTGCACACTTGGAGAGAAAGACTTCCCTCCCCTCAGGTCCCTGGGTTTGCAAAGCTGAATGTTGGTTCATCTGGGGGCAGTGGTTTTTGGCAGCACATGAGTTTGTGGTACTAGGCCTGGGGCACTCAGTGGCTCCCATATGCTCATGGCTAAATACTGGCTCTTTCTCTAGTCCCTCAGCACTCTTTAGCCCCAGGAGCTCTGTGGTGAGGAGTCCTTAGATGGATGGTAGTTACATCTGCTTTCCACACCAGCCATGAGAGGTGCAGTGCCCTGAAGAGAAGTAAACCTGAGCGATGAGCTGGCATTAGAAGTTCTATGGAGCGCTGATGTGGAGGTGGCTTGGGTAGGAAGTGACCCCCTTCCCTTGCTTGCAGCTAGGCATATGTCTGGAGAATGAATGGACTACAGAGACAGAGCTGCCTTAACATGAGAGGCCCCCAGTGCAGGCCAGAACCTGGAGTAGCACAGTTGTGAGGCATAGTGTCATGTTCCTTAGCGTCTGCTGTAATCCCAGGCTGCAGCAGGCTGTATTTGTCCTATAGGCAGCTACAGCAGTATTTGCATACCTTCCTCTGCAGCATCTGCTGTGCATCACAGACCCATGTTTCTCCAGTAACACTGGATGCTCGTCACAGATCCCAGTGTGGGAGTGCTTGTGTTAGGGCAGGCAGTGGGCCTGATCATGGCGAGTAGGACAGAAACTTGCTTGTGGTCAGACAGTCCTCTTGAACTGACATTATTGGGACAGCCTCTGCAGAGGCCTCTTCAGGGCATTACTAACCTGCCATTTACCAGGCCTGGACTGGTTTGGTGCATTCCTTCTTGAACAGATGAGAAGTTTACATTCCCCACTTCCACCTGCTGCAGCCTTGCTGGGGAATTGCAAGCCATGTGGTTTAGTCTCAGCCTTGACCTGCATCCACAGTGGTGAGGGGGAGGTTGTCCCTCTGCAGTGTATGCAGCTGGGCCCGGCTATTCCCCTTACTTCAGGCACTCCCAGCCTCTCAACCATGCCACATACTCTCCTTGCTCCCATGAGGAGAGGACAGGAAGGGACTGGATGAAGAATTCACAGCTTTCTGGTTATCATAAGGCCTGCTGTGCCCCTGATATTTTGTCACAGGTGGGGAGAGGGTTGGGGCTGCCCAACCAGCTAGCCCCATAAAAGGTCAGATGCAGAGAGCTCTGTTCCTCATGACCCAGGATCCAGGTTCCAGTCTTGGCCTTGCAGACACCCCATGTTATGATCTTGGGCAGGTTGCATCCCTCCTCCATGCCTCACTTTCCCTCTGCTCACTGCAGGGGCCGTGCTCTGCTGCAGGCTAGATTTAGCTGTGTCTGCAGAGCACCTTGAGCAGGCTGCTAGCTGGGAGGTACTGGGATGAGCCTGGGTTTGTATTCACTGACATTATGGTTGTGGTCCCAGCCATCTGCTTCCCTGTTCCAGGTCCACCCGCTGCATGTGCAGGGCACAGCAGGACACGCGAGGCAATGCAATGATTTATGTGCCTTGTAAAATCAACAGGGAAAGTGTACTAGCCCAAGAACAAAACAAAGCTGCTGTGGGCTGGTCAGAGCTACGTGACTTGGTTGCCCTGACTGCAAGGTTATCTGTCCAAGGGTCCATCTGTGACCACAGCAGGAGTCCAGAACCCGGCACAGGCTCCTTTTCTTTGCAGGCCTGCGTCCACGCAGCTCACTGAGTGGGGGATGGAGAGGTGGATGGGGGTGGTTGTGCTTTGTCTCCTGCCAGCCCTGGGCTTACTCGGAGCTGCTGCAGGTTTATAAATAGACTATGATGTCACCTCCCAGTCCCCTGGAGACAGAGCACTGCCACAAGGTGCCTAGCGGGCTCCATTCAGCGGGAGCTGCTTTGAAAGGCACTCATACAATGCTCAGATGCTGCCCTCTGCGGGGCAGAAGGTGAATGACATCGAGCTGGGGTGAGGCCAGAGCTGTCTATACATCTGTTCATCCAGCCCTGGAGCTAGCTTCTTTGCCGTGGGAGTTTTGCCGTTGGACTCAGTGGTGCAGGATAGCACTTGTCACAGTAGCTGCTCTTTAAAATCACCAGCAGGATCTGCTCTTGGAAGCACGGGGTAGCCCAGCTGCCATGACCTTGTTGTCCCTGTGGCTGGGCCTGTGCCAGGTGTGCCCCAGGACCGCATCCTTCAGTCCTCTTGGCAACATCCCTGACAGTGACAGTTATTCCCTGCATGCTTCCCCTAGGGCTCTGCTCAAGCCTGCATTGCATCCCTGTGTGTGCCCTGCCAGGGAACTAGTGTGTGTGTGAAGGCAGCAACTTCTCCAGGGAGGAAAGAGGTGGGCAGGAGTCAGCCAGTGTGTGTGCAAGGCCTCTGCTAGAATATGCTCAGGGCTGGAGCTGGTCTCACTGATACTGCTTTGCTGCTGGGGTACTTGCTGCTGACCTCAGTGTAAGGGAGACAGAAATGTGACCTGTTGGTTTTTGAGAGGTGGGAGCAGGGGAGTTGTCCCATCAAGAGGACTACAGAGTGCTGCATGCAGAGGGTGCTGCACTCACCCCTTTATGTGCCAGGGTATAAAATATCCTGAGTTCTTACATACTGAACAGGCTGGGATGCAAGGAGGGAGTGGGGTAAAGGGGCAAAGACCCACAAGTTCCTGGGAGAGTGTGGGCCAGTCCTCTTCTCTCTTGGTTCTCTCCCTACATCAGGAAACAGTGATCCAGGGTGTGGGGTTTATGGGATTAATGCTTTTAAAGGTATCAAGTTGATGGAAGGTGCCATGAATGGATTGTTTGGCTGTTACCTCATTTTCCTCAGGTCCTGCTCTGTGCTGTTAACTTAATCCAGAAGCACACAACACTGATGATAGCCCTAGGATCAACTCCCATTAAGCCCCCTCATATTTTTATAACAGAAATGTAATTCCCTACTCTACCTAGAGGTCTGCTCATTGATTTCTTGGCCAGAGGGTACCCAGCATTGGCCTGGGTAGATGTGTCCACATTGCACCATAAGACAAGAGCCAGCAACCTTTCAGAAGGAAATCTCTTCTGGTGTTTTACTCCAGCTTGTCTACCCTGTGTACTGTCAGCACACAGCTATGTGTAAGGGGAGAGCTGGGAAATAAATGGGCTGCCCAGCCCAGGGAGAAACCTTCAAAGCTATTAAGGTACTTAATTCCCACTCCAGTTCATCGGAGTTAGGAGTTGAAATACCATTGAGAATCTGATGCAGTGTTTAAAAGCAACTGATTTCTGGATGGTCCCCTAAAGATCTCCAGATGTGCTACCTCTTCAGCCCCAGGCCACATCCAGAGAGGCTCTCTGTGCTGAGGTGTCTTGTAAGCTACCCCAGAGCATTGGTGGGTGGGGCGGCAGCAATGTTGTGCTGCTGATGTTGGCATTATATCCACTATCCCAGTACATGGCACTACGCAAGCAGGCAGCAGGATGAATGGCCAGCAGGGCACAGAAGCACACCAGCTCCTCCAGCCCAGCTGCTGCTTTTTCCTTATATGTGCACATGGCTAGTAGCATAACTGAGGGGACTACCCAGCTGGACTGTACCTCCCATAATGCGCCATAACCAGGAGGCCTCAGGAGGCAGCCACCTTCCCTCTCCTGTCGTGGGACCACGGGAAAGGGACCATGGCGGAGTTGAATTCCAGCTCAGTAGAGGAGTTTCCAAACTGCAATATTTGGGTTTGGGCAGAATAGTGTGATTTAATACTTTGCTGAAAAGCAGTTTGCCACCTTATGTTACACGCGCGCGTGCGCGCACACACGTACACACTCCTGAGCAGCTCTTCTCAGCACATACTGTGCTCTTGCGCTTCTTCCACCCCCAATGCACTGGGTGGCTACGATGCACAAGTCATTCTCTTGTGTCTTGTCTCAAGTGGGGCTGTGCCATTCCTAAGTCTGGGCTTTGTGATGTCTGCATAGTGCTCTGAGTAGGCAAAGTGCTGTCTTTGGGCTAAGTCCAGCTCCCTGTAGGTGGGGCAGCCCCTGCCAGGGTCTGTGCTGGGCTGGCCCCCTGTCACCCAGCCAGGCTCTGAGGAAACCAGAGGCAGGAGCTAGAACACGTCGGACACCTGTGATAGACCGGGCCTGAATGCAAATGCTCTTTACCCAGCTCATTCACTGTACGTGAGGGGGTGTTTGGAAGAAGAGGGCCCTGCTGTCTGAGCTGTGACTCAAGGCTGGAGGGAAGGAGGCCTGCTCCTGCTTGCCCAGTGAATCTCTTATAACACATACAAGTTCATGGGAAACCCCAGGGGTTGAGCCAAAGAGACCTTCCTTCTCTTAACTAAGGGCTGCCTGCCTATGGTGGTCATCATAGAGGACAGTCTGGTTGTCCTCTGTCCTCTATTGATACAAAACTGGATGCCTTTACATCCTCTATGTTTCTCCCGAAGAGAAACATAGAGGACAGAGTAGCAGAAAACTGGAATGTCCTCTATGATGGCTACCCTTTGCCCACCCCAGCTGGGGACATCTCACAGAGCAAGCTGCAGGGAGGGTTTCCTGGCAGGAAGTCCCTGGACCTTGTGCAGAGAGGTGGAGGAGGAGACCAGCACGCTGCATCCGCCTGGCTTGGGGAGTGCTCACTGCAGCACAGGGCAAGCAACGGCCAGTGGATGCACCATATGCCAGGCTGCTGGGAGCTCGGCTGAGGGGAACCACTAGCACTGAGATAGCTTGGTGTCAAGGTCAAAACCATGCCATTTAGCCACTAGAACTACACTGGGAGGTGGCAGGTGAGTTACAGGAACTGGGGAGTGAGAACATGAGTGGAGAGAAGCTTCTGGGTCTGATCCCATCTGGGCTGTTCCTAACCAAGCCCCTTCCCTATCCTGTGCTCCTCCGAAACAGGACGTTGGAAGTGTACCAAGGAAAAACGTGCCCTTGGCAGCTGTCTTTCACCTTGCCCCCCTCTCTCCACCACCCTCCTACTTTCTCAATGGCAGGCAGGACCGGAGAGACCTAAGAGCCCCAGTGTCCTGGGATGCAAGGCATTTTGGGAATTGTAGTTCTCTCAGTGGGCAAGGTAGTTTGCAGCTGCCAGAGGAAAACATTCACCTCATTTTTTCCCACTGACACCCATGTCCAAAGGGCAAAAAATATATTGAATTCAGTGGCAAAAAATGGGAGCCAGTTCTCCCCTCAGTAAAGCAAACTCCACCACTGCTCTACAAAATGATGGTTGTGCCCTAGGACACGCGAGGCCTGCACCAACAATCTGTGTCACAGAGGCAGCCAGCAGGCACCGAGGCAAGAAATAGCCCTTGCTCCCCCTTGCATTCTCCTGGTGCCCCTTCCCTTAGGTAGCGCCGGGGGCATGTGGTGAAGCATGTGGAAATCTGTAGATGAAATACATGGGGGGGAAGCATCCTGGTGGGGAAGGGGTAAGGCTGTCAGCTGGGCCCTGGTGCTCTGCAGGTTGTTTCCCCTCATATGAAGAGCAGAGGGGCTGTGTGCTGCAGGGTGAGGATTGGCAGCCCCTGACCATTAGAGGTGAGACAATCCCACCTTCGATGAGGGTTACAGGACTCTGGCTGCATGGGGCACATTACAGCCCTCTGTACAGCCCTTTTGCAGCTAAAGCTAATCCCTCTCCCCTGGCACAGAACAGGCTTCGGCACCCCTCACATGGTGCTTTGTGCACAAACACAGGGAGAGGGCAGGGAAAGGCACCCACTGTGCTGCAGAACAACACAGCCCTTGGTGGAAGGAAAGGGGCAGGGTCTGTCTCTTGCAGCTGAGACAAGTTCTATCATTTTCAATACACCGAGTGGCAAAGAGAAGAGTCTAGTTTACCAGATGGGTCCCCTCCTCCCCTTCCATGGCACGGCCTTCCCAGGCTTTCAGCCCCTCTTCCCCTCAGGTGTCCCAGCAGAGCAGCCGTGTGCCATGCTAAGTACCCCTTTATTACAGAACTGTAACAACTGCCTCCCATCAGCCTCTACACACATAAGCTGCACATGTGCATGGGGGGGGGGCTCCACCTAATTACACAGGCCTGCCATGTGTACCTTTGCAGGCAGGGCATGGGCTTGCTTGCCCCTTTGCACTCATGGGGCAAAGCTGCATACATGATACCCTGGTATCCCCACATCTGCTCTTCCACTGTGCAGCTTGTGGACACTTCCTGAAATGTCAGCATTTAAAGGAATCTGCAGCAAATTTTTGGTTACTGCTGTTTCTATTTTGGGAGCGTCTTCCTGCTGGTTCTCAGATGTTCCTCTAGGATCCAAGCCCCTCCCTGTCCTAAATGTGTTTCTCCTCACAATACCCTGCAAGGCAGCATGGGGCAATTATCCTTGCTGTACAGACACAGAAACAGAGGCATGGAGGGACTTACACACTGTCACACAGCACAGGAGCAAGGACTTGAACACAAATGTCCTTTGTCCTGGGATTGCACCCCCATTCCAGGAAGCCTCAGAAACTGATATTCCCTCTCTTGATTGCCTTAGAAACTGTGCTCTCCCATTCATGCCCTGACTCCACTTCCCCACATGCATCAGCACCCCTTTTATACCCACCTGAATAGGTGCTTCACAGAGCTACTTTCCTTTTGCTCCTCTTTGCTTGACATATGCTGTCCAGCAGCATTTGACATACACGGCCCTGCAGCATTTCTCTTTGGAGCCTTGTTCCTGGAAAAATGTCCAAGACACTGACCCAGTCCCGGGCCCTGGCAGCTTTGCTCTGGACCCCAGTGGAAAGGGCCTGCTTCATACTAAAACTTCTGACTTCTGCCAGCCCTTCCCTTAGGCCAGGGCCATGCACACAAATGCAGATTCCTCGGTGGTTTTCCATCTTTGTTTCTCTGACCTTCCCTCTGGCTTTTTTCTAGCCCCTGGGAGATTATGTTTGTGTGGGAATCCCAGTCAAGGCCCTCTAGCAACTTGCCTCCTAACCATTCAGTTTCCAGCCTAACAGGTAACGAGGACGAATCAGACCAGCTGTGGCATTTTGAGTCAGCTGGCATTAATGCCGGCTGGCCCTGGAGGGCAGCTGTGGCTGGCAGTGTGGCAACAACAGGGCCAGTGTGTCATCCTACATTTACCAAAGCAGGCTGGTGACCTGGTGCATTCCTCAAGGCACAAGCTATGGGGAGCTCAGCTTTTTGCACACTTGTCTCAGCGAGGGGATTTCATGGCCCCACCTGCAGGGGAAGCTAGATGGGAAAGCACTTTGCTTTCAGCATTTGTCAAGCATGGGTTCAGTTTCTGGCTTGTTTATTGACTCCATGACTCTCAGAGTTTCCATGCCCCAGTTCCCAGGGTCAAAGGGACTCAGCTATGTTATGCTGTGAGTTGTATTTGTCCCTGGTGATTACCTGGCAGTGACCTTCATGGGTGCATGGGGCTCCTCTAGCTGAGGCACTGAACCAGTTAACAGCAGCTATGAGCTGCTGGTGTTGTCCTTCCCAAGTGACCTGGCATAAAAGAGGGAGGGAGGTGTAAAGAGTTTAAGGAGCCCAATTTATGTGTCACATGATATCTCTGAGGCTGCCACTTGGCCCCTAATGGTGCCCTCCTGCAGGTGTAACAGTGTGAGTCCCCGTTCCATGGTCAGGGAACAGGGTCTGGTGGCTGTAGATGCCTCCTTTGCCCCTTCACCCTCAGCAAAACTGGGGTACAAGAGGGAAGGGAGAAATTGCAAGAGCCATAGTTAGAGGCTTGCTGTGGGAGGAGCTGGCTGGATGATAAGGACCTCGCATCCTGCAGATGCAGAGTGCTACACAGACACACCCAGTTTCATCCTCAGCACCTGCATTTGAAAAGCTGAGAGCAAAGCAGAAAGGTGACATTGTCACTAAGGACCACACGGCCCACCCCAAGCAGCTCTCATCCTGTTGGCACCCACCGGGCTGGGCCTCTCACTGCGCTTGGCAGGGCTAAGCACAGTACCTCGCTGCCTGTGAGAAGTGCCAAGACTTATGCTAGCCAAGACCTTGGATGTCATCCTTGCATACCCCTGCTGGGTGTGGCAAGGCCAAAAGGATCCAAGCCAAGTGGTCTCAAATTCTCAGTATTTCTGGGTATCTGTGTTGCCTGGTAGTGCCTTACATGTCCAGTCCAGTGCCATATGCCAGTGCTCACCCAGCTCCTGCTGTCTTCCAGGTGGTGGTGCCCACCCGTGTGGGACAGGTGTACATCTACGACTCCCCCAA
Source organism: Crocodylus porosus (assembly GCF_001723895.1). Taxonomy (NCBI): domain Eukaryota; kingdom Metazoa; phylum Chordata; order Crocodylia; family Crocodylidae; genus Crocodylus; species Crocodylus porosus. The sequence continues at coordinate 6,876,993 of NW_017728915.1, read as the reverse complement.
GGGTGAGCAGGATGAGTACGACATTCCCCGGCATCTGCTCTCATCTGGTTCCCAGGAGATCTATGATGTGCCCCCCATCCGTGGAGGCCTCGTCAGCCAGTACAGCCAAGAGGTGAGCTCTGCATAGGAGAAAGTGGTCATCTTTGAGTACAGATCCAACGTGCCTCAGTTTGCCCCTTGAGGGGGCTGGTTTCTTCTTTCCCTCCTGCAGGGTTTTCCTCCCCAGGCCCTGAATCTGCCCATTAGACCTGGGGATAGGTAACTTGCTCAGGGACAGCTCATTACTGTGGAAGGAGGGGGACATGTCACCCCAGGACTTTCTCCTTTGCCCCCCAGAGCTCTGCCAGTGTCCAGTGTCTCCAGTGTCTGCCCTGTCTCAAACCAGAAAACGGGACACTGAGGTGGGGTAGATGGAAGGCACTATGAGCATCTGGGTGCAAAGGGAGTATCCAAAATGATCACAATAATGCAGGGGCAAGTAAAGTATGGCCCGCAGGCGAAATTCAGCCTTCAGTGGACTCCATTTCCCAGCAGCCCCTGCCCGCATTGCTGTGACCAGTTTACGCGGAGACCCCAGAAGCAGCCTATGACAGCACAAGGCCAGGATTTCCCATAGAGACCAGCTCCAGCAGTGCTGGCAGAGCATGCGGCTGGGTGGGGAGCTGCTCCAGGGTCAGGGATGTGGCATGCAGTGTGGGGTGTGCAGGCAGTGGATTGCAGCTCTGCCCCAGCTTTGGACCACGCTGTCACCGCTGCAAGTTCCCAGTCTGGGAACAGCTCCCCTCCCAGCCTCATGCCCTGCCAGCGCTGCTGGGGCCAGTTTCCGTGGAAACCCTAGCCCCCTGTTGTCACAACCTCACCACTGCTGAGGTCTCCATAGAAACTGCCTGGAGTGACACAGGCAGGGGCTGCTAGGAGATGGAGTCTGACCACCAGCCAGACTCTCCATTTTGCCTACCCCTGCACTAATGGGTCTGAAAGGAATATTGGACCTTTTCCTGTTAGAGCGCAGGAGAACAGATGCTCAGGGCAGCTTGCCCATGTCAGCTACCATGCAGTTTATCTGCTTTCTCTGATGCCACAGGCACTGGGTTCTGTTACAGACCAGCCTGGGGCTGAGTGTGGCTCAGGTCTGCCCCAGCTGGGAGTTTCCAGGTTGCAGTGAAATATGTGGGTAGAATGGAGGATCAGAAGAGATGCCTGATCCAGCACCTTTCCTTGTCCTGCCCTAGGTGTATGACACACCTCCCATGGCGGTGAAGGGTCCCAACAGCAGAGAGCCAAGCCTGGAGATCTACGACATCCCACCCAGCGTGGAAAAGAGCCTGCCGTTCCAAACGCACCAAACTGTAAGTGATGCTAAGAAGCACACCCAAGCCAGGCATCACAGCAGAGAGCAGTGGTGTGGGGGGATTGCTTTGCTGCGCCGGGGCTGGGCAGGCAAGTGGGACTATGTTCATGTTCCTTTTACAGCCCAGTGACTCAGCTGCCCTGCAGCCCAGAGGGCAGCATGGGATACTAGCCAGCCTTTTCCCATGCCAGTGCTCTCAGCCTCCCCAGCATGGCAGTGCCTTTATAGCACTTCCAGAGGTACCTTGCATGGTGGCAGGGGCAGGGCAGAATTTTTATGCCAACTGTGCAGTTGATTCAATATCAGATACCACACACACAAATCCCTGCTCCTGGAATCAGGTCACAGAGCTTCTGAGTGGGGCGGTGCCACATTTGGGAGCTGGATAAGCACTACAAGGAAACAGTGGCTGGAGACTTTGTGTCATTCCCTAATATGCCCTTGACAGATGGAAATATCAGCTTTGGGAGAGGGGACAGGGAGATGCACTCAGCCCGCAGGGTCACAAGGAGATGGAGCTGTATATAGAGTGAGGGACTAGTCCACAGGGCAGGCAGCAGTAGAGCCAGCCTCAAGCCCTTTAAAAGCATGAGTCAGGCCCCCAGAATTGTGAGCTTGTGTTAGTAACCATGAGAGGTTTTTCTTCTGTTAATGAAAATCCAAGTGTGTTCTTTACTTTCTGGTGTGTGAGCCTTTGGCCTGCCCCTGACATGTCTCTCTGAGCTGGTTTCCCTAATCACTGTGGTAGAAAGTTCCTCTTTCTTCTTTTTAATTGAAGCTGAGATTTTTACCGATTCACCTGTCTCCAGGAGCTGGCGCTTTCAAAGTAGCATGTTTCAGGAGCCTGGTGAAAGCTCCAGAGAGCTGGCCACCACTGAGCGTCAGGTTAACAGCTGTGTCTCAGGTCAATCCTGGAGCATTGTGTCTTGGGCTTGCTGTTGGCTGTGGCAATGTGCCATGTGCACCTGCTACTCTGGGTGGCAATGTTGGTGCTAGCCTGTTTGTACCCAGAGCAAGAGGGATGCTTATTTCATGCCTGTTTTGTGTCCTGCCAGTCTGAACTGGCAGGGCAGCACTTAAATGCATTGCTGTGTTAGATGGGATAGTCCTGCCCCTCTTTTCTCCACCACAGCCTAGAGCAGCAGGGTTTATTTCTAGGGTGGAGGAGATCTCAGGAATCATGACCTATCATAAAGTTTCCCTGACTTGACCCTGCAGTGCTGGCTAGTGGGCACCCATATGCCAGTGGAGCGGTGTACAGCACAGTGGGAGCCCCTCCTGAGTACTTACCAGTACAGGGGACGCCTTTCACTGGCAATTTCTATAACCAGGACAGCAACAAAAGGCAGAGTGTTTGTTCTGTGACAAGCTGGCAGGGACACTCAGCTGGCTCATTAAAGGGCCATTATATGCCTTGAGGTGCTATATTCAGCACCTCCCACTATACTTGAAAGGTTGGAGAGGTGAGGCATGCACATGTGTGTACAGACACACACATCACTATGAGATCACCAATAAATTCATGATGTAGTCCCACAGTCCTGTGATTTGCTGTGGGACTGGGGGTATTATTCTGTGGTAGGAGAAGCATCAGGACGGGGAGCAGGCCTAAAAGATGCCATCTGTTCCCTCTGCAGGTGTATGACATTCCTCCATCTGTAAGCAAAGATGTCCCAGATGGCCCCATCAGAGAGGAGACCTACGATGTTCCCCCTGCTTTTGCCAAGCAGAAGGCCTTTGACCCAACCCGGCACCCCCTGATCCTGGCTCATGCATCATCGGCCTCACAGGAGCACTATCTGCCCGAGGACATCTATGATGTGCCCCCTCCAGCTGGGAAAGGGGCCCCTGAGGTGTCCCTCTCACAGGAAATCTATGATGTTCCACCTAGCCTGAAGAAGCTGGGGGGACCTGTGTTCCCAGTGCAGGACGTGTATGACGTACCCCGGGAGCTGCACACTGGGAATAAGGCCTCCATGGATGCTGAGGGCGAGTATATCTATGATGTCCCTCCCCAGGTGGACCGAGAAACCAAGGCAGGTGATGCCAAGAGGCTCTCAGCTTCCAGCACAGGCAGCACTAGGAGCAACATCTCCACATCCTCTCTTGACGTGATTCCAGTGAAGGAGTCAGCTGCCGTGCCCAAAGGCCCCAGCAAGGAGCTCAGCTTGGACTTGGATGTTGCCATGGAGATGCTGGCCAAGTTGCAGCATGGCATCAGTACCGCTGTCTCCCACCTCATGTCTTTTATCAGTGGCAGCTGGAGAAGTCCTGAGCAGATGGAGGCCAATGCACAGAGCATACAGGTGGCAGTGGAGAGCGTCAAAGTGGCACTCAGGGACTTGCTGGAGTTCGCACGTGGGGCTGTGGGCAATGCAGCCCAGGCCTCTGACCGCTCCCTCTACACCAAGCTTAGCAAACAGTTGCAGAAGATGGAGGATGTCAACCAGGCACTAGTGCGGCACAGCCAGGCACTGGACAGTTGTGGCTGGGCCCTCAGCACCCTAGTGGCCAGCAAACCAGGTTGCACTGATGACCTGGACCGCTTTATTATGTACTCACGTGGCATCCCTGATGACACCAAGCAGCTGGCCTCCTTCCTGCATGGCAATGCCTCCCTGCTCTTCAAACGGACAAAACAGCCAGCCACACTTGTGGATGGCAACAGCCACCTGCCCACTTACCAGACAGGGCCCTCTGACAAGGCTAGCAGCATCCAGTCACGGCCCCTGCCCTCCCCACCCAAATTCCTAGCACAGGAGTCGCCAGACGGACCATATGAGAACAGCGAGAGTGGCTGGATGGAGGATTATGACTATGTCCATCTACAGGTGGGTGTGGGCAGCAGTGAGGGACTTCCTTACTCCAGGGAGTGGGGCCACATCACAGCAAGATGGGGACCTGGCTCTGGGAGCTTCCAGCAGAGGTTTCCAGGGGAGCAGGGATTCCAGACAGACCAGGTCCCACCTCTGAGCCCCCAACAAAATGCAGGGCCCCAGCAGCCCCAAAAGTGGAACTGGAGAGGTATGTCCCTCCCCCTTCAGCTCCTGCTGAGTGCTCCACAAAGTGGGGACACAGCTTGTGGGAACTTCATAGTGTCCTGTGTAGAATCCCTGCTGGAGCCAGGCTGGGGGCTTAGGTCAGCTCCAGGGCATGTGAGTAGGACCACACATGAGAAGCACCTGCTTAGTATTTGTCCTAAAGGGAAATCCCACCTCTGTGACTTCCCATGTCCCAAGTACTGGGTGCCTGGATGAATTCCCAGCACCTTCTACATCTCTCACCTGATCTTCTGTTCTGCTGACCTCTGAAGCTGCTTCTACCATGCCAATCTCCACAATACAGAGCCTGCACACTTGGCTTCGCATCATGCTTCCTAGTTACTGGGGTGGGATCCTTCTCCTCACTCCCAGCCACATGCCCCATGCTGCTCACACCCTTTTCTTCCCCAGGCATTACAGGGCGCTGCTGGGTGCACAGAAGCAGCAGGCCTGGTATGTGCTGACTGAGGGTGTTACTGATCCCCTTAGACCGCCTTGCTTCAGGCACAGACTGGCAAGGGGCCTCCTGGCTGGGCCTGCCCACCCAATTCCATCTTCTCATGGCATCCATGGAAATCACATGGAGCCCTGTGCTCTGGACCAGGCCAGGCCCCGATACATGCTCCCCATATCCTCAGCCAGACCCTGCTACTGCTGCCCATGCTTCACTGAGCATCCCCACTCCCACTCCTCTGTGTGTTCTCCCCTCTCTAGCACCAACTATGGTTCTTCCCCAAGCAGCTCACTCCACAAGTGGTGGACCAGCTCTCTGTGACAAACCAGGAGCTTCTGCCCAAAAGCCTGGAGCCAGGGAGGTTCCAACAGGCCAGGGGCATTCTGCTCTGTGACCTCAGTTTCTGATGAAGAGGCCCCCATTTCACTGCACTGCAGCCCCAGCTTCAGTGCCTGCCAGGTCTAACTGGAACAGCAGCAGGAGGGGGCCCTCTGGGCTCTGAGCATTTCCCCAGTCTCACAGGACAACTGATGACCAGGCCAGCAGGGGCAGAAGTCATCTGCCACCCGCTAGCAGCACTGGTTTCTTTACCTTGAACACTGCCAGGGTCACTGCCAGAGCATATGTTAGCAGGTGCAGTTCCTAATTCTGCCATAAAAATGGTTGTACAAAATAATAATTTAGGTTTTTACTCTAAATTGTACAACTTATGGAGTATTTGTGAAATTATTTTAAATCTTTTCCTAGTAATTTATAACATTGCTCAGTTCTGGCCACTGCCAGGGCATGGCTGGGAGACGGTCTCCCAGCCATGCAACCAGCTTTCCAGGAGGGGACCCACTGGTGGAGCTGCTTAGTGGAGGTGGGACCAAGCTGAGGAGAGCCTGGGGCAAAAGAAAGGAATGCTGTAGATACTAATTCATGAGAAACCAACCTTTCAATTGCTTCATATCCCCCTTCTCCAGCACCCTTCCCTTGCTTAAGGGGGCTGCAGTGGTCAGAGGTGCAGCAGGTCTCTGAGGAGCTTCTCTCCATGTGCCCTTAATGACACCCTCCTTCAGGTGCCCAGGCACCAACTCTACTCTGTCTGTGGCAGCTCTTACCATCCATGAGGTGAGCCAGCCCACACTAATGTGGCTGCATTCCCCACCTGCAGCCAGAAAAACTGGTCGCATGGATGCACGGAATAGCTTCAGGGCAGCTTGAGGGAGGCACCCAACTCAGGTCATTAGGGGAATCTCTCCTTGACTGCCCCAGGGTGAGGAGGGGCTGAGCACTCATCACAGTGTCCCAGTATGGGGGGGCTCTCTATTTAATGCCAGCCACTGGCAGGGCTAGGTGCTCTGTTCCCCTCTGCACATGCCTGCTCATAGGTCACTATGGGGCACTGCTGATCACAGAGAGCTGATGGGACTGGCCAGCCCAGGTAGGACTCTAGCTAGCTTGTCTCCCCCAGCAGCATGCCTGCAGTGCCACCTCATTGTCAGCTGGCTCACTGTGCTGCAGACTTAGCACAAAAACCTGCCCTGGGCAACTAGCATGCTTTGGAGACCTGGTCTCCAGCTTGTGGTATCCCACACTACTTCTGGACAGAATAGACACTGCTGGATGGGCCCTGCCAGTGCTATATGGCTACCTCTCTGGTTTAGAGGTGGAGGGTGGTCACTTAGCTCTGTTGGTTTGAGCTGACTACAGCCCTTGGGGCTCACAGGAGCAGCCCTATCATAGGACAATATCATGGACATTATAATTCAGATTCAGAGCCAGAGAGCCTCAGGGGACTCTTTCAGAGACCCATCCTTGCTCTGTAGCCAGGACTCATGCTGGGGGCTTCTGATAGAGGAGACCCTCAGTGTGATGGGTCTGGATACAGCTGGGAGCTGTGTACCAGGCACTTTCTTAAAGGGCAAGGCCTTTCCTCTGCTATGCAGGGAAAGACAATGGTGCTGACCCTCCAGAGCTATATTCGCCCTGTGCCCACACACAGTCTTCCCCTGCTGCAGGCCTGTTTTGTGACAGGGTCCCCAGGGTTGTCCTCACTAACCACCTTTGTGTGCCTTCCTTCCAGGGCAAGGAGGAGTTTGAGAAAACCCAGAAGGAACTGCTAGAAAAGGGCAACATCATGTGGCAGGGCAAGGGGCAGCTGGAGCAGCAGCAGGTAAGGGTGGGATCCTGTGGACAAGGGCAGGGGGTTCTACCTGGCAGCAGGATCCTACAGGGAATTCCCTTGCTTTCCTTGGTGCAGTGGTCTGCAGTGACCTGCTCTGCAGCATACCAAGATGAATTCCAGAAGCAAGGGAAAGGCTTTAAGCCCATGGCATAAACAGACTCATGGTGTTGGGTGAGAAGCTCCAGTGGTACAATTCACTGCTGCACATAAGAATTGGCCTGTGTGTGTTTCTGCTCTGCCAAGTAATTGTAAAGGTGCTCCCTGTTGACTGCCAGAGATGAGCAGAAGGCCTGTTTCACCAGGAAATTGCCTTTCCTAGTTGCTAGCCTAGTCTACTCAGTGAAGGAGTAGACATTCACGCTGGCCTTTTTCTGTCTTGGTCACAATCACCAGGAACACAGGTTAGCCTGACTGGGTTCTAACTTCAGGAACACTCTCAGGGCCTTGGTGCACGTGCTGAGGGCAGCACTGGTACACAAGATAGTCCAGTTTAGCAGATAGAACAGCAATCCTGTTGCTGGAGCATGAGCAACTGTGGCTGACTTGGCAGGGCTCATGTTAATGTCTGGCAGCAAACACTTGCTGCTTTTAGGCTGCAGCAGTACCTCCAGTCTGCACAGGGATGGCTCTGAGCAAGGAGAAGCCATCTCTGTCAGTAGCTTTGCAAAGCGGAACATCACTTTTATCCATATTTTGCCATTCCCCTGTCCTTGTGCTTGGGTCTAGGCCCCTGCTCTTTACATGCTTCATTACTGTAAGATGGCTGCTGCTGACGGTTGGTCCACAGGGAATGGTAATTTTGACATGGCTCTATTCAATGCCCAGTCACACCACAGTCCAGCTAGGAGTTGGCATTGCCTTGCTTCACGGGTGTTATTAGATGCTTCACTACTGCCTCACTGTGGAGTCCCCTGCTATTAGGAAATTAATGCAAGCTGACCAGTTCCTTGAGATGTGCAGGTAAGCTGTACAGCAATGAGCCAATGGCTTTGGCAGCATGGCTGAATCTTTCATAGACTAAGGGTGTTAGGCACCCAATTTCCCTAGATTCCTTTGAAAATCCCAGCCCAAAGGCCAGGAGTGATTTGTGCCTCTGGCTCAGACAGAGACAGGCTGTTGTAGTTTCTGGAGACAGCCTTGAGGGGAGACATTGTCTCACACATTAAGTCAGTGCATTGTTCCCCATATTTACCTAACTTCACTGTTTTCTCCTGCCTCCCTGTAGCTGAAGCAGTTTGAGCGACTGGAGCAGGAAGTCACGCGCCCAATTGACAATGACCTCTCCAACTGGACCCCACCACAGCATTATGCCCAGGTGCGGGGTGGCAGTGCCCTCTGCCCCTCTGACCGGCAGCTGCTTCTCTTCTACTTGGAGCAATGTGAGGTCAGCATTACCACTTTGACCAATGCTGTTGACGCTTTCTTCACCGCTGTCAGCACCAATCAACCACCTAAGATCTTTGTGGCCCACAGCAAATTTGTCATTCTCAGTGCCCACAAGCTAGTGTTCATTGGAGACACCTTATCACGTCAGGCCAAAGCCCAGGACATCCGCCAAAAGATCACTCATTATAGCAACCTGCTATGTGACATGCTCAAGGAGATTGTGGTGACTACCAAGACTGCAGCACTCCAGTACCCATCTCCATCTGCAGCCAAGGACATGGTGGACCGGGTCAAAGACCTAGCCAATAGCACGCAGCAATTCAGGATGGTGTTGGGGCAGCTTGCAGCTATGTGACATCCTTAAAGTTACACATGCTTATTAAGAACTAGGGTGAGTGTCTGCTAAAGACTCCCTCCATGGAGGCAGCAGTGGTCGGCCACAGATGCATGTAAATGGACTTGTAAATATTTAAAAAGGCTCCAAGAAGAGGAGCACCGGGAAGGGCAGAAACACCATACAGGAGTGCTAGGCTGGATTTTGTTTTCCTTCTTCCCAATTTCTTGACAAAAAATAGATCATTTCTAGACTGTGCCAGCAATTAAATAAGGATGTTTTACTGTCAAACACTACAGCCAGGATGAAACCAGGGCCTCAGGAAGGGGAGGGGCCATCCTGCAATGAAGAGAAAGAAGCAAATCATTATTTTTCGTAATTGATTCTGACATCATTCAGCTAATGGGCTATATTAAAAAAAATAAATAGAAATTGAATCAGAGCAAAGCAATTAAGGTGAACTACAGAGTGATTGAAAGGAAGTCTGTTAGTGTCGCCTCACAATTAGAGGCGATTCTGTGATTTCCCTTGACTTTGGAGCCTGATCTAATTAATGAGTTCTTGCTCTCTCTGCTAATTGAACACATTTTAATTGTGCAGGATGAATCAATTCAACAGTATCTCGGTGGAGATGAAAAGGAAACTGAAAACTCCAATGGGGGAAAGGTATACACATACACATGCACACACATACCTATATATGTATGCATGTATGTATGTGTGTGTCTGTGCATGTGTATGCATGTGTGTGTGTGTGCACGCATCCACGCGCGCGTGTGTGTGTGTATGTATGTATTAAAAAAGTACAGTTAAACTGTCAGAAGGGGTGTCCATAGTCATCCATTGCCTCATCCAGTGCCACTATCTGTCACACTGGCAGCATTGGGGTGACAGTGGGCCAGGTGCAGAGAGGTTTGCCTACCCATTGCATTTCACATTTTGGTTTTGCTAATAATACCAGCTGTAGCAGAAATGCAAATTGAAATTGGTGCCTTGAAAAATTGTGGAGCTTCTGCTGGTTCCCAGAGCTACAGAGTCACAGTCTGTATTTATATTCATTTCCATGTACTGTGCTGACATGAGAACATAAAAGTTTGCCTAGAACTCTTCTGCTTTGTGATTGCTTTCATGCTGTGGTGTGCAGGGAGGCCTTTCTCCTGGGAGGAGACTTACTGGCCTCCAAGCATACCAAAATCCAGAGGAAATGGGATTCTCCATTCCCTCCACAAGTGGAGAAAGGTGCATTCCTTGTCCAACCAGAGCTCCTCAGGGATGGCTTGGGATAGCAGGGACCTCCATACATCTTAGTAGACATAGTCTCTGTATCTGTAGTATTTTGGTTCTCCATATAATGCCCCTTCCACTGTGATTCCTTGTCACTCACTGCCTAGGCAGGATAGAGAGGGAGACATGAGCAGTGTTGGTTTCCTAGGGGCTGCTCACTACATGGAGTCAGTACCTGCTGAGCCCCTTTCTCACAGGATGCTAAAGGGTTTGTGAGGGGGCATTAGCTAGCCAATAGCCAGAGTAAGAGCAGCATGGCAGGCTGCATACCTAACCATATTTCCACATAAGGAACTACATTTCTCTAGCACTGTGGTGCTTAGCCTTTTGACCCCATGGGCCAAATGAGTAGTTCAGAGCCAGTCCCTAGGCCAGACTGGGCCCCAAGATTAGGCCCATATGCCCAGACCCTGCCCATACAGCTTTGATTGGTCCCACATGCCAGGATTGGGGTCCTGGGATCCTGCACAGCTCCCACCTGGCTTGTGTGCTGGGATCAGGGTCCTGGCACTATGTGCCACCGCTGCCTCGTCCTGCATGATAGGATTGGGACCCCTGCATTGCTCCTGCTGAACCCTGCATGTCAGGTTTGGGATTTTTGTGTTGCCTCTGCTTATCCCTGTGTGCCAGGATCAGGACCTCAGGGCTCTGTACCGCTTCTGTCTAGCCACATGTGCTGGGATTGGGTCCCATGCTGTTGTGCTTGCTGGATCTAGCACATAGGGCTATGGTCAATGGGGCTTCCCATGAACTTGTGGGGAGCACTGCAGGCTGGATGACAAGGTGTTGGGGGCTGGATCTGGAGCATGGGTTGACCATCCCTGCCCTATCGCATTTCAGCCTATGAGGCCTTTTCCACATGCATTCCTAAACTGGCATGTAGCATTTCTGTACATCATTAAACAACAGCCACACTCCAGGCTCCATCTTAATAGAGGACAAAGGATTGCTGGGGACAATGTACTGAATATTTTGAGGTCCCTTGGGTGAAAGAGACTAGGTCAGTATCAGCTCTTGTCACCATGCTCCACTGCTGACATCACCCAAGCTTTGTCCACATCCTTGCCCCATGCTGCTCACTCCAAGCTGACCTGTGCACCCTCCTGCGTCCCAGCTTCTCAGCTTCTGGCCACAGTTTAGTCTGAATTAGGCTCTGTGGTTCTGACAGCAAAGCCCCTAGTGTGGACCCTTCATCCCATTCAGAGTTGTATTGATCTCAGTAGTTGGGGGCAGGGATCCCCTGTACTCAGGAGACAAATGTAAGGTGCTATATATCCAAATGCACACCGACAGAAAAGGGTGGGGGTGGCTTTCTGGGCACAGGACTGTCGCAAAGGAGCAGAGGGTTTTGGTGTATCATGGACTCAGCATGAGTCAAGAGGTCATGCTGCACAAAAAAACCCAGCTGATGCCATTTTGGGCTGTGTTAACAGGAGTTTTCTGTATAAAACACAGGGAGCAAGAGCAGCACTCAACTTATTAAGCAGTTGAATTATTGTGTCCAGCTCTGGGCTCCACATTTTAAGGAAGATGTAGAGAAATAGAGGATCCAAAGACAAGTAACTGAGATGGTAAAGGGATTGTAAAGTAAGCTATATGAGGGAAGAGTGTGAAAACTGGGTATGTTTAGTCTGGCAAAGAGATTAATAGGGGCCATGAGAGCAGTTGTCAGACATCTGAAAGGCTGCCATAAAGGAGAAGAAAAAGTGTCCTCCCCTACCACAGAATTCAGGATATGATGCAATGGGTTTAAACTGCAGCAGAGCAAATGTAGTTTGAAGCTCAGGAAAAACTTCCAAATCAAAAGAGCAGAAAGGCAATGGAACAAGGGGAAAGTTACCAGAGACTTCTGGGACACTGGGGTTTTGTGGCACACTGAGAGCTGAGTGTGCCTACAGCAACAAGCAGCCATTCCTGACACATTTAGAAAGTTGAATTTGTCAAGGTAATAGTGGCAATTAATTTAGCAACCAGCTCTGGACCAAGGAGTATCTTTTTGCTACATGTGCCAGCAATAAACTGCACTGGGTCACTGACCCTGTCTGTGTCTCCAGGCACTGCCAGTGTGAACACTCGATTGATCAGGCCCAGTCTCCCCTCTACTTGTGCCAGCTGCAGCCCCCAGGATGCAGGACGTGCCAGTGTGTGGTGTCTAGAGAGGCTGACTGGGGGGGTCATCATTCACAACATTTCTTCCCCCACAGAACAAGTCTCCCCGAAAGAATCTCGTGTTCTGAGCCTGAATGTGTCACGTGCTCACGCCCTGGCCTGAAGCACCTGTTTGGGCAGGCAGAAATCAAAAAAAGGCTGAAAACATTAGTTTTTTTCTGATAAAAACTATCACTGCATAGGATCCAGACAGACCCTGGGAGGGTGCCTGTCTCAGCAAGCCAGCCATCCTCCATAGAAAAGTGAAAGCAGCAATGGCAACAGCACCCAGGTGGGAGGGTGAGGAGGGAAATGATGCAGCAGAGCCCCCCATCCTCTTGCCTATGGAACCATCTCTCTAAGGTTGTGGCAGCAGCCTTGTCCCCTGAAACAGCCCCAAGTCAACAGGGCAGGGCCCTGAGGAGACACTTCCAGGATCAGTACATGCGGGGAGAGTGAGGAGCTGTGCGCCTGGGCCTCATGCTGACATGGGCAATACTGGTATTTCTAATGGCCCCTGTGTGGAGATGGTGCTCAGCCTCTGTTATTTATGGTGAGGAAAGGGTGAATTTGGCAGGTGGCTGGGCAGTGGCGGGGGGTAGGCCTGGGGTAAAGAAGACTTTAGAGCATCTGTCAGAACGACTGGAAGAAGAGACTGGGATGATGTGTCACTGAGACAAGTGGGTAGACCCAGCAGACAAGGGAAGAGGAATGAGGGAGTAGGTGAGGGAAGCAAAAAGTTGCTTTGAGTCTGATTTTGGGTGTAAACAGGCTACGTATGCTTAACATGGGGCAGAGAGGGTAGGAAATCACCCGCTACAGGGCTGCGTTTTTGTTACAGCCTTCATGGCCAAACAACTGGATAAGCCATGGACAGTACACAAGGATATTCTTCTACTACCACTGAAACGCAGTCACTCCTATGGTGGAGTTAAACGGCCACAGGAACACTGAACAACTTCAGGACGAGGGACAGAGCATCTTTTTTCTAAAGGGGCAAATGGGGCAGAAGGTTATATCTGAGCTGGGTGAGCCATGGAGCTTCCAGGCTGGTAATAGTGTGTGGGTCATGATGGATTTGCTCTAACAGCATCCACTGAGCAGTGCGTGATTCAGTAATGTGCAGCAAGAGAACAGGACCGAGACTTTGAGGCTAAACAGTACTTTTATTGGCTCAGACCCAGTAAAGCCAGCTCAGTTGCTTGCCATGGTCTGGACAATCCACTCATGGAACTCAGTCACGCGGGCGTAGACTGCGGGGGTGGTGGTGGAGCACTTGCTACTGCCCCAGGACACAATCCCCACCAGGTACCAGGCTCCATTCTTTGGGCATACGAGGGGGCCACCAGAGTCACCCTGCAGAGCAGACAGGAGAGCCACACTCAGAAACTGGGCCCAAGGGAGCTCTGCGCCACCCTAGCTGCTGACACGTCAACAGGAACCTAAGGAGCAGCTCACACACTGCAAAAGCCCTTGTGTAATGCAAGAGGAGCCACACTGGAGATTCCCATCCCAGGAAGCCTGAACGAAGCTGGCTTCTGTCCTGCCATCTCCACACCCACAACCCTGCTCCAGGGACAATTCCTGACATGACTTTTCTGCTCTGTGTCCTGCTCAGTACACCTTCCCAGCCTAGCTTTGCCTTGGTCACTGGGAGGCTTGCCTAGGGAGGGTCTGAGGCTCAGGGCCCTCTGAACAATTACCTCATGAGATCCAGCGAGGGCTCAGGGGGCCCTAGAGAGGAAGCCAGGCTTGGACTTGGGAAGTATCCATACCCCTGACACCTAGGATAGTGGTGCTCAATCTAGCCAGCCCTGCAGACTGAGTGAGTAGTACAGGGCTGGTCTGAGGGCCAGATCCTGCAGGCAAGGTCAGCTGCGGGCCTGATCCTGCAGGGGGTCAGCACTGCAACACTGCACACCAGTATAATCCAGCTCACAGGTGTCATGTCTGGAAATCTGGTGGCCAGTGAGCTTGGCAATTAATGCTGCCTCTGGTCCCCCACCACCAAATTTCCAGACCCATGGGGAGCTCCATGGGTTAGATGACATGGCTCTGCAGGCCAGATCTGTCTTGTGGACCACAGTTGAGCACTACCCCCTAAGAGATCTGCCGAGAGAACCTTGGCTCCCCCATCCCTTCCTCTCTCCTATGTTCCCCTGCTTGATGCCCCTCATAGCCTATGCCATAGCCCAGCAATGGAGAAGTCAGGAAGTCAGTCAGCTACAGATGTCCCTGTTAGCCTATTTAGCAGGCATGCAGGGCCCACTCCCTGTGATGGGCTCTACTCTCACCCAGGGGAGCAAGAGGCTGGAGGGGGCTAGTAGCCCTACTAGTTGTATTTGGCTAGGCCCTAGGATTAGCAGCAGCACAGGGTAGCCAACTAAGAAAGCCTGAGCTCCCCAAAGGGTCCCTGGGCACTTGAGGTGGGGACAGGTCCCAGGATACGCACCATGCAGGAAGAGGAGCCAGCTGCACCAGCACAGATCATCTGGTTTGTGATCTGGTTGCCCCAGTACTCTTCACACTGAAGGTTGCTCAGCAGGGGTAGTGCTGTCTGCTGTAGCTTGTTGGGGGTGAGGAAAGCTGCAAGGGGAACAGAATGAGCGAGGGTTCAGGACTGGGTGACACTGGTCAGGTATGGGTGTTACACTTGGGGTGAGGCCCCAGCAGATGGCATATGTGATAAATGGGATCTGGGCATGCTCCTGGAGCCCCCCCAGACATGTGCAGTGTCTGCACAGGCCATTTGAACTGTGTGAGATCCTGGCAGGCATCCCATCAAATTCTCAGCTGCAACCCCCTGATGAGAACCTTCCCCTCTGCACTGGAGACCAACCATTGATCCACTGGTCCCAAATGGATTTGGGAGTCCCATCTTCCTTTGCTGCTGGAAGCCTAGGTGGCCAACCTCAAAGCAGCTTGTGCCTTCCTCCTTTCTAGGATCACACCTCCCCATGTCAGCAGGCACGAAGCTGCAGATGTTTCACTCCACAGAGGGGCACACCTGTCTCTTAGGCTTGCTGATGCTGGAGGGCTCTGCCATAGCTTAGGGATACTGGCCTGATATGGCACCAACAGAAGACGCTGCTTTTATTAACAGTGCCCCAAGTTTCCTTGACTATGTGTCTTCCTCCCACCCCACACTCAGAGAGCCCATAATTTCCTGGGCAGCGTCTCTGTAAGACAGGAAGAGCTGTTATCACAGGGTCCATCTAACTACCTAGCCAGCCAAGGCTGCCCCAGCTCATCTCTTTGTTGGGCCCCTTCCCAAGGAAAGGATTTCTCCAGGGACCTACCCTGATCCCCTATCTGCAACCCCAATGCCCAGTACCCTCAACAGTTTAGTCTATGGACCTGCCTCACTCCCAGGGAAGGTCTCATAAGCCAACGTCTTTCACTGGTGCATGTAGGGTGCTGCCACCAGTATAACTAGAGCAGGGTGAATGGGACAATTTTGTCCTGAATTGGGGAGGACAAAAAAAAATTTGCTGCCACTAGCTACACAATTGCAATTGCAATCACAGTGGCAACTGGAAGTCGCTACTGCTGCTGTGCCCCAGGCACCCAGCCAGGTCCCTCCACAGCTGGGTGCTGTCGTATCTAGTCCAACCTCTTCACCAGAAAAGGGCCCAAGCCACAAAGCTACATGTTGATTCTGGCTTAGGGGATTTCACACTGAAGAGAAGGGCTGGCTACAGTGGCTGGTCCCAGATCCAGGCTTCTCCCAAGCCCTAGGGTGCTCAGCCCTCAGCTCATCATAAACCCACACTTGCCTGGTGCTGGGTGCTTTCCTCCTTGAGGTGGAACTGCTAGATTGACATCAATGGTTATAGACACCCAGTCCCCGAAATATGTAAGGGCACATTACTGTCCAGTTGTTAAGAGGAGGCCCAGGGAGGCTAGCTGAGCAGTAGTGGGAGGGCCACAACCAGGCCTTGCTCCCCCAGGCTCTTGGGTTGCTGTCTAACCACGCTGCCTTCCCTCTGTGTGTGCAAGGATGACTACAGAACCCTTCACTAGCCAAGCAGGCAGCATTTGGGGCTGTTTCAGCAGCACCTTCCTAGCTGGCATGGGATCTCCTCCCCTGCAAAGATCCAGCTGACAGCACATACCATTATACCGGGTCTTGCCCCATCCTGTGGTGACACAGAGCTCGCCACTATAGAAGTGATCCCTGGTTTCTCCCAGGCACACAGGGGAGACTGTCCTGCTGAGTTTAGCAGGAGTGGCCAGCTTGATGAGAGCGATGTCATAGTCAATGGTTTGGCGGTTCCACTTTGGGTGGGTGAAGACCTGAGGCACAGAAACAGGCCCGTGAAGAAAAAGTAGATGGGCACACAGATTGCTCCCGTCATCTCATCTCTCACCAGCAGGCTGCCCTCCAGCCCCTGGCACAGCCCAACAGGGGTGCACCTGTGGGGTAGCCCAGCCCTGCTGCACCTCCAGGCCTGGGACAGATCTGAGCACCCACACTGCACCCCGGAATCAGCTCTTTCAGCAGTCACTCTCAGCATGAGAGCCCCACGTTGTGGGTGGTGGCAGTGGAATCAGCTTTCAGCCCCAGGAAAGCCTGTGCAGGGCATACTCCAACTATAGGCTTTATGCAGTCCCACAGCATGCTGGGAGCTGAGTTGCATTGTCTGGCACCAAGTCCCACAGGAAATAGGGATAGGGAGCAGGCTGTCTGGGGAAGAAGCAGCTCAGTGCATAAGGGACACTAGGTGCTCCCTCGATACAACCAGTGACTGCTTGGTTAGGGCAGACTGTGGACAGCCCAGGGCCAGGGGGCACAAAGAGCATGTGAGGAGAGATGGTCCAAGCCCTGCCTCTGCCCGTACCCCTGCCCCTGCCCCTTTAACACCGTTGGCAACTGCACTGGCTGGCTGCAGAGGGGCACCCATGTGCTGCACCCTCTCAGAGCCCCCTGGGAGTACAGTACAGGTCACAGGGCCCTGCCCTTTCCCCAGCTCTTGCTGGTTCCACAGCCATCACCCCCAACATGGGGCTCTCATGCTGAGAGAGCACATCCAGGACTGAGGCTGCAGGTCAGCCGCCCAGGCCACAAGGGGCTGTCCCTAGAGTGGGCAAAAATGCAGGCTTATTCCACACCACACAGGGGCTCATTCCTCAAGGAGGTCTGAGGGGTCTCTGCCTCAGGCTGTTTGTTCTCCTGTTTGCCCTAGCCAGCCTGCCTGTAGCAACAATGCCAGAGCAGCAAGGCTGGTGCTGTAAAGCACTCTTACTCACCTTTTTGACTGCCAGTTTCTGTACCTGCTCCGTACTGGAGCCGCGATCATGTTCCCCAAGCACCACCACATTGGATGTCCTGAGGCCAGAGGAGAAGGTAGTTAATGTCTATGGGAGACTTTCCCAAAGCAGGGGGACATCTGACTGCAGGAGCCCAGGAGGTGGAGGCTCCCCTGTCCTCTTTTACATAAACAAGGATGCTCTTGTGAAGTGTTTGATTGGCATCAAATACAATCCAAACTGGATGACAGGGGAAATGGGACTGGATCCATGTGCACTCAGTGGTTTGCTGCCATGATGACCCCTTGTCTGCTAATCCCATCAGGACTTGATAACATGCCCTTGAGGTCAATGGAGCTGCCACATTTGGCAGTGCGTCAAGTGGGTCTGTATCTAGCACACTTGGGGCCACTTGCCAAGAAGCCTTCATCTGCACACAGTTGGAGCATCCCGCACAGGCTGTACATCCATGTAGAAGGGAACTCTTCTCATTGACATGTCTAGCAGAAAGCAGACCCTGCTGCCTGGCTAAGCTGTCATGTCTGGGGGCCAGAGGTAGTTTCTCACACTGGGAGAGGGAGCTGGAACAATCCCACAGAAGCTAAGGTGTGCTCTTGCTCAGGGTGGCTCTGTCCACAGCTTTCTGGTCTCCCAACCGGTTTCTCACCCCCTTGGAAGCATTCAGCAGGAGACAGCCAGGCTGCTGAGCCATGCTGCACCCAGTACACCATCCTTCCCCTTCCCCTATTGATAGCCCGTGAACGGGCAGCACTTCCTACTCACGTCACTCCACAGTGTGCAGCTGTCACCACCCAGTCCTCCCTGACCAGGGACCCTCCACAGAAGTGCCAGCCACTCTTCTCCTGCAATATAAAATAGGCAAGAGACTATAAGACCTTAGAGTTGCCCCCAGCATCCCCCCAAAGGCTTCAGTAACCTGCTCTGTCAATAAGGATGCTAAGAGAGAGCTTGGTGAATGAGGGGCAGGGGAATCACTGCAGGGGTGGAGCCCAGGAGGAAAGACATTGTGCTTTACTGGATTGGAGATTAGGGCACCAGTAACCAATGAGGATGGCATCAACACAGTGACTTCCACAGCTTCTCACCTGCAGGGAGGCCTGCCAAGGCCAGGATCCAGGAACTGCTTCCTCACCATTTACAATTCGAGTGTAGCCACTGATGATGGGCTGGATGGCTGGAATGCCACATCCTGAGGACAAATGAGTCAGCTAGTATCTCTCCCCACCAGGTATCCCATGCTACGGGGATGGGACCATTAGCCACAATAAAGAGAGAGTCCAGATGCAGATGGGGATCTGAACACGATCCCACTCAATCTGCTCATGATGAGGACAGGGTTGATGCTGAACCCATTCCTTCTCACCAATGGCCCCTCATGGACTGGTGCACACTAGTTTTTCTTAGTATCTCCATTGCCAGCCCTGTAGGTTCACCAGCGACAGCAGCACTGAATCTCGACCAGCCAGTTACATTTTCACTCCTTAGTTACTTAAGCACACTCAGGATTTTGCAGAATGACTCTGAGTACAAGGGTTTCTTTCCATCTCTCAGCTTTTTCAGCTGCAGGGCTATACAAATACAAGCTGGAATCAGTTGTTTTATCACAGGACACTTGCTTTTACACCTCACCCTCTTTATGCTTGAAATCAGTTCAGCCCCTTTCTTTCAGCCCTGGTCAGTCATAGGACATTTCAGCCCTGAATGCTGAATTTCAGGAAGTGGGATGTGACTGAGCACAGCTAGAAACCACCATGAAACTTTATCAGATCATTTCCCACTGCTCTCACTGTACTAACAAACCTTATCCTTCCCAGAGCCCACCAGTGAAATGCAGCCCTCTCTGGTGTGTGATGCAGCAGCTGTGTACTAGCACACAACAACACTGCATGTTTTAAGAAGGTATTGAATAAAATTCAAGGATTCTCAGTAACCAGTCTGACAAGTAGGCCAGTGTCAGAGCCAGGAATGGAGCCCAGGTACCCTGAGCCTCAGGTCAGTGATCTTCCTGCTAAGTCACAAAGCCTCACACACCATGCCCCTAGTGGAGAACCCTCCCTGAGATGGCTGGACACAGGGCTTTGACTGTTTCTGCCTGTCAGCCTGCCCAACATCAGCCTGTGCCATGTGTATCCACACACAGGGTTTTCCTGAATCCCAGCCTAGATTATTTAGTCCTGTAATGGCCCTCGCTTGTCTATGCAGCACAAGAAGAAGAGGCTCACTACAGCTTACCATGAGCAGCACTTGCCAGTGTCAGGCAGGAGAGCAGCCACAGGAGAGACATGCTAGTACCAAGGACAATAAGTTGACAGGGGCAAGAGAAACTCCAGTCTTTTATATCCACTGGCAACCTAGGCTGGCAGGGATGGGGTGGGAACAGGGCCACCAGGTGGGCAGCACCCATGGGAACAGCAGCTCCAGGGTACACATGCCCTGTGATAAATCTGTTGATTATGTAGGAGCTGGAGGTGCCTTTTGGCAAATTGGATTTGTTTTTAGAAGCAGTGCAGCTAAGCTGGTTTCCTGGGCAGGCTGCTCAGAGCAGCTTATCTGCTTTCACAGTGCAGGGCTGGACACCTCCTGTTTGTAAAGGAAGACAGGATTTTCCTACCCATTTGTATCAAATACCTCAAGCAAAATACAGGGCCTGGTGGTGGCTCAGGGAAAAAGCAAAGGCTACAGCTTAGTTATCTATGAATCCTTTTCCTCCATAAGCATCAAAATGCTTCACAAAGGGAGCTGGCATCAATATCACCATGGCAGAGATGGAGAAACTGAGGCCCAGGGTAGGGAAGTGACTTGCCTAAGGCCACCCAGCAAGTCAGCAGCAGAGCCAAGAATACAAGCCAAGGGTCCTGAGGGTCAGCCCGGCACCGCACCCATTAGATACCAGTGTTCTGCAACGGGGGAAACTGGGCCCTGGGCAGAGATTCCTGTCAGGTGAGAGTGGAAAAGTGAACTGAGAAAGAGATGCTCTGGAACAAGGCAGATGAGCAATGCTGTTCTCTTGAGAAAGGAGGTGCGAAGAGGGAGGTCCGTGGGGTGGGGGCTGGCACTGGGGCAGGGAAAGCTGCTCTGTACTGCAGATGAAGGCACGGTTGCCTTCTCCTAAAAGCTGCACTGTGGTTGCCCTAAGGATGTGTGACACTGCATGACAGATCTGGCAAATGTTACCCTCACACTGGCTGAGCAGCTTCCATCATTCCCAGCAGGCTGTCCAGGACTGTGCAGCAGTCTCCTGCTGCTACTCTGTGCCAGCTGGTGGCAGGGAGGAGAACAGAACAGAACAGAATATTGCACCTGGCCACAGCTCCTGACATCCAAATCTATCCTTCCCTCTACATAGCACTTGACGTCCAGAGGCCCCACTGGATGTCACAAGCAGTCATTAACATGGCTTTGCATAGCCGCCCTGCCTGGTG
The DNA here is from genome assembly GCF_001723895.1 of Crocodylus porosus. Classification (NCBI taxonomy): domain Eukaryota; kingdom Metazoa; phylum Chordata; order Crocodylia; family Crocodylidae; genus Crocodylus; species Crocodylus porosus. The sequence continues at coordinate 6,856,132 of NW_017728915.1, read as the reverse complement.
GAAAGAACTAGTCATGCTATTTAAAGGGGGGAAATTGAGGCCCATGTTGGAGAAGTAGGTCGCCTAAGGCAGGGGTGGGCAATTATTTGTGCCCATGGGCCACATAGGCAGTGTTGGAGGACTGTCGCAAGCTGGTCAGCACACTCCCCATGCAACAGCCCAGAACCTGTGCACCCTGCAGCTCTTCCCTACCACTGCTACCAGCAGCTGAACACACAACCCCAGCCCTGACCCGACTCAGCCCACCCCGCACTCCCTCCAGACTCACCCTTGCCAGAACGGACCAGCTCCAGACTGGCCAGGACCTATGCATTCAGCCCTGCCCTTGGCCCACCCCATGCCTGCTCTGGACCATCCACCCATGATGAGCAGTGGTGGCAGTGACAGTAGCTAAGCAGAAGCTGCTGCTGGGCATGAGGGGAAAGTGGCCACCTCCCTCTCACCGCTGCTAGGTCCTCCTTGCTGCAGCTGCCCAGAACCTGAGCCCGGGCTGCCCTGCAGCTACTCTTCGCTGCTGTCATCACTGCCACCAGTGCCACCTTTGGGCCAGCCACCCAGCAGGGGTGCAGTGGCAGCAAAGAGGAGCCTCAGGGCAGCCCAGGCACAAGCTCTGGGCAGTCACAGCAAGAAGGACCCAGCAGCAATGGGGGGGAGATGGCCACTTCCCTCCCACCCGGCAGCAGCTTCTGCCTGGTTACTGTTGCTGCTCATGGTGGGCTGTGCTCATAGGTCCTGGCTGGTCTGGAGCTGGTCCACTCCAGCCAGGGTGCATGCAGAGTGGGTGTGCAGCAGGGCAAAGCTGAGGCCAGTGCTGTGCGCACAGGTCCCTGCCAGTCTCCATGAGGCTGGGGCCAAGTGGCAGCCAAAGCTGAAAGGAGCCTCTGCCACCTGGGCTGCCTAAAAATGGAGTCCAGCCATGAAGCTGCCCCAGCCCTGCTGCACACTTGGGGACAGCAGGACTCACCATGGGCTAGACAGCGCCTGGGCCAGGTGGGACCAAGGGACCCACTGGGGGCCAGACAAAGTCCTTCCATGGCTGGATCTAGGCCACAAGCCATATTTTGCCCACCCCTGGCCTTAGTGCACATAGCCAATGGCAGAGATGGAGCAGGAACCATAGAAAAAGATGCATAATCTAGTGCTTACAGCTGGGCTCTGGAGCCAGGAGAGCTAAGTGATGGCCACGCTGTGAATCAGCTTCCTTTTGCATAATGAGGAGAATACCCATGCCCGGGGGTGGTGATTAAAGTCTGGTTAGCAACTGTTTGGAAAGCCACTGTGTTCATAGATACAGTACTTAACGCTTGGGCTTGCTCAGCTTTTGAAGAATGATCTCCTTCTTTCTAAACTAATAGAAATAAGCTGATGCCACAAAATGGAAGGTACTGGCCAAAGTTTAGTAGGATTAATGAAGAGATTATATAATTATGACTGACAAGAAAATTATATTTTATAGCTTAGAAAAGCTTGGATTGATTAAACTGCCATGTTTCAGGGCATGTCCCTTGCAATTATCTTCTATGCGACAAGAGGGATGGAAAAAATCTCTGTATCCGGGAATACTGTTTTGGTATTGGCATTTCTAGCATTGTCCTCTGAAACAAACTGGTGTTACATTGTCAGGATAATGACTGAGGTGTAACATTTACTGTCTGAGCCCCCAAGGTCTGGAATAGCCTGCCGCCGGAGGTGGTTCAAGCACCTACTTTGAACACCTTAAAGAGAAACCTGGATGTTTTTCTTGCTGGGATCCTATGACCCCAGCTGACTTCCTGCCCCATGGGGCAGAGGGCTGGACTTGAGGATCTTCCAAGGTCCCTTCCAGCCCAAATGTCTATGAAATACCCCAGGACCTTCCACTACAAAGAACAACCTGCCAGGGCTCATCTAAAAGTCAGAAGGCTCAATCTATCAGCCTCTGGTGGATCTTAACAGCACCAGCAACATTACCTGAGAGTATGGGACAGGAAGGAACATATACTTTTCCCTACTGAAAATCCAGTGAGAATCTTATGCAGGAAAACTGTAAAAACCCAAGCAGGACTTCAAGCACCACCTGAAGGTTGGCAGGCCTATTCCTGCATAAAGCACATGGGTAAGGCAGGACTTCTCCATGAAGAAGGTGATTGGCAGTCTCCTTTGTGCCACACCAGAGTGCTGGCTCATATTTAAGCCTCTGAGTGAGGAAGACCACTGACTTACTCCAACTCCACTTCCCTCAGTGCATTAAAAAGAGAGTTTGCCCTCTGACATAGTCTGGGCCAAAGTGCCTTGGTCAGTCACAGAATTATTAATGAATGGCAACAGCACAGAAGACAAGCAAAGGTGAAAGGATTCATTCAGACCTTCATCTTCTATGGCATTTCCCCACTGCATCCTGCGCAGTTTTGCCCTAAGGGTAAAAACTCTTCCCATGGAGCTCCCAAACTGCTGCCTCTCCTCCAACTTCACCCTGGGCAGATGAGGGCAGGCCAGTGTCACCACTCCTAGCCCTGGCAGGTGGATCCTAAGTGGCGCATGCTTAGAATTTTAATTGCAAAAATCTATTCAGATCTCTCCTCTGCTCCCAGTTTCCATACTCAGCCCACTGCCAGGCCTGGGTCTCTCCCCAGCAATGACCAAATGGGACCCTCTGACTGGCAGGGACCCTCCAGATGCCCTGCCCTGTTGCTGGGAATGGCTGTATCACACACTCACCTCTGAGCAACTAACAATGGAGACAACCGGTTTCTCACTGCAGCACACTGGCTGCCCTAAGCATCAACCCACTCCACAGCGAGGGGCAATAGACCCCATCCCATCTCCCCTCACTCTTTCATAGGATCCCTTGCAATTATGTTCCTTCAGGCCATGTGTTCCCATGACCACAGCAATGAGAACCAAAGGGTCAGAGATCAGCCCCAAGGACTCACTGGGGAGCACCTCCCACTCTGTACAGCAATGAGGAGGGGAAATGTGAGCCTGGACATATCCCAGCCCTGGGTAGCTTGAACTTTCATTTGGCTCAGACCTTTATCTCCATGTCCCATGACACTGTTTTAGGCCCACCCCTGATGCCAGGATGTAGATGTTTGGAGGGAGAGGCCTCATGTTTTTCATGCCAGTGTGAAGACCACCGTGAGAGCTACTCCTTGCTAAATGGCACAGCTGACAACTTTCTCACCTCAGCCCCTTCCCGTTTCCATGGCCACTGGCTCACAAAGGACAAAAAAGGACTTCCCAGAGGACCAAAAATAAATTCTTATCCCCCTGCCTCCAAGCTGCAGTCAAACCCAGCTGCTGCTTCCCAGTGTTATCAAGGAGGCATTTGCAGCAGACTCCTTTGTTTCTCAGGATGTGGGGTTGAGAAGTGCTCACACTTGTGCTTCGCAGGCATGACTACCTGCCTGCACTGAGCTTCTCATGCCCAGAGAGGTAACACAGCACCTCAACACTGGTGCAGCAGCATGTGACATCCTCAGGCAGGGTACCTACAGATGTCCTAAGGCTTGAACTGAATAGAGCGGGTTATCCAGGAAATCAGCTAAGACATCTTGGAGGGGGTTGTGGGGCACAGAGACACATGGCCCTGCAGATATGGGGTAGCTTGAGACTTAAGACACCAGTCCCATTCCTAACTCAGAGTTCTCCTACTGACTACAGCTGGTGCCTTGGGAAAGGCGCTGTACGCTGCTTTCATCAACCGACTTTCAGACACAGCAGAGATTAGAAAATGGGCAGAGAAGATGTGACAAAGATGCTTGGAAAAGTAGGTTGTGCTTGATATAAGGCTGGCAAAGTCGGGGTTGTTTAGCCTTCAGAGGAGTTGGATTAGATGGGATTTGATTGTGGTGATCAGAATTATTGTGGGGATGGCAAAAATGGAGCCCTCCTCCCTTCTCCCCCTGGTGCTGACAGCTTTATGTTAGTTGCTGTCTTTATCCCAGGCAGTTAGCCAATAATCAGGCTGTACAGCATTTCTCCTTATGAAAGAAAAGGGAGGATGTAAACCAGGGTTATTCTTTGGTGTAAATTTGTTTGCTTACAAGAAGGCATTTGACATCCTGCTCTCCTGGAAACAAGCAATAGCTGGAAGCTCGTTGCGCACAAATCCCTGAACTTGCCATTCCAGTGAGCTCTGGAAGCGTTGTACGTCTGCTTCCTCTCACTCCTGTTTTCATTGCAACTTCTCCAGGCTGTTTGATTTAACACACACTGGCCATAACATAATATGCTAGCTCCTGCAATGGTGACTAGGCAATCCTTCCAGCTACAAGGCATAGCTCTGATCTCCTGTGTGGCCTGGAGCTTTGGGCAGTACTCTCACAAGTGTTACATAAAGGGCACATCAATACATGCTTTTATGTGCGCCTAAACTAATGAGCATTAAGGCAATTTAGGTGTGCATCTACACGGGTATCAAATTTAGGTATGAATAGCATAAAATTGCCATTTTTAAGGTACGGTAAGAGTGTGCATGTGTAGACCAGTGCCCTTAACATGCCTTAAAAATGGCTAATACATCTTAAATCAGCACATGTAAATGGGCTTGGGTGCTATATCCATTGAGCCTGAACAAGGGTATTGGGCTCCACTGGAATCAATAGGATTTGATACTCTTTTGATCAAAGACTCCCCTGCTGGCAACTGTTAGTGCCTTTAATCATAATAATATTCTAACTATAGATCTGTGGTACCAACAAAGAGGTACATGGGTCATTCATCACACAGTTTAAAATCAACCTTTGGAACTCACTGCTGAAGGCAGTCACCAGTTTAAGGACTGGTCTGGATCTTCAGTGGGAGGCACACTTAGGTAACAAGGTGACTGCGGAGCAGGCAGAGTTGTTCATGATTTTGTTGTGCACCTAAGTTCCCCATCTTTGTACCTGCTGTCATATTCCGGGGTTGTGTGAGCTAGCTTGCACCTGAGCATGGGGGAAGTGGAAGTCTATACCTTGCTGCCTGGCCTGGTTAGAAGTGGACTATAAAGGACAGAACAGGGTGATTCATTGACAGAAGGAACAGCTGAGACAATATAATGAAGCTCCAGTAACTAGTGAGTAACTCACAAGGGCTGGCACCCAGGACAGAGAACAAGGAAACAAAGCAGAGACAAACTGCCTAGAAAAAGGGCCACAGCAGGAACTCCACAATCTCAGACAGCATAAGCCTCCAAAGACATGGCTACTTAGACCTGTCCATCTTGCTGACATGCACTCTGCTTAGGTTTGACTTGCCTTTTTAATCCAAGGAAGCTGCCTGGTCTATAACAGCTGAGCAATAAGTTACCATGCTTTAGAAAGGTTGCCTGTCTGCTGTATTTCACTTCTGTTTGCACTCCCTTTCTTAAAGGGGTAAAGTCCACATTTAGAGCTGAGCCATCCGGCACTCACCGGTAGGCCATGGAGACAAAGGTGGCCATGACCTAAAGGCCTGGTCTCAGAGTCAAAGGAGGCAGAGGGCTTTACCTGCACCAGAAACTCTGCCTGGGCTGGCTTCAAGGGGTGCTCACAGAGAGACTGTAGAGCCTGGCGGTCTGAAACACTGAATTAGTGACAATGATGAAGTTCTGTGCTCACAAATCAATCATATGGAATCAGAGTAGTTCCTCCTCCATGCAGACCTGCACATTTGGCCTGATGAATTGTTGGTGGTACTCATCTTCCTTTGAATCATGAGGCATTTGCTCTGGTGGAAGCAGGAGCTGAGCTTGAGGCACCCCTTACCTGGTGGGTGTGGTTGATTTGCAGGTTCCCACATGAGTTCTGCTATGTCACATGAGTATTTCTTGTGCTTTCAGCACACCCAACTCAGCCCCTGAGACTGCATGGCCCTAAACTGATCCACGCTGTAGAGAGAAGTATCAAATATTGTGAAGACAGAATAAATCTCAAGAGAGAGAGGAAAAGAAAAAGTACACAGATGGGTAGCAAAAATAAATCACATCCTTAAGGAAAAAGAAGATCGGAGATGCACTCCACACTGTTTAGATATTATTAAACTTTGGATTTCAAAGTCTTTTAGGACAGGAATTTGCTTGAGGGTATCACTGAATTCTGTTTGCCCCTCCCTACCCCTTTCTCTTCCTCCGCCATCCCTGGTATTTCTTGAGCACCCTCAGGATGTCTCAATCACAAGCTCTGTAAACCTCCCTGAAGCCTGAGATTCCCATCTCATTGGATAAACAGTAGGGCTGTGTGAAGCTTTGGGTGGTGATTCAATTCGGAGGAGATTTGGCCTGATTCAGTGGCTGAATCTTTGAATCCGAATTGAATCAGGGGACCAATTTAAAGGTCCAAATTGATTCAAACCTCTCCGAATCTTCAGAAAAGATTCGGGCAGCTTTGATGATTTGGGCAGTCCCCAGCTCCCAGCTAGTAAGTACTGGGAGGGGGAGGGGGCTGAGGGAGGGGACCATGGGGGGACCCCTGCCAGGCCCTCTGACCCCCACCCACTCCCTCAGCCCCCCCATGGCTGCCCACACCCACCCCAGCTCTGTACTTAAAAAAAAAGCCCCACTGCACACTGGGTGCTGCTGGGTGGGAGGAGGCAATCCCCACTTCCCCGTGCTTCATGGGGTGCTCTGCATGAGTCCACTGATCCCCCCCAACTTCCCCAGCCTCCCCCCATGGGTGCCCCACCCAGGCCAGCTCCGGCCCTTTAAGAAGAAAAAACCCCAAGAAAAGCCCCAGGACTCACCGCTGGGGGTTGCGGCCTCAGGGCTTCAGGAGCTCATGCAGAGCCCCCCACATGGCGGGGGGCAGCGGGGGGCAACAGGGATCACCCCCTGCTGGCAGGAGTGGTGAGTCTGGGGCAGTTTCCTTTTTTTTTTCTTCAAGGGCTGGAGCTGGCCCAGGCAGGGCACGCATGGGGGGCTGGGAGAGCAAGAGGGACAAGGGGGGCTCATGCAGAGCCCCCTATGCAGTGTGGGGCAGTTGGGGGCAGTGGAAATCGTCCCTTGCCCAGCAGCACCCGCTGAGTTCGTGCTTTTTTTTTAATGAGTGCCAGGAGCTGGGGCAGCCACTGCCGGGTTGGGAGAGGGGTGGTGGATGGGCCTGGCCTGGCTGATTCGAAGATTTGGAGATTCAGCAGCCAAATCTCTGAGTCAGATTCAGCTGAATTGAATCGGGACAGTGATTCAAATCACCGCATCAAATCACTGTCCCCTGAATCGGCCGAATCTGAAGCGAATACTAGCTGCTTCACACAGACCTAATAAACAGGCACTTTTCTCAGCACCATATGAAACTAACAGCTGCAAATTCACCCTGGTTTCACCTGCCCCTGGGATTCAATGTCAAAGGAATCAGGAACATTCCTGTGTGCTAACATTAATGTATAAAAAGAGCCCTTGAGATCTGAGGGAACTGTGGTTGCTATGGCTGTGTAAGACTATCTAGGAGGTGATGCAGAAGATTCAAGTCAGCAAAGAGGAGCAAATCAAAGGAAGTGATTCTTGCACTATTGTCGAGGCCTCACCTGGAGTACAGCGTGCAGTTTTGGACTCCACACTTCAAGAGGGATGTGGACAGTCTGGAAGCAGTCCAGCACGGAGGAACAAAAATGATTTAGGGCTTGGGAAGCAACATTTATGAGAAAAGGCTGAAAGAGCTGGGTTTATTTAGTCTGGAGAAGAAAACACTGAAGGGGGATTTGATAACAGTCTTCAAATACCTGAAAGGTGACTGATTACAAAAAGGATGGAAATGGACACTTCTTAGCCTCCTCCCCGCTCTCCCTGATCTTGTTCATCTGTGCCATCAAGCCCCTGGCCCAGCACCCGCTGCAGGGCTCAGGGGTCCGTGGAGTCCACATCCTGGGCCGCAGCAACTGAGAGGCCAAGGTCCTGGCTTACATGGATGATTTGAACAGCCTGTCCTGGAACAAGTGGTTGGCAGAGAGAGGCCTGGCGCACACTCAGGTATATGAGGCAGTGGCAGGGGCCAAGCTCAACGTGAGCACCTGCCTTGCCGTGGGCGAGCTCGGGGACCTGGAGTCCCTGGGGGTCTCTGTTCCCTGCGAGGGCATCAGGATCCTCAGGATAGATTTCGACCCTGAGCTGAGTGGCAGGACAGTGTGGAAGAAGACAGAGGCAAAGGTAAGCAGAGACAGGGGCTGTGGCACATGCGTGCCCTTTGCACTGGGGGGGGGCACGCCGTGTTTGTGAAGGCGGTGTTGTTACCAGTGCTTCTGTACATCGCACTGGTCTTCCCCACTTCTGAGCATGTCACCCACAGGATCCAGAGGGCCATGTGCGTCTTCTTCTGGGGCTCCAGATGGGAAAAGGCCGCCCAGAAGACCTTGTAAAGGACAAGGTATCTGGGGGCATGGGCATGCCAGACATCCTCCTGTTCCTGTGGGCCAAGTATACGGGCCTGATCTGCAAGCTGGTGGCAGACGCAGAAGCCACTTGCCTGGTGAGATACTTTGCAGGGCACATCCTGAGACACTGGTGGGTGTTCACCCCAACCAACCACAGACCGTGGCTCATGGGCTCACCGTGACTCTATGAGAGCCTGAACCAGTGCCACAGTTTGTACGGCCTGCAGAGCGCAGGCCCCGCGACCATGAGCAACCACAAGAAAATCCAGTGAGACAGTGAGGCTGAGGGACACCATGTCGCCCGTGGACCTGCTCCTGGGCAATGCATGCCAGGCTGTGTGGGAGTGCCTTGATCACAAGGACCTGCACAAAGATCACAAGGACCTGAACTGGCTCATAGCCCACCAAGCCCTGCCAGCGAGGGCCCAGAGACATAGAGAGGGGCAGTTGGGGAGACCCAGCTGCCCGTGGCCCAACTGCCACAGAGCCACCGAGACAATCAACCATGTCCTTTGGCTCTGCACGTGAGCCAAAGAGGTATGGACAAGGGTGAAGCAGCTCTGCGAAGCGGTGACTGGCATGAGCTGGTTAACCAGAGAAGCGGTGCTGTACGGACACCTCGCCAAACACCAGGGGAACCCGTTGCCCCGTTTCGACCAGTTTGCATCCTGGGTCAGGAGCGCACTGTGGAAGGCCACGAACCTCCTGCTGTGCAGTCACACGGACGTAGGGGTAGTAGGCTGTGTGAAAATGGCTCTGGGCGAACTCCAGACCTACTACCAGAAATCGGTAATGGAGGACGGAGAGGACGCAGCCAAAGCCACCTGGCACAGAGACATGTGGCACAGGATCATCCAACGTCCCCTGAGTGGAGAATTGGGCGGTGACAGAGAGGAAGAGGAAGAGACAAGAGGAACCAAGGACAGCAACAGCAGCAGCAGGTCTTCCAGCGGGAGCTGGAGTGACAACAACATAGACGACAGGTGAACTGAGTATGTGACCCCGCAAGTGGGGCAGGGATGGAAAGAAAGTGTTGCCTGGTCCAAGGAACCAGGATTTGCTTATTTTAGGTGTGTTGCATGGGATGTGGATATTGTAAAGGGTTCAGGTGGCCAGCAGGCCTTTGTACGGGTACGCAAGTGCAGTTTTTGTAATGGGTGAAACTTTTTTTTTTTGTGGTGTGATACTAGGAATGTAGCTATATATAACCTGATATAGCTATAGATAGATATACACACACACACACACACACATACATATACACACACACACATATTTTTACAAAAAAAAAAAAAAAATTCTCAGCCTCCTCCCTTGCTTGCTCCAAGAGCCTTACGGCTAAGGGCAAGCAAAACTCAAGGGCATTCGAACCACAAGCCTCCAGGCATGGGCGTGCAAGTAGGATGCCCACCAAAAGTTTTGGAAACATCTGAAGCCCCATATGGGGGTGGAGGACGTTTGCCGGTAGTAGGGCCACTTATGGTTCTGGACTGACTCTTGGGTTTGGAATTTGTTTTGGCTGATTTGGCTTGGAACATGAAAAATTTAAATTAAAAAAAAATCTCTGTGATAGGGGACAAGGCCTAGGAGCAATGGCCTCAAGCTGCAGCAGGGAAGATTTAGGTTGGAGATTAGGAGGAACTTTATGTGAGGGTGGTCAAACATTGGAACAGGCTGCCTGGAAAAGTTGTGGAATCTCCATGCTTGGAAGTTTTCAGGCACAGGTTAGACAAGCGCTTGGCCAGGAAGCTGACTTCAGGGGTGACACTGCCTTGAGCAGGGGTCTGGGCTAAATGACCTGTGAGTTCCCTTCCAGTCCTTCTTTCCTATGACCCTACAATCCTAAACCCTGGAGACAGACTAGAAGCCCCAGGACAGCTTGAAAAAGTTGGTAGCATGCTGTGGAGGAAAGGCCTGGAGTGGGGGCCCTGCAGGGACCTGTGCACTCCAGGCAGGGGAGCTGCCTCTAGTCGGTTTGATTCCTTCTGTCCATGGAAAAATGAGGGGTTGCCTTTGCAAGTAAATAGAACATACCACACCTTGAGCTGTTCACCCAGGCTTGATTTGCAGCCTGCCCAGCTATTTAAGAGGAGACTTGCAATGACCACAGAGATGACCAGCTCTACCAGGCAGTATGTTTGGTTTGGAAAGATGGGCAGGTGCTCACACAGCCAACCAAAGTCAGACGAAGACACCAAAGTCAGATATGGGCCTGGTTTTCTAGGGGGAAATGAAGTGGCATAAGAATGGGTGGGCATGAGTCCTAGGCACTGCCTAAGGGTACCTTCCCTTCACCAGCTCCAGCTCCAGCAGCAAGGAAGGCAGAGCAGGGCCGTGGTGCATGGTGCATGGTGCAGGAGCAGCAGCCAGGGTGTTGCAGATGATATTTTTTTTGCTGCCAAAAATCAGTGGGTTCTTTTGGCCACTCAGCACACACATCATGCCATGTCCCCCAGCAGCAGCCAACCTCCAACTACTGCCCCTGCCCCACACACCACTGCTGCCCAGGGGGCAGTACAGGCCATTTATACTCCTGGGCTAATGCCAGCATGCCAGGTCACTGGCTCTTCACTCCTGATACCAAAGACCAGCTCGGTCCTCTCTTGATGCTCCCTGCACTTCCTATCCTCCTCTGTGAAGAAATCCTGGTTCCCCTACCCCAGAGCGGATCCAACAATGGGGCAAAAGCAGATGCGGCAGTGCTCACTCCCCTCCACCCCAGACCCTGCACCGAGAGCTGATCCATGGCCCTGCCTAAAAGGGGTGTAACTGTGCTGCCACACCATCCCCCCATGCACCTTGCCCCTAACCCTGCCACAGAAAATCTGAGGGGCATAGCACAGCTCATCTCACCAACAGCAACTACTGCACTATGCAAAGAGAAAGCACTTCCCATCCGACTAATGGGAACACAAGCAACGAAGCTATGTCAGCTTCTGTCTGTGCAGGTGGTAGGCTATATCTCTCTGGGCAGTATGTGTTACCATGCCTGGTCAACACGGGTTCTGTGTCTGCTCTGATTGAGGAGCTTAGTCCTTAGGTTCAGCTGTATCCCCCCAATGACCATGAGTTAATTCCCCAAGGATACCAAAGAATATGCTGAGGTGCATGGGCTGTAGTCTACTGGTGAGACTATTATTTGAAGGAAGGGCAGGCAGATGATAAACCAAACTAGGGGGTGTGAGGAGATGCAGTCTCCTCCCTAGAGAGGTTGGCAGGACACCAAAGGGCTGGGATGAGAAGAGCTGCTCACTCAAGATAAAGGCAAGATTCAAGAGTGTCTCCCTGATGGGCCTGCTCTTCAGGCCTCAGCCCATCAGTTCTTGCTCATGGGAAGTTCCCCAGCTTTCTGATCTCCCACAGAGCAGCTGCTGATATCCCATAACCTGATGCAGCCCAGTATCCTGCCAGCCTGCCCCTGATTCTCTGCCCATGGCTTCCCCAGGCCTGGTGTGACACAGCTGCCCCATTATCTCCCAAGGTCTCCAGATAGGAGAGCAGCAAATTGGTGCCTGTTCCTTTCCCAAGCACCTCCTCACTCAGAGCTGCCTTGGTCTGGTATATAATGGGACAAGATCCATGGAGCGCTTTCTGTTACCCACACGAGAAGCAGAATGGCTTTCCTTTGGATCCTGCCCTGTCTGGCCTTCATCAGCACCGCCTGGGCAGGTAATCTTGATGCTGAGGGCAAGTGCTGTAAGTCACCTAGACCTGGATGTGGGAGAAAGAGAGACATGGGGCTGGGGCCTCCTGAAAGGGGTTTCAGGAAGGGTGGCTGACCCAGGAGGTCAGTGCTCCAAATAGTGGGACACCAGCCCCATCACTGCCCAGCCACAGCTAGAATGCACTCGGAGCCCCTGGGCCTCTGCACAGTCATTCCCTGTGATGAACCCCAAGGGGCCTGGATAACTCTATGATCTAGCAGGGATTACGGAGACCTGGTGGGACTCCTCACACAACTGGAGTGTTGCTATAGAGGGCCACACCCTGCATAGAGGGGACCAGGTGGAGAAGAAAGATGGAAGCATTGCTCTCAATGTGAAAGAGGAGTACATCTCCTTGGAGGCCGACATAGGCTCCAGAAATGGACAGCTTGAAGCTCTCTGGTTCAAGTTGCAGGGTGAGTGGGGGCACACTGAGAGAGACCTAACTGTAGGTGTATACTACAGACCACCAAACCAGGGGGAGGAACTCAGTCTGGAGTTCGCTCGAGAATTGACTGTGGCTGCACATGTAACATGGTTGTCTTGGGCAATTTTAGTTATCCAGACATCTCCCGGGAGGGACGCTCGGCCACGTTGGATCAGTTGTGATCCTTCCTGACCTGTGTCAAGGAGCTCTTCCTGACTCAGGAGGTGCGTGGGCCAACCGGAAGTGATGCTCTGCTATACTTGGTCCTGGCCAAAGGAAATGATCTGGTGACCGACTTAAATATAGAAGGAAGTCTGGGCGACAGCGATTATGAAACCGTTGTGATCACTGTCCATTGCAAGGCAAACAAATCGGATAGCAGGATTGAAGTCTTGGACTTAAAAACGCAAATTTCAACAAGCTTAGGTCACTAGTACAGCAAGTGTTGTGGGACCAGGGATGGAAGGCGAAAGGTATGCATGAAGAGTGATTGTTCCTTAAGGCCATGATCTTTGAAGCACAAAGGAAGCCCATTCCCATGTGGAGAAAAGGTAACAGAAGAGCTGGGAAACACTTTTGGCTAAACAGGGAAATCATGGTCCTCTTAAGAAAGAAGAGGCTCAGGGTGGGCCCCAAGGAAGACTGTTGCACGATGGCCCACATTTTCAGGGAACAGATAAGACAGGCTAAAGTGGCAATCTAACTTAGGTTAGCAATGGGAATCAAGGACAACAAGAAGTTCTTCTTTAGGTACATAGGGAATAGGAGGAAAACAAATGGGACTGTGGGGCCATTGCTCAACAACTCAGGAGAGCTGGTTACCAGGAGAAAGCCGAATCCCTGAATGACTGCTTCATCTCAGTCTTTCACCGGACCAAGGGGAAAACCATGCCAGATGAAGTAGAGTATGAGCACGGTAGCAATAATCGTCTTCCTACTATTGTTGTAGAATTGGGGTATGACCAATTAAAAAAATTAGACATATACAAGTCAGCAGGATCTGATGATCTTTATCTGAGAGGGCTGAAGTAGCCGGCTGATGTCATTGCAGAACACCTGGCAAAACTCCTCCACAGCTCGTGGCAATGTTGTGCCCATCCACAAGAAGGGCAGGAGGGAGGACCCAAGTGACTATAGGCCAATCAGTCTAACTTTCATCCTAGGGAAAATCCTAGGAAAGTTCATCAAGAAGTCTATCTGTGATAAGTTTGCAGAAGGTAAGATTCTGAGTGACAGCCAGCATGGCTTCATTGCAGGCAGGTCTTGCCTTACCAACCTTATCTCCTTTTATGACCAGGTAACTCGCCACCTGGACATGAGAGAGCAGGTTGATATTGTATACCTTTACTTCCAAAAGGCCTTTGATCTAGTGTCCCATGATGTCCTCATGTGAATATTGGAGGATTGTAGGCTTAACTCCAAGACAGTCAGGTGGGTGAGAACCTGGCTGCAGGATAAGACCCAGAGAGTCGTAGTGAACAGATCTGGTGAGAAGTGGGCAGTGGTGCCCTGCAGGGGCTGGTGCTCAGTTCAGTACTTTTCAACATCTTAATTAACGATTTGGATGTGGGGGTGAAGAGCTCACTGGCCAAGTTCATGGACAGCACCAAGTTACAGGGAAGTGTGGTCATGCTTGAAGGTAGGCTATAGATACAGGCAGACCTAGACAGGGTAGCAAGTTGGGCGGATCAGAATCTGATGAAGTTCAGCATTGAGAAATGTAAAGTGCTGCACCTGGGGACAAGCAACCCATAAGACACCTTCAGACTTGGCAGCACCAAACTGACCAGCAACATGAATGAAAAGGACCTGTGGGTAGTAATAGAGCACAGTATGAACATGAGCCGGCAGTGCGATGCTGTAGCCAGTAGGGCAACTAATACTCTGGCAGGCATCAATCGATGCATCTCCAGCAAAACCAAGGAGGTGATTCTTCCACTCTACTCAGTACTGGTGAGACTGCAGCTGGAGCACTGCATCCAGTTCTGGGCACCGCACTTTAACATGGACGCGGACAAGTTTGAGAGAATCCAAAGAAGAGCCACACGTATGATCAGAGTCTTACCCAGCAAGCCGTATGAGGAAAAGCTGAGGTACCTGGGACTCTTCAGCCTGAGGAAAAGAAGGCTGAGAGAGGACCTGGTAGCAGCTTCCCACTACACTAGGGGAGTACATCAAGGGCTCAGTTCACCAGGGCATCCAAGGGGAAAACCAGGGGTAATGGCCACAAATTCCTGGAAGATCAATTCAGGCTCAACATTAGGCAAAACTTCTTCACAGTCAGGCTGTCCAGAGCATGGAATAAGCTCCCTCCAGAGGTGGTGCCATTGGCAATGCATAGCAGGTGCAGGTGCACCCCCTGAGATTGGCCGTGCACCCCCTGGAAGCGCCAGTCACAAAACCGGAGGTGTCGATGGAAGTGCACTTCTGGTTTTGCCAGTTTCACTGCTGGTGGTTCTGGGCTCAGCGATCGGCCTCCGGGGGACTCACCCCCCCAGTCGGCAATCTGGTGCCTCCCCAGACTTGGGAGGCACCAGTTGCCCATGGGTGGTACAATCACCTATCCTGGAAATCTTCAAGAGGAGACTGGACAGTCACCTTGCTGTGGTCACCTGACCCCCAGTTATCTTTCCTGCTTGGTGCAGGGGGGCAGACCCAAAATGATCTTCCAAGGTCCCTTCCAGCATTACAATCTATGAATCTATGAACACCCTTGCTGTCTCTCCAGGCTGCGGCACCCCTGCCATTCAGCCAATCATCAGTGGCTATGCCCGGATTGTGAATGGTGAGGAGGCGATTCCTGGTTCCTGGCCCTGGCAAGTCTCCCTGCAGGTGAGAGCCCAACAGCCCCTTGTGCCCAGATGGGACACAAACCCAGGAGGGGCCCAACTTTGAAGGAGCAGGGCGCAGCTGAGCAGAGGGCAGGGTGTGGTGCTCCATGCAGGTGGTCCCACCCACTCAGAGCTGGCAGCTGCAGGTTCCCAGCTAAGTGCAGGTTACTGGGTCTTCCTGTGCCAAGGTAGCCAGTGGAGCTCAGGTACTTTCTGGAAGAGGAGGCCTCCTTCTGGGATCTTTGGGTAGAGTGCCCCAACTTGTGCCAGAGGGGCTGCCCAGCAGTGGAGCACTATGGGCAAAGCTGGCTGTAAGCTTGTTCCCATCAGGTGAACTACTGTGCTCACAGCTATGTGAAACTGGGGAAAAGGCTTTTGCTGAGCTCAGAGGATGCTGGCTCAGACCCCGTGACTCAATGTCTGTGCTCACTTGCAGGGCTTTTGGGACAGTGTGGGTCTTTGCAATGGGGAAAAAGACTGGAAAAGCATCTCTGTAGGAGCCAGGCTGGCAGGATTGGATCCAGAGGAAGGGGTGTCCCTGGCGCGTGCCTACCCCACGGCCGAGGTTGTTCATTGTCTCCTCTCCCCATCACAGGATAATACTGGGTTCCATTTCTGTGGCGGCTCCCTGATCAGTGAAGACTGGGTGGTGACTGCAGCCCACTGTGGGGTCAAGTAGGTGCCCTGCTTTTGCCCTCCTGCACAGTGGAGTCATTGGGGACATAGAACGAGACAGGGAGGACTGGAGATAATTTGGTTGGATTGAAACTGCATGAAAGTCTGGATCTTCTCAGGGAACTGCGCTGGGGTGGATGAGGTGCAGCAGGGCACCAGGTTCCTGCCACAGGGGCTGCTTCACAAGATCCATCTGTGGTTGATGCCTGCTGCTCCATCAATGCCCTGCCTCCATCCTTGCATAGAGGCTTCCCAGTAGCCATGCCAGAGTGTGACTGGCTAAGAACCACTCTGCAGAGCCTCTATGAAAAGCTCAGGGCAGTAGGAGGAAAGGTGCACTTCATGTCTCCTGAGTGTGACTTCCCTGTGCTTCCCCCTCTGCAGGACAACTGACCGTGTGGTGCTGGGTGCATTTGACCTGGGCTTTCTAGGAGAGGATGTACAAGTCCTGAAAATTGCCCAGGTAGGTGGCTGGCTCTGTGCTGTGCCCACCCCGAGGCTGCCCAGGATCCCACCGCTCTCCATGGGGCCAGGCTAGAGCATCATCCTCTGTCACTGAGGGGAGCCTGGGACATACCCACTTTGCCACATGCACAGAGCTTTGCATGCCCATCACACCCCATCTGAATGTGTAGTGAGTGCACAGTAAGAGCACTGTGGTTCCCGTGGGGCAAAGGACATGGTCTCCCTGGGCTCTCAGTGGTGGTAGAACTGGCCTCCATGGGTCTTGCTGTGAGAGGACCTGGTCACCCTGGGCTCCTGCTGGGGGAGCCGTGTCCTCCGCTTGAGTCCTGTGCTGGTGGAATTAGTCTCTGTGGGTCCTGGAGACATCATCCCTGGTCTCTGTGGGTCTGTTGGGGTATGACCTGGTCTGTGAGGGTCCTGTGCAGTGGTCCCTGATCAGTGTGGGGTTTCCTGGATACCACCAGGTCTCAGAGTGTTGCTCTGTTTCTCTGACAGGTTTTCAAGAACCGCAATTTCAACATGCTCACACTCAGAGATGACATCACTCTGCTGAAACTGGCCACTCCAGCCAAAATGACGGCCCGTGTGTCTCCTGTGTGCCTGCCTGAAGCCACCGAATACTTCTCTGGAGGCATAACCTGTGTCACCACAGGGTGGGGCCTGACCAACCCCAATGGTGAGGTCTCTGAGCATGCACGCTGCTCCTGCTGCTCACAACCCTCACCACCTGAGAGCATTCGGGGCCCAGCCGGGTGATACTTCCAGCCAGCTGCCCCCGCTAACTCAGCTCTTGCCCCTCTTCTCAACTCCTCCACCTCCACTCATTCTTTGGGAACACAGTGGACCAGCTAAGGGGACCAAAACTGGCACCCCGAGTCCTGTGTATGCCACAGTCCCTCCTGTTGGAGCCCCAGCCTGTTTTTCCCCCTGTGCAGACTGTGAGGACCTGAGGCTCCAAGGTAGCTCTGTCCTGTTCTGGGTCTGCTGGGGTAGAAAGTACCAGGAATGCATGCCCAAGGACCTGGGGGCCTGTGCACTGTGCACTGTTCTACTGAATGCTTTCCTTGTTCCTTGCCATGTTTTGCAGCTCAGAAGACCCCTGACAAGCTGCAGCAGGTGGCCCTTCCACTCCTGACTAATGTACAGTGCAAGTCATACTGGAGCTACAGGATCAAGGATTGCATGGTCTGCGCAGGTGCCAAGGGAGCCTCCTCCTGCATGGTACCCATCCCTCCACCCAGCCTTCCTTTACCTTACTTCCAGGCTCTCCATCTGCCCAGGAAGCCCCAGTACCCTGAGGATGCTCACCTTCTAGCCATTTCCTTGCTCCAGCTCTTCCTTCCACTGTCTCCATCACTCCATCTAGTCATTTGGATGACAGGACTGAGTGCAAACTAAGCAGATTTGCAGGTGACACCAAGATGGGTGGAGTTGCAGACACTCTGGGGGGTAGGGCTAGAATCCAGAATGACCTGGAAAGACTGGAGAAGTGATCTGCAATCAGTCAGATGAAATTCATTACATTTCTGCACTTGGGATTAAATAACTGGACCCACAAATATATATTGCCTGAGCTGCAGTACTGCAGATAAAGACTGAATAGGAGCCAACAGCGTGCTTTTGCTGAAAAAAAGCCAACACTGGATTATATTAATAGGAGTGTCACTTGTAAATCAGGAGAAGTGAGTCTTCCACTCTTTTCAGCACCAGTGAGGCCTCACCTGGAGTGTCGTGTCCAGACTTCAGAAGAGATGTGGACAGATTGGAATGAGTCTAGCAGAGTGACAAAAATGGCTAGGGGCCTGTGAAGCATGACTTATGAGGAGAGGCTAGAAGAAGTAGGGTTATTTAGCCTGAAGAAGACAAGATTGATAGCAGTTTCAAACACCTGCAGGGAAATTATAAAGAGGATGGAAATAGCCTTTGCTCTGTGACTACATGGGACAGGACTAAGAGCACTGGCTTCAAAGTGCAACAGTGGAAATTTAGGTTGGAGATTAGGAAGAATTTTCCGACTGTGAGGGTGGTCAAGCATTCGGAAAGACTACCTAGAGGAGTTGTGAACTCTCTGTTCTTGGACATTTTCAAAGCAGCTTGGACAGACAGTTTGGCCAGGAGGTTTAGGCCAGGACAATCCTGCCCCAAGCAGGAGACTGGATTAGATGCCCTGATGAGGTCCCTTCTAGTCCTACCTTTCTATAATCCCATGCCTGCATCCACTACTGCACTAGTCTCACCGCACAGTAGCTATGCTCCTCTCCATCCACCCCTCCTCATCCCTGCCTGTGGTCCCTGCACTCACTCTCTTGGATATACTGATCCATCCGTGAAAGCACATACGCACTCCCTGAAGCTTTTTTCTGTTGAAGAGCGAGGGGTGGTGGGCAGATCCTCGATGATTTGTTTCACAGGATTGAAGGCTCCCCCACCCCAACCTCCTGCTGCTGTTTCTCTTGCAGGGTGACTCTGGTGGCCCCCTGGTGTGCCAGAAGGATGGCATCTGGACCCTGGTGGGGATCGTCTCTTGGGGAAGCAACACCTGCTCCCCCTCCAGCCCCGGTGTTTATACCCGTGTCTCCAAGCTCAGGCCCTGGATCAATGAGATCATAGCAGCCAATTAATGTTGGCAGTGCAATTAATGTTGGCAGTGGCTCCCATGTGAACAGTCAATAAAGGACACCTCAGAGCCTGGCCTCAGCTGCTCTGTGCTCTTGCTTTAGGACAGTGCTGATCTGTAGGGGGCAGGATTCAGGCAGAAGCACAGACCCCCTGTGGCATCCTGCCTATGCACCAAGAGCTGGGGGAGCTTCATAACACATTCCCCAAATCCTTGGGGGTCCCCAAAGGGTGGCTGTCTTTCCCAGAAGGTACGAGCTCATGGAGGCTGGCACCAGGTACCTTGAGAGTTCAAAAGGAGATGGGATGCACACCTTGCTGGGGTTATTTGACACCAGCAGTCTTTCCTGGCCCGAGCAGGGGGACTGGACCCGACAATCTCACAAGGTCCCATCCAGCCCTAAACTTCTGTGACTCTGTGACGGCAGTGGCCTAGTGTAGCACCAGGGTGAGCACTATCACAACCTAGCTAATGCAAACCAGTGCCACAGCCACACCCCCAGAGCTCTCACCGCTGCTCAAGGGTCCCTCCTGAAATCAGTGGTATATTCCTAACCATCCAGCCCTCTCTGCCCATTGCAATGGACCCAGAAAGCGTGAAACCCCCTCTGCAGGTTGGCTTCACAATTCCACCTTAACAGTCAGTTCCACCTTAAGGAGGGGCTGGGTACTAAGGGGAGTCCCCAGCCAAGATGCTGGGCCAGTCCAGAGGCTGCTTTCACTTTGGGTAGCAGCAGCAGCTGGGAGCTGCAGGGCAGGCGCAGACCACACAGCTCTGGGCCCTGCTCCATTGCGCTGGGCCTTGCCCTTCCTCCCCTGCCTTGAGCTGTGCTCCTCTGCCCCCAGGGCTGGGTGGCTGCTGCCCCACTAAGCCAGAAGGCACCCACCATCCTGTCTGCTCTCAGCCATGCCACTGCAGAAACTGCAAGGAGCAATGAGGATTTTCAGCTGCCAGAGGAGCTACTGCCTGAAAGCACAGGTAAGGGTAGGAGCTGTGGTCAGGGGCCTTCACTGCCTCTGGAGGCCCAGATTTCCCTTCCTGACGTGGCCTTGGGATGACCTTTGGAAGGGAGCAGCTCCCACACAGACCCCTCTGTCGCTGGGGAGAATCCAGGGTGATTTGTGCAGCAGTCCTGCAGGGCCAGACTTCACCCCCTGCGCCCTAGCACCGTGCTGCAGCCTGGGGATTGCGGCTGCCCTGCAGTCCTGCTGGGTGGAGTTAGGCTGGGGACAGGTCCCACCTGCAGGGCTCCCAGCAGCCTCCCTTGCAGTGCTGGCTGAGCACCATTGCGTGCTGGGACCTGTAGTCTCCCCCGCCACATGCTGTCTGTCTACCTAGGCACGGCCTGCGCTCCCTTTCACAGACAGCTAGTCCTCTGGTGGCAAAAGGCTTCCACCTGACAGCCCCTCATCCGGCCCAAGCCAGGCACCATGCAGCTGTGGTCCGTGCTGCTGAGTTGCATCCCCCAATTCTGCCCCATCCAATCAGTCACCAGCACAAGAGATGCTTTTGCCTTGGGCAGAACAGGGACAGACAGACACGAAACACTTCAAGCTTCACCTTTTCTTAAGACGCATTTAATCTGTGATGCTTCAGGAGCACACAGACATCCAGCTGCCTCCCAGCTCAAGCAGCGTTGTGAAGCGCTTGGGAGTTATCCCCATTTCATCTGGGGGCAACTGTTATATGACTCAAGCTGGTTTGCAGTTTGGTAGCACATGTAGGATGTCTGGCCCTGCCTTGCAACGGTTTGGTTAGAGAGGCAGAAACTTTGGTAATGAACATCTGGTCTGTTTCCATGGAGGAAGGTGAAGGAAGTCAAGCCCCAAAACAAGCTGAAGCCAAACTGTGGCAGCAGCTGTCAGTAGGGATCCAAGGGAAAGTCACTGCCAAAGGCCAGCACCTGAGATGGACAGTAGGCAGAGTCAGCTCCACCAGACATTCTTCTTCCTCTTCTCGTGTCTTTTTTCATAGCCTAGATGTTTTTCCAGAGTTGTTCTCAAGTGAAGGCTCTTACTGTTGCTGCAGCAAGGTCTTCCTCCTTGTCACTAACAATTTCAAATGTATATAATGCAGACCTCTAACTCACAACAGGTTGGCCTGCTGCATCACAACCATGGGCCTTTTAGAGGGCTGGCACTGACAGTCATTTCTATAAACACTAAGGGACTCACAGGAGCCAAAAGAGACATTCTTTCCAAGATGTGTACCAGTTACAGATGTCACGCTCTGTCTCTAGGGTACACATAGAGGGCCAAACAAAAATAGGTCACTGTTCCATGGGATGAAATTAGCCAACAAAAGGCAGCATGAGAAATAAAGCCGCAGGCATTAAACGCATGCTAAAATCTTCCTCGAGGTATCTGGGGCTGATCAGTGAGTTACCAGAGTTACCAGACTCTCTGCTTTGGGAGCCTTGCTAAAGGTAGGACCTGGTGGCTCCCTGCTGGGTGTCTTTCAGTATGTCTGTGCCAGCGGGTCATGGAACCACTCGATGCATCCTGCAGAACTGAAAGGTGCCTTTGCCCATGTTGGGACCAAGCAGCAAGGAGCTGTGCTAGGGTCAGGCACCTGGGAGCTGAGTCCACATCAACACCACTCTCCTCAGCCCCTGCTCCTGGCTGCAGTGCAGGCGCAGGGTCTAGCGGATGAAGAGCTACACTGCAGCTGGGAGGTGCGGGTGGGGGGCCAGGAAGAAGCAGCAGCAGCAGCAGTGATGACTCTGCTCCCAGCTTCCCTGCCCTCCACAGCTCCCCGTCAGCTGGAAGTGGCAGAGCAGGGGGCTGGGGGCAGTGGCAGAAGCATGGGTGCAGTTCCCAGCTGTGTGGCTCCAGCATCGGCATAGGCAAGGTCCCTGCTGCTGATACACTGTCAAAGCCACCCAGCCTGCATCGGAGCACAGCCATGTTCTGACCCATGACTTGGTAAAGGTTGCTGGCCCCTGGTCTACGCCATGGCAGGTGGTGCCCTGGCTAAGCTGTTCCTGAGCTCTTCCTGCACCTCAGTCCCACTCACACGCTCCACACCCAGGAGCACTGCAGGAGGCTGTTCCAGGACTTACCTCGGTAGTTGCTCTTGAGCCCTCAGTCTCCAGCGGCTACCGGGGACATCACTGGCCTGGCTTCACTGAGCACTTCTGGGTTTGGTGCACAGGGCTGTGGTGTGCGTAGGGACAGCCTGCCAGGAGGCACCGTCACTGCAGTATAGTAAACCCTCCGCGTCTCCTGGGCAGCTGAGTTTTGCTTTCAACCCAAAGGCTGCTCGTTCCCCCTGCTTAGTCCTGGGGGTTCCCCTGAGGTTCAGAGCATCCAGCTGAGTTCTCCCCTTCTCAGATATAATCAGCAGCAACAAAGGCTCTTCTTGCCACATGTGGGACCAACAGGGAAGGAGTCTAACTCCTGTTTCCACCCTGTCACTGCTCTGGCCCTGCAGGGCCCACTTGAAAAGCAGAAATTTCATATTTTGATGAGTCAACTTGGTCTCTGTTATACAGAGGAGAGGAGGCAGCTCTTCTGGGCAAGGAGCAGCTCTTTGTAAGTGTGGACAGTTTGCAGAGTCAAACTTGGCATAAATGCGCAACAACTGCAAAGTTTTATCTTTTGACTTTAATTTGTGCTAATGAAAAGAAAAAGGCTTATTTATGCTCACTGGGTTTGTTAAACACAAGCACACGTGAATGAGGAGTGCTACACAATGAACTTTATTTGTGGAGCAGGAGGAAACCTCTGCAGATCCTCTAGCTAAATAAGTAACCTATTTAAGCGGCCATCTCCCAGTTTCCAACTTCCTCAGTCTCCTGTTAGGGAGCCTCTCTAAATTATAGGTCCTATCACTACACACACCAGGACCCAGGCAGCCAGATGTGGGGCCTAGACTGCCTGCTGATGGAGCTAGACCGGGAGGTAGGCAGCTAGACTGCCTGCTGGTGACAATGACATGTATCAGTTGTTCTCAAGCTCATTGGACTTGGGGCACCTCTCTCTGGATTCAGAGCACCCCTCCATATCTTTTGTGAATAAGAGTAGCACCCGGTTTCCAAAACTAATTTATATATTGCAGTGCTTACCTCCTTGTAGAGGGGGTCAGGAACAAGCCTGAGTCAGTGCTGTCAGATCCATGGCAGCCTTCAAAGGATATGGTAGCACCCCATGGTGCCATGACACGCTGGGTGAGAATCGCTGACCTATATGTCCAGTACATGCCTTCTGCTACAAGAGGAACCCACCTGTTCCAGGAGAGGTTGTGAGGTTAGTTTTGTCAACCTCTTGGGTTGAACCTGAACCCTAATTCTGCTCCTGCCTCATACTTTGCAGCACACCTTCAAGGTCTTGCAGCTTGTAGATATCCTGCACGTCCCAGCTCCCCAGGGGCTGGGCACTTGGTATTTACAGGGGAGTCATGGCACAGCAAAGTGATCTTCTCAGATAATTTCAAGAAGTCATGATAATCCTTTAAATTTTCTTTCCACGATCCATTGTTTGGCTGAGGAGGAAGCTGACAGCAGATGCTGACAGGAGGTAAAAGGAGTCTGAGATTCCTGGTGCCAATAACTTAAGATAAACATCAGAGAGGAGGTCTGCACAGCACACAGAGAGTGTGAGTGGAGCACATGCCAGCACACTTAGGCTAGTTTGGTCTAGGTAGCCCACGTAACCACAGCAGAGTCACAGGGTCATGGGAAAACAGGGCCACAAGTGACTTCAGGACATCAGCTAGTCCAATGTCATCCTGCCTAAACCATCTCAGCCAAGCATTTGTCTGACCTGCCCTTACAAACAGAAAATGATGAGATTCTGCAGCCTCTACTGAACCTCATTAGTTCTCAGCCAGGCCCATGATTAGAAGGTCATTTCTAATACACAACCTACATTTTCCTTGTTACAATTTAAGACCATTGCTTCTTGTTCGCTTTATAACCAACCTTTTTTTGTAGGCTATCTAATCCCCCTTCAGGCTTCTCTTCCTCAGACTAAAAGTCCTGTGGTTCTTCCAGCCTTTCCTCATGTCATGTTGCCTGGACCTCTCACTATGTATACTGCTCTCCTTTGGACTCTTTTCAGTGTGTTCATATCTTTCTTGAAGTGTGGTGCCCAAAACTGGACAGAGTATATCAGTTGCTTCCTGAATAAAGTGGAAGAATCACTTTCTGTGACTTGCATAAATATGCCTGCAAATATAGTCCAGTGTGCTGCAGGAGAATCCCATTTCTATGGCACAGTTTTTCTTTCCAACAGAATTATGCTACTTATCAAACTGTGCTAAGAAGTTCAATTGCCAAAAATGAAAAAAAAAAGACTGGAATCAGGTAGCATAATTCCAAGTAATGCAGTGCTGCACTTCAGGTTACCCTACCCCAAGTTTTTTGTTAGCTCTTAGAACTTGTTGGCAAATAAATTGAAAAATGATGGCAACTGCTGTTCATCCAGATGTTATGTCCCATTCTGTTCTTATATTTGAACAAGTGTGTGTGTGAATAATGAAAAGAAAATCCCACATGTAAAAAATAAGTTCTGTTTTTCTTAAATGTGCTGCTGAGCAAATGTTGCCAGTACGGTGGCTAACAATCTCAAAAAAGATAAATGTACTTATTAATTTGAGACAGCAAAAAGTCAGTTGACTAGCTTACAAAAATATTTAATAATCTAAAACATAATAAATTGTCACTTGCTATGAGAAATCTCTTTCCAGGTGCTGGCCAATCTTTGCATTAGCCAATTAACTTATCCTTGGCTTGCTTTGTCTGGTCCCAGTTTATGCAATAAACTGAAATATGCAAAAAGCCAACATGCAAATCAACTGGCAAAATGTAATTGAATAGATAAAAACTAAAATATGCAAATAAACAAAATATGCAAATAATTGATGTGTAATAAAGAAGAATCTACAGTAATGCCTTCTTTTTTGCACTATCACAGTGTTGACTCATAGTCAGTGTGCAGTCCTCTGCAGTCCCCAGATCCTTTTCTGCAGTACTGCAGCCTAGCCAATTGTTCCTTGCATTTTGTTTGTTTCCTTTAAGTCATTAATGCAGATATTAAACAGCACAGGACCCAGGACAGACCCCTAAAGCAGTGATCTCCAAAGTGGAGTGTACGCATCCCAGGGGGTGCTCAAGATGATCAATTGGGGTGCAGAAAGAAAATATTAGAATTTCTATTTAGATGTATAGTTATATAAATATACATATATTGGGGATGCATGCTCAAAAATTTTTTACTGATAGGGGTGCATGATCAAAAAAGTTTGGAGACCACTGCCCTAAGGAACCTCATTTGATACCTCTTCCCATTGAAAAATGGCTCATAAACATGGTGCCATTGATGACTATTCATTGAGCACAATGGTACAAACAGTTATGCACCCACCTTACAAAAGTTGAATGGCACCCACTGTTTTCCCACCGTCCAGAAAACTAATCATTTTGTCATAGAAGGAAATTAGGTTGCTTACACATGACTGTCTTGACCAGTGGTGTTCAACCTTTCGGGTCTGCAGACCAGGTCCTGTGCACGTGGTCAGTCCACAGGCTTAAATCATGCACTGACCCACACATCATATCTGGGTGTGCAAGGGCTCATCCCCATGCACCAGATCCAGCTGTGCACTGGGGTGCACTAGCATACAAGGCTACTTCATCCAGACCACAGGTCTTGCTATGGGTCCAGAAATTTGGCATCAGGGAAGTGGCAATTAACACAGCCGCCACTCCACTGCTGCCAAATTTTTGGACCTGTGGGGAGACCTGTTGGCCAGATAACACAGCTCCATGGGCTGTTCTTTATTGCCTTGTTACTTTCTAGGTGCTTTGAAGTGGATTCCTTAATGGCATATGGCAGTATTTTTTCAAGGGACAAAGACAGAGAATCATAGGAAAGCATACAGTACATAGACAAGGTCATTGGAAAACATGTATTCTCATTGCTAGCACATGATACAGCTTATGTCTTTGCTGCTATTATCAGTACTAGCCAGAAAACAGCACAAGTGTGCTAGCACATGCCTCACTGCCTCTTTCATATTGCTGTGTAGATATACCCACCCACTCGCCAGTACATAGACAAGTATATAGTGACGGAGAAAGTGCCACTAGGCAGGGGTACTTTAATGCACTTCTTCCCCGGGGACTGTTGTCCATAGGAGCGCTGTAGAGTCAAAGGGTAGATGGTATTGCTCTCCAGTGTTCCTGGGCCTGCCGGGCCTGCCATCTGTGCACAGTGCCAGCTTGGCTTGGAAGGGGCGGTTCTGGCTGATGGGTACTTACAGAAGGTGACTGAAGGACCTCTTGGCCCTGCTGTACGCTGCACACCCACCTAGTGCATCAACCAGGAGCCGTATGTGGGGGTGTTTCTGTGGAAGACTGATGAACGCTGCAGGCAGTTGGATATGGTGGGACACTTCCCCTCTCCTGCCACTTCCTCTGCCCATTGTGAAGGGTCTCTGTCCTCTTCCCTGAGGAGTGTGGCAGGCACTGTTAACACAGTGCCTTTTTACCTCTCCACAGGGGCAGCTGACAAAGGACTTCGTAGAGGCGTTGAAAGCAGTGGCAGGAAGCTCAAATGTGTCCACATCTCTGGCTGTTTGTGAGCAGCATGGGAGGGATGAATCCATGCACAGGTATCCCAGGATGCTCCATTAACAGAGCAGGCAGGCTCAGAGCTGATCACCTTACCCAGTTCCTGAGCCACCCAGGTGCCTTTAGAGTCACCTCTGCTACTTTACCAGCCCTTGCCAGCCTGGGCACCCTGACCCTGGGGGAGATGTCCTGAATCTGGGAGGGGCTCACACCCCAAACCTGATCACACCCTGAGGAGGGCTGACCTATATCCAGTGCTGAGCCTGATGGAGGGTCATGGCCTGTAGCCGCTGCTGCTGTGCACATAGGGAGGACTCATCACGGGTGAGCTCCAGTGGCAGAGGGCTGTGTGAGAATCCGTGGAAGAGGTGGGGCAGAGCTGGGTCTATGGATCCCAGCAGGAGTGTGCGGTACATAGGGAGAGCGGTCTCTTTGCTGGGGTCCCTGGATCTGGCACGAGGCTCCCAGCCTGGGGCCTCCAAGGGTCAGAACTACCCATTGTTGGGGCAGCAGTGACACCTTGTGGCCAGAGCATGAATAACAACTGGGTCATCACTGCTCCCTGGGGCTGGAGTGAATAAGGCCGGTATTACTCTCCTTTCTCCATCACCTGTGTCCTCTGTCTTAGCCAATAGTGTCAGTTCTAAAGCAGCAGCTTTTAGACCCAAAGGCCACCTATGTCCACCCCCAACCCTGGAGCCATCCAATATGCTGCTGTATCACTATCTGTCCTTTCTCCCTGCATGGGCCCAGCTAATTCACTGAAGCTCTTGTACTCATACGTAGGAGCCAGGCTGGGTAGATGTCAGTGCCCTGTGGGCTGTGCTTCAGCGCAGCCATATGGCACTTGGGAATCCCCTGGGCAGTTGGCTTTAAATAGGGCTCCTCCCTGCCTGCAGGTGCAGCCCGCCAGATGCAGTGGTCTGGCCCCAGGATGTGGAGCAGGTCAGCAAGCTGGCTGCGATGTGCTACAGCCAGGGTGTTCCCATAATCCCCTTCGGCACTGGCACAGGACTGGAGGGCGGCGTGAGCGCAGTCAGGGTACGGAGTGACCGACAGGGTTTGGGGGAGAGGGTTTGACTGAGCTTGGTGGCCAGAGGATCTTATTTGGAGCTCAGCCCTCCCTCCAGCTGAGTGGATGGCCACCTATAAGTTTCTCATGGGTGACCACCAGGATCTGGGGGAACCTTTCTTCACCACAGCGCCCCAAGGGACGACGAGGTCGAACGGTCATAAACTACCGCGAGACCGTTTCAGGCTGGACATAAGGAGGAACTTCTTTACTGTCCGAGCCCCCAAGGGCTGGAACAGCCTGCCATAGGAGGCGGTTCAAGCACCTACACTGAACACCTTCAGCAGCAAACTGCATGCTTCTCTTGCTGGGATCCCATCGCCCCAGCTGACTTCCTGCCCCATGGGCGGCGGGCTGGACTCGAGGATCTTCCCAGGTCCCTTCCAGCCCTAATGTCTATGAAATCTATGGAAGTACAGGTGGGGGAGCCAGGACTCCAGGGGTCTGCCGTTCTTTCTGGCAGTGCCACCCTCGGTAGTATTGAGTCATTTGGCCTCCGTGTCCCATCTATTGGCCATAGGTGCTAGGAGGCCAAATTCACAATGAGCTGTACAGAACTTGGTGTGCTTAGGAGGGAGCTCACCAGGGAGGTCACATCTGCCCCATCAGCTCCCATCAGATATGACGCTCATGCCTTGGAGGCTCCACATGAATAATGGAGCCAGTCTCTTCGCCTGACATGGCAGCATCTCCCCACCCAGTTGGCAAATCAAGTTCCCAGCTAGTGTAAATCAGTGTCACTGTTGAAATGGGTGTAACCAGTGTAGGTCCAGTGAGCCCTGTTTGTGCTGATTCATCCAGCTGAGTGCTGAGCCCAGAGTCTCTCTACCCAATGCCTGGTGGCCTGGATGCAGTGACCTAGTGGCTGTGGCTCCCAGCATAGGTGCTGTGCTGACTAAAGCAAACAGCTGTTCTGTGAGAAACCCCACCTCTGCTTGACTGGCACTGGACAGGCAGATTCCTCCCAGGCTGACCTGACTTGTCCTCACAGGCAAGACAGCTCCTGGTCTGCAGAAGTTCTGCTCTTCAGGGAGCCTTTCCTGGGCTGTGTCTCAGATCTGAGACCTTGTGAGAGCTGTTCTGAGGTGTCTGTGAGGCTCGCCCCCAATTCAGTTGACCCAAAGCAGACTTCAGGGCTTTTTAAGGAATTGCTGAAAACTCACAGCATCTGTTGGTGCAGGACCTGCTTCCATGCTGAGTAAGGAAGTCCATGGTGGCTGAGGGAATTTGGTAGTATGAAGCAGAACCATGTCCCTCCTTGAGAGGCTCTGCCACCTTCTTGGAGCTGATGCCCAGAGGAGCTTTGCTGCTGGCACTGATGAAGGCTCCATCCATGGGGAAACTCTTGCTGGCTGTTTCTTCCCCCACCCCCAGGTCACATGCAACTAGCTGGGTATAGCCAAAGTCCTCTCCTCCAATGGCCAAGTGAAGGCTCTCCTTTGTCATCTCTTTTACCCAGGTGGTACCTCAGGAACCAATGCTGGGTTACTCTGTCTCCCTACAATGTTAGGGCATCCTTGGCCAGTTATCCCTGGGTACAGAGCAGGGGAACTCCAGCCTGGACTCTCTTGCTGGCTTGAGCACTGCAGATTTCCACTGCCTATCTGGTCTTAGCTGACACCAGGGGCAACTCCATGAACAGATTTCTAATCTTTGGTCCATCCTCCATGCCAGGGTGGTGTGTGTTTTAACCTGACCCGGATGGATCGCATCTTGCAGCTGAACACGGAGGACTTCACTGTGGCTGTGGAGCCTGGGGTGACCCACAAAGCACTCAACAGCTACCTGCGGGGCAGCGGCCTCTGGTTCCCTGTTGGTATGGCTCAAAGTACTTGGACAACTGGGGGCATGTAAGGGGCTGCCTCTTTTCCTCCTGGATGAAGGGCCACAGTGCAACCCAGCCACATTTAACAGCAAGTGGCCAATGACCAGGCTTGGGACTGTGGCAAATCGTTAACAGCGTCAGAGCAGGAAGTCAGAGGTATGGTGTGGAAGTGACAGCAGTGCTTAGCTACAGTGAACAACACTGTGGCAGGTTGAAAGCAGGATCGAGATCAAGACCAAAGGCAGAGAGATTGGCTCTTGGAGACAGTGTCTCTGTTGAGAAACCACTGCCACCTGCCCCTTGTAGCACACAGGCTGAGGCATGAACAGACCATGGCACATGAGCAGTGCCAGACTCGTGGCTGTGCAGGGGTGAGGTGGGGAAGCCTGCTGCTCTGCTGCAGCCTGCCTGGGTGCTACAGCCTGCCTGGGCACAGCAGCCCAGTGCAGGCACATCCATTTAGTTACAGAGTGAGGTGCTGCCACCCTGGGCAGTGGCACTGCTCCTCCTTCCATTACAGCCCTAGCTTGCGTGTGTGTGGCGGGGGGTAGGCAGCTGCAGGACGGCTTGGCCCAGTACGGACCCTGAAATTTTAGGACTGCTTTGAGAATACTACATGGCTTGTGGTGTGGGAAGCTGAGGACCCGGGGGGAAACCGCTGCCCACACAGGGAAACCCCCTTCCCCTTGGATTCCTGTATTTAGAGCCCCAGATCTGGGCATGTGAGGGACTCTCCCTAGGTTGCCACATCTGAGCTGTCTGTTAGCTGTGGGCAGCTGCCACCCACTCTCACAGGGGTGTAATTTGCCTCCCTAGATCCTGGTGCCGATGCCTCTCTCTGTGGCATGGCTGCCACGAGTGCCTCAGGGACCAATGCGGTGCGCTATGGCACCATGCGCCACAATGTGCTCAACCTGCAGGTGGTGCTTCCTGATGGCCGGGTGCTGCACACGGCCGGCCAGGGGCGCCACTTCAGGTAATGGGCAGAGGGCCTGATTTAGGGGTGGTCTGGGGGCCCACTGTCCCCAAAACTAACCCTGCCTCTTCTCTCCCCACCCCAGGAAAAGCTCTGCAGGCTACAACCTGACAGGGCTGTTCATGGGCTCAGAAGGGACACTGGGACTCATCACGCAGGCAACACTAAAGCTTCATGGCACCCCGGAGGCCATGGTGTCAGCCGTGTGCTCCTTCCCCAGTGTGCAGGCAGCAGTGGACTGCACAGTGCAGGTGCTGCAAGCAAGCATCCCCATCGCCCGCATTGGTGAGTCTGGTCCCGGGAGCCCCAGCACTTAGAACTGAACGTGGCAGTGCCTGCTCCGCACTCACTCTGGGACTGAGCTCTCTGGGCAGGGGGGAAGCATCCATCCCAATTCGGCATCACCCCCCTTCCCAGCTAGGGGCCAAGATGCCTTGTAGTCTGGGCTCTGACACCCCTCTGCCCGTAGAGTTCCTGGACGATGTCATGATAAGTGCCTGTAACCAGTTCAGTGGCCTCAGCTATACAGTGTCTCCCACGCTCTTCCTGGAGTTTCACGGCACCCCCAGGAGCTTGGAGGAGCAGGTCCAGAATACAGGTACTGCAGTGGATTGGGCCCATGGTGGGTGCTGTTTGAGGGGAGGAAGCGCCTAATGGTTGAGGCTAGTAGACAGTCCTGTGTGGGGGCAGGGCAAATTCATCTGTCCTAGCAGGCCTTCCTCAGGATGCAGTGGGGGGCACTGGCAGTCCCCAGTGGGTAGACCCCGTCAGTGGCATAGGGGTTAGTGTTGCTGGTGGTGCAGGGGAGGTGGCCAAGGGAATGGGCTGAGAGCTCAAGGGCTGAACAACTGGCTGCCTGGTGTCTGGCTCAGCTCAGCTTAGCTCAACTCTGATATGGGACAGTCCATCCTGGCAGAGATAGGACACAGCCTCAGGGCCCCTTTTTTTGCAGGGAGAGGGCAGGTCTGACCTGCTTTTAGCTATACAGGTGGCCAGAGCCCGGAACATGCATCTTCTCTTTATGGAGGGTGATTTGGGTCACTTGCAGTGACACTAAAGGTAGGGCTTTTCCCTTCATCCCCAGGGCTGCCTGCTGGCTGCCCCTGACTGGCCCAGGCATGAGATTTAGCAGCCAGGGGTGTGTGACAGGGTGTGGGCTTTCTCCCTCTGTAGAGGAGATTGTGAAGCTGAACGGTGGCTCTGACTTTGCCTGGGCCCGAGAACCAGAGATGAGGAACAAACTGTGGACTGCTCGGCACAACGCCTGGTACGCGGCCCTAGCCCTGCGACCTGGGAGCAAGGTGAGGTAGTGCCTAGGCAGCAGCAAAAGGGACAGCTCTTCATTTTGATCCCCTGTTCACAGGGCACGCTTGCTGTCTGCCTGCATGCATGAACCCGAGTGACACTCCCAGTAGGCTTTGGATGGGGACACTGCCAGGCATCTTGCTGGAGGGCTACAATGGGCCTTGCTGGCTCCAAAGTCTGAAGAAGGGGAGCAGCCTGCTAGGCCAAGCCTGGTGTCTAGAACCGCACAACTAGGGGTAGAGGGGGTCTTACAAAGGGACACCCAAATCCCATACATGAGGGGCAGAGGTAGTTGGGATCCATGGAGGGGCCAAGCCAGGACCAGGGTCCACAATAGGGCTGAATGGAGAGGGGCTGTGGGGTTAACTCAAGGTTTGTGGCCAGGTAACCTCTCCCCATGCAGAGCAGGTAGCTGAGTGCTGTGCCTTGTTTCCCCAGGGCTACTCCACGGATGTGTGTGTCCCCATCTCCCAGCTCCCCAAGATTGTGGTGGAGACCAAGAGAGACCTGGAGGAATCTGGGCTCACAGGTAAGTCATCCCACGCCTGCCAACCTGGAGTGCCCCTCAGCCTGGGCATCACACCCTGCTGCTACACCCTCAGTGTGACACAAGGTTACATGGAAAAGGGGTGGGGTCCTAAGCAAGGAAGCAGGGAGCTTAGCACTGTGCTTCGGGGGCTAGGGAGAAGCCATCTCATGTGCCTGTTGCAGGGGGATAAAGAACGTGAAAGAGCCTGTCTGTGTACACCATGAGGCTGCAGAGGGGGCAGGCCTGGCTGTGCCAATTCACTCTGTGTGTGCAGCAGGGTCCCCTTTGTGCTGGGAGTTGTAGACAAGTTCTGGCCCATTGTGTAGGGCCATAGGACTAGCAACAGGCCTGAATGTGGGCTTGTATGTAAACCACCCTTCAATGGCAGGGTGCTCATAGTGCTGGCTGAAGGAGATAAGCATGCATCACTGCACAGCCCACCCCTGGTCTCTACAGCACCATGTCAGTTTTTCTGCAATGGGACATGGACTTACCTGAGAGACCCTCATCATTGTGCCTTGAGGCCAAGGGGCTTTTTTCCTGAGTGTCCAGCATGGAAGTGCAGAGTGCTCACCCATGCTGCATCTGCTTGGTCTCCTCCCTTGACAAGGCCTGGGGTCAGTTAACCCCTTGCATGCCATGCGGTACTTACTTTAGTAATTACATGTCTACAGGGCTGCTTGGGTAGGTCTGCAGGCACTCTTGTCATCTGGGCTGCAATCACATCCAGTGTCACCTGAGGAGGCAGCAGGGACATGATGGAAAATGCTGATGGCTAATTCAGTCAAGGCAACTGCATCACTCCCCCCTCACTCCCCATGGTGTGAGGGTCCATCACTTGGGAGATTTATGAGGCCGAGACCCCCCTGGCATTTGTCTGAATGGCTGGTGCTTTAGCCCCAGATTGTGATTTGTCTGGTAACCCCTCTAACAAACTAAAATGCCTCTGGCATTTGAACATGACATGGTGTTCTTCATTCCTGGAACTGCTGTAAAACAGTCATAAAATCATAGAAAATTATGGTTGGAAAGGACCTTAGAAGGTCATCTAGACCAACCACCTGCTCAAAGCAGGACCATCCCCAACTAGATCACCCCAGCAAAGCTTTGTCTAGCTGGGTCTTAAAAACCTTCAAGGATGGAGACTCCACAACCTCTCTGGGTAACCTGTTCCAGTGTTATACTATCCTAGTGAGAATGTTTTTCCTAATATCTAACCTACATTTCCCTTGCTGCAACCTGAGACCATTGCTTATTGCTCTGTCATCTGCCACCACTGAGAACTGTCTAGCTCCATCCTCTTTGTAAGCAGTTCCTACACTACTCCCCAGAGCAGGCGGCCTTTCAGCAATGGGTGACTTGATTCCCTTGTGCAGGTTTTGCAGGAGGCCAAAGGATTATCTGGGAGGGAGATGCTGCTGGTCAGGGTTCCTGGGAGCTCTTGGTCCCAGGGCTGGGGCACTGGCTGCACACAGATTGTTCGCATCCCTGCAGGCACTATTGTCGGTCACGTGGGTGATGGGAACTTCCACTGCATCCTGGTGCACAACCCAGATGACCCAGATGAGAGCCGACGTGTCAAGGACTTCACAGACCGACTGGCCAGGTGGGAAGCCTAGCGCAGCCCAGCCGCTTGGCTCCAGAGGAGCAGTGTGGTCATAAACAGAGATTAAGAGACCCCAGAAGTTGTTCTAAGCATCCTAGCCTGACAACTCCTCCTCCCTTCTGGGAGGCCAGGAGCATAGGGTTGTTCTTAGGGCCCATTCCCTGTACAAAATGGGGAGTGGATCTGGGCTACAAAGCAGTGCTCCCATAGCCGCAGAGGGCTCCTAGTGTGACCAGGGTAGAAGCAGCTTTGCCTGAGGGGCAGAAAGGCTGCGGCCTTCTGGACTGGCCTCTGAGTGTAAACCTGGCTGGAGCAGGGAGAGCAGGCAAAGGAACCACCGGGGCTTCCAAGAGAAGCCACTGTTCCCAACACAGGCACTCCCTCCCCTGCCTACGCAGGGAGGCAGCACGCCCACCTCCCATATCCAGAAGTACCTTGCAGCCTGCTCTACAAGCACAGCAGGTAAAACTGCCTGCCTGGGTGGGGTAGGCAGGCACTATACCCCTCGCAGCCCGGCCTGGCAGCTGCTGCTTCAATGGCACTGCAGTGGAAGGACACATGCCAGAGGGTAGGCCAAGCTGAGGAGGGCACACTGCTTTTTGGCCCTTCCCTTCAGCTGCTGTTCCTCAAGCTGCATCTCTGCCCTTCCCTTCCCCTCCCTCCCCCTTGCCTGTGCTCCTGCTCTCCTAAGGCATCTCTTCCCCTCTCTCCTAGGAGGGCTCTGGCCCTGAATGGCACCTGCACAGGGGAGCATGGCATTGGGCTCGGCAAACGCCAGCTGCTGCAGGAGGAGATTGGAGAGGTGGGGCTGGCCATCATGAAGCATATCAAGGCCACACTAGACCCCAAGGACCTCATGAACCCTGGGAAGGTCCTGTGAAGAGTGCTTGCTGGCCCATGCTGGAGCACTCCTGCCCACATGACAGGGAGGGGCGGGGGAAGTCTCCAAAGGCAGCTCCAGAGCCTGGAGTGGAGCCCCCTCCCCCACCCCGGGGCAGCTCTTGATTATAACTCAGGCTCTGGAAATTCAGACACTGGGTGGAAGAGAAAAGCCCCCAAGTCAGAGACTTGTAACCATGTTAAGCTAATGCAGAGTTTATGGTTTATGGCTTGTGTGTGAGTTGGGGGAGAGGGGATGGAGAACACAGGATGGAACCAGATTTAACGTGTGAACAAAAATACAACCTACATGCTTCCTTCCTTCCTCCCCCATTCTGCTGGCACGTTTCACCCATAACCCACATCTCCGGTCACCTATGCCTTGGGCTCAGTGCATACTCCTCTGCCCACACCCCTCTGTCCTAGCCCATGACTCCCATGCTGTCTCAGCCCAGGCTTCCCATCTCTACCTCTGCCACTGCCCCTCAGTACTACTGTGCATTCCCCTATCCATGTCCTTGGCTCTCCTTGCCCTAGCTCTGCCGGTGGCCCTCAGTCTGGGCTCCCCTGTATATGGAGCTTTGCTAGTACCCCTCATACCAGAGAGGGAAGCAAGCTGTGGATGACAGTAGTTTCTATGTAGTTGCCAAGCAATATTAGTTGAGGCAGTGCTGAGGTGGGGAGGTGAGCTCTGGCTACCTGACCAGCCCTACAGAAAGCTGTGCCTACAGATCTTTATGGGAAAAGTGAGCACCTGCTCTAGCTGGGGCTGGAGGCAGGGATCACTAAACTCCCCATAGGGTAGAGCAGAGCCAGCCCAGCACTGTTCTGTCTGCTGTGCTGCAGGGTGGGTAGCAGCAGTCCCAGCCAGGGCACGGTCTTAGGAGGTGCAGCAGGGGGAAGGAGAGCCCCTATGAAGCACTATGACAACTCCAGGAGCCGGTGCTGGATGCTGGAGCTCATGCGGCAGCACCCAGCCCAGAACAGCAGCCAGTGATGGCTGCCCTAAACCCTAACTCCTCACATACACCAAGGTCCTACCTGAGAAGTGCCAGGCTGTCCCACAGGGGCAGGTCTCACAGCATGTTCCACAGGCAGCAAATTGGCTTGGGGTGTGCCATAGCAGCGATGGAGTCTCCTTATCTTCAAACCCAGCAGTTCCCCAGAGATGGCCCTAGCTCTCCTTTGGTTTTCTCTGTTCCTCCCAAAGGGCTCCACTGACTATGTACATAGTAGGAGTGAGACCCTTTGAGCATACTTATGACTGCAATAAATGTAGCAAATCCATAATGACCCTCTCTGAGCTGCTTAGAAACAGGCAGAAGTCAAAGGCCCCAAGTGACACCACCCCCCACCGCACACACACACTGAGCAGATGAGTCAGACAGCAGAGCTTCCAGCAGCCTGCCAAGCAACCTCCTATGGGTCATGGAGCTGCTGTGGAACAGTGACCTAGAGCCAGGGCAGTCATGCCCCACCACGGGAAGGTGCCCTGCTACTACCTCCATGGGCAGCATCCATGCAGTGTCCAGCAATGGGAAGCCCAGGCGCATGGTTGGAGTCCAGGCTTGCAGTAGCTGACTGGGTCTTTTGCAGAACCAGCCTCTCCAAGGCCCCAACACGTGGGTCGATGCATGGGAAACAGGGCTGCCCAGGAGAGATGTGTGGTGCTCTCAGTTTCACATTTGAAGGAGGATGGGGGTAGGAAGACAGGGTCACTAACTGGAGTGGGTTGTGTTTGCCCACAAAGATACCCTGAGACCATTCACAGTCATAGGCTCCCTCTGCAACCCACTTCCAGGCTTGGACAACTGTGACCTTACTGCAAACTCCAGCTCCTGACCAGCAGAAAGCAACCTGCTCCAGCAGCAGCACACAGCCAGGCTGCCTCTGCCCAAGGCTCCCCCACTTGTGCTCTCTGCCATCAGGCTAGTGTGGGAGGGCTCTCCTGCCCACTACACTTCAGTAGGACATCATGCGGCAGGGTGGAGCTCAACCCCTGCCCTGTGCACCAGCTGCAGGAGCCTTGATTGCTCATGCTGTGTGCATCAGCTCTTTCAGGGCCTAGACCGGCCATTGCCCTCAGCAGCTGCAGGGCATGGGGCAGAAGCATCCATACTCCTGGCTCAGCCTCTCCTGCAGGCTTATTTCTAGCATGCAGCACTACCAAGGCCATGGTCTCCTTTTGGGGAGCTCCAGCTCTGTACATCACAGGCATTATGATCTGCATTAGGGGGGCCAAGAGGAATCCCCAGTACAGCTCAGGGTGACCAGTAGGGGGAGGAGCAGAGCCGATGCTCCCTTTGCCTGGGGCTAGGACCTTGATGCAGCACCCCAAACAGCAGGGGGGAAATGAGGCAGCAAGGTCCCTTTGGTATTGTCACAACACACCCTGCTGGGCGCTCACCAAGATACTGTGCTTAGGCCACACATGCTGTCCCAGGGGTGATCAGCTTTCTCAGCAGGCTCTTACAACCAGCTCTTGATCCACCCACAATACCACAGATCTCTGGTACTCCTTCATGGAAGTGGGACCCCAATGTCTAGCTGGCTTAGGCCCCCAGGACCAGTGCTGACCCCCAAAGTACCCTGTTCCCAAAGCTCCAGCCTTGTGAGTGTTCTTCAGGTGTGCGGAGTTGGTGACATGGGGTGTCCCCCAGGGGAGCACTGGTTTTGACCCTATGACCACACGGGCACACCCTGTTTTCTCTTGTGCTGTCCCCCGTAATTTATTGGTGTTTTTATGGCGCTGGTTGCCCTGCCCAGTGGCAGCCCCATGGTGGTTTTAGGCTTTTAGCTTTTTACACTTTTAAGCTTTTAGCCTTTTAGACAACCGCCAACAACACGTTACCCGATCCAGACTGTTTTAATCGATGTCTTCTGGTGCTGGTCATCCCTCGCTCCAGTGGCAAACGCAACAGCGATGACGGCGACCAGCGGGACCTCCCCCTTCGGGGGTGTTTTAAACATCGGACATGGGGAAGCAGAGCCACCAGCTTTGCAACGATTCCAAATACCAAGCACTCTACTTCAGCCAGCACACAAATGCCACACAGCTCAACAAGCCCCGTTGGACACTTCCTTGCCTCAGCTGCCCGTCCTCTCAAGTATTTCTTGGCCTTAAGTTAGTCTCGTGAAGTCCATAGCTTCATTTCCAGTCACTCCCCCAGCACAGCCAGTTTCCTTCTTTTGACACACTCATTTTCACTGAAATAGCTAGTGAAACACTGTTGTAGAGCTTCCTGCCCTATTGGTTCAGTACCCTAACCTTAGACTCTCACAAGGTGGTTCTCAACCTTTTAGGACTCAAGGCACCCCTTGGAAAGTGTAAGCTCTTAGTTTGCACTCAATTTTGACTATGCAAAAATAATAGTCATTTTTCTATTGTAAAGAACTCAGAAAGTCCACAACAGGCCAGAAAGCTTTTAACACTATGGATTCCTATTTGAAATCTCTGGGTTTATCTTGTGAATCATGTTTGCATCACCCTGGTTGAGGACCACTGCAATCTAACATTTTTCTGTTTCACAAATTGCCCCCTGGCTACCTTTGGAGACTTCCCCAGGCGTCTATGAACCACTGAAGAAGTACTGCTAAGGTGGCAGAGAGAAAGCAGCCAAGCTCCCAGCTACATTCACTCACAAACTCTTAGCACACCCCCACTCTTGCTCCTGCCCTGCTCTTTCCCTGAAAGGGCCCCATTGCTCCAAGTATTGTCTCCTATTCTACAAGAGCCCACACAGTGCTGTAAGACTGACATCTTCCCACCCCCAGGATCAAAAGCCTAGCAAGCCCCTCAAAGGGTTGTAGCTAGAAGAGCTCTGCCCCAGCAGTTGTCAGACCCCCAGCCGGGGGCAAATAGTGAGGACTTGGGCATGGCAGGCTGCAGAACCATGTCCATGTGAGCATGAGCTCTGCTGTACTTAGCTCTGGGAGGGCTTCACTGGCTGAGAGGTTGCTCCACATTTAAGGGAAGTGTGGGAAAGGGCAGCCTAACATGAAGGGGACCAAGAGGCTGCTGTCACAGAGCAGTGGTTGCGGGGAAGGGGGAAAGGGGAAGGAGTGCAGAAGTTGAATGATGCCAAGCCTTTGCCCCATGCATTGCACTCAACATCCCATGGGAGCCATGGTAGCAGGCCTCAGGCAGGCAGTGCCCACATCTCCCAACCTGTGCCGGTGCTGCTCTGCTTGGTGAGTCTCAGGGTCATGATGCCAACCATGGGCTAACTCTGCCAGTGGGGCCCTGCTCCAGCACAGCAAGGCTGATGCCTTCCACCCATGTAGTGCCCTGGCTCTGCCTTGGCCCATGGCTCTATTTGTACAGGGACAGATCTGCCTTGCATGGCTTCACTATGCACGTAGGGGCTGGACAGCTCAGGGCCTTCACCTCCAGAATGCTCCCATGTCAGGCCAGGAAGGAGGTCAAAGGAAGAAAGCAAAAGCTCCTCCAAGCAAAGGATTGAGGCTGAGTTAAGTGTGGGGAGGTAGAAGCAGCTCAGCATAAGGAGCTCAGCATAAGGAGCTCAGCCAAGAGGTGTTCATCCAGCACAGATTACTCTGCAGCATCCAGAGTGCCAGTCTCTAAAGGTGCATTTCCTCCCCTCTCCCAGCCCCAACAGCTGCAGCCTGGGACTGGTGGCTCCTTTCCAGGAGCCAAAGCTGCTCTGTGGGAAGGAGAAAGTTGTGGGCCAGGGATGTGTATACTTAGACTCGGCCTTCTGCCTAGCCCCCAAAGAGCTAACAATCTGCCTTAGCAACAGACAGACCATGACTTGCTGGGGATCTCCCCTGCAGCAGCAAAGGTGCCCTGCTCAGTCAGTAAACAGAGGAAGATGCTAGGCAGAGCTGGAGCCAGCTTTGCCATGTACCAGCCATTTGGCTGGGCCCTGCATACAGCTCACTGTGCACATGCTTGTGGGTCGCTGCTCCCAGCACCATGGGCAGTACCAGGCATGAGCAGCACCCACATCACAATCACAGCATCTGTCACCACCCCCCAGGATAGCACCCATTCCTCCCCCAGCTCTGCCCCAACAGAACCAGGACAAGGAGTGCTGAGCTCCTATCCTGACAGCCCTCCAGAGGTGTGAGCAGTTAAACCACAGCACAGTACAGGTGCCAGCAAACTGCTGCCAGTGTGCCTCCCACTGCCAGTGGGACACAGAGCACTCCAGCCCAAGAGGAGGAGGGGCTGAGCATGCCTTCTCCCAGCTCCAGTCATCTGGCAAGACTGCGGCACCTGTGACCCCAAGACCCACCAAACAGAGCAATGCTAGCAAGGATGGGTTGCCAGTATAGGGTCAGCTGTTGAGCCATTGTCATCACAGGAGCATCATACAGTCCCTTTCTAAGGCAGGAGGGCCCCAGCCCTGAGCTGTACCAGGATTTTCACCCCTGGAGTCTGCCTCTAGAGACAGGGCTGAAAAATAACTGCAGCTCACAGGATAGGTGTCATTTAGACACAGTCTCTGTACCCACTTCTCCACAGTGAGAGCCAGGGGCAGGACAGGAGGGACTGAACAAGAGCACATGGAGGGGTCGAAAGAAGACATGCATGGCCAGTAAAAGAAAAGGACCCACATGGTTAACATGACTCCATTCATGCTAGGTGCCAGGACAGGCACTCAGTTGAGACTGCTCAGAGTAGGAGGAAGGCAATTATGTAGAATTTGGGGCTCTAGCAATGATTGCAAACAGATCCCTGCCAGCAAGAGCAGAACAGGCTCTGTAGGATATTGCTCTGGAGCAGCCAGGTTGAAGTGGAGCCTCTTACTCTTCCC
The DNA here is from genome assembly GCF_001723895.1 of Crocodylus porosus. Classification (NCBI taxonomy): domain Eukaryota; kingdom Metazoa; phylum Chordata; order Crocodylia; family Crocodylidae; genus Crocodylus; species Crocodylus porosus. The sequence continues at coordinate 6,815,564 of NW_017728915.1, read as the reverse complement.
CTGGTTTCCCTGCAGGCTGGGCTGGCTATTTAACAGAAATCAACAGGCATTGGCTCAGGGTCAAAGCTGCCCCTTGGGTCAAGAAGAACAGCAGTGCACCTAAGGGGGACCTACTAGGTTCAACAAATGCCAGATGATGGGGCCGAGGCAGCTCTATCAAGTGCTGTGGGACTGACGGGCAGAGAAGGCTCTACAATGTGCAAGTAGGCATCAATAAGAGTCTAGAGCTGCACCCTATGGAGCCCTGGCTGATGATGATGGTTAGGCCTGCATGCACAGGACACGATTTCAGCTGTGTCCCAGAAGCCAGTGGCTGTAGCACTCACCTGGATCAGTCTGTCGTCCTTCTTGAGAAAGATCTGGGAGAGGATCTGTGTAGGCACAATCACTCAGCCTCCCCCACCCTCCTTGACCAGTGGGAATCTAGAGGGGGACACCCACCAAGTGGTCATTGGAAAGTGGTGGCTCTAACAGTGATGCACAGGTACCATATCTTCATGGAGATTCGTCTTCCTCTAGTCTCCATTCTGCAGGGGGGCACAGTCTGGCTAAAGCAGCTGGAGATCCAGTGTGGGATGGGGCAGAATGGAAGGGAGAACCAAAAATAGCTGGAAGCTCTGCGCAGCTAGGGAAGAACTTGGGTTTCTCTGAATCCAAGCTAGAGCATACATTGATTTCTGTCACTTTCCAGATGGCTAGGCAGCAGGTCTTTTCCTTTTGGCCTTAGCTCTAGCCCAAGGAACAAAGCCAGACAGGCCCAACAGGAGGAATAAGGGCAGAGTCAGTAGTTGGAAACAAGGTACAATTGGTTTCCCACTGCTTGGCCATAGGCCCAGTGGGCTCCTGCTTGGGTACACTACGTATGACAGGAGAGATCTGGCAACAGGTTTGGGGTGTGGGCAGCTCAGGTCTAAGCCTATCCTAAGAGTTGCAAGGAAAGAACAGGAGGAAGTGCTTGGAGCAAAGAGCATGACATGGACCCTACAGCCAGCCCTGCAAGGCTGAGGAGAAGAACCCCCTGCTGGAGACCTGGTTCCAAACTCTGAGAAGGGAGTAAATCCTGCCGGCCAAGTCCTGTCTGGCCTCCATGTTTGCTACCAAGGTCACCACAGAAGAGGTAGTGGGTTGTGTGGGCAATGGGAAGATACAGTCCTCTTCCACATCCACTGCACTGTACTACACCCTTGAAAACATTCAACCTAGTTCCTCAGCAAGGGCAGTGCACCTCGTGTGACTCGGCAGCTCAAGTTAGCTTGGCCCATCCCCATGCAAGATCATCCATCCCTCTAGACTCACTTACCTGGCCACAGAGCAAAGGTTGCCTCCAGCACACACTCTGCAGTACTTCACTAAGAAGGTGCCATTGAAATAAAATAACAGTGAATATTTTATTGAACATTATTTTAATACCATATCAAAACACCTTGACTAATGAAGAAACCTTTTCCCCCCAAGCTTTGAACTTTTTTTTAAAAGTTTTAATTTTAATATATAAATACAGAAACCCTTCCTGCAGGGGACGCAATGGCTAAAACATTCCCCCCACCTCTGCGCTCCTCCACAGCGCATGTGTGTGGGGGGTGTTGCTTTAATAAAAATTTTTTTCCTGGAAAAAAAATCCACATGGGTCTAATAAAAAGGATAGGCGTCTTTGCAGGACACTTGTGATCTTAGAGCTTTCAAACTGTAATGCAACTTCCCCCCTTATACACACACACAAAATAGGAGAGGAAGGTTAAGTGGAGACTGATCAAAAGAAACAAGGGCAGTGGACAATGGTGTCTTTTGGCAACTAGGAGTCATGACAGCAGAAGGGAAACAGGAAGAAAGTTGTGTGGTATCTGGCTACCTTCAGTCACTGAGTGGTTGTAGCCGAGTCGGAGCAGTCAGTCTGTAAACATCACTGGGGAAGAAAAAAGCCAAAAACCCCCAAAACAAAAAAAGGAAATACACACCAGTCAACACTATTTTTTTTGTAAACACTTTAAAGACAGACCTACAATGCCTCTTGAACGTGAGAACCAGCCCCATTCCTCTGTGGGGATCCTTTCCTTCTTGTCAGACTCTGCCAGTTACAGTTTGGTGTCCTCAAAGGGAAAAATTCCTTAGTCAGTGCAAAAGTGAGAGGGGCTCCCGGCTGCAGCACTCGCTCGTCCTGCCCCTCCTTGGAGGTGCTCTCTTGGGATACAGGCATTTGTCTAGGTTTTCATAGTAATAAATAAATCGTGCTCCGTTTGGCCAGTCGTCCCTCAACAGCTCTGCTGTGGGTCAGCTTTCCTTTTGCCCTAGAGCCAAACATCATGACAACCTCATTTCAGAGTTGCAAGTCAGCATTTGTTTCCACTTTCTCTTCCTTGCTTTTTAAGTTCTTCTCTCCCTGTGTCATTGGCTGTGGAGGTGAATGTACAGAGAGCAGGCAGCTCTGTTTTTACGATATTGTCTCTCCTGTATATATTTTTCCTTTAAGTTAAAAAAAACAAAAATAAAATGAAACAAAAAACCCCCAAATAAAACAAAAATGATGTTCAAGTGGATTCAAGTTTCTGATTTTTGAGGAATTAAAGAAAGTCAGCCCAAAATTCTGGATGGGGTAGGTGGGAAGGGGACAGGATGGATGGCAGGTATAGCAAGGTGCCCTGTGAAGAGAAAGATAACCCAGTGTTACAATCCCAGCACAGCCTTAAGGGACTGATGTGTCTAAATGCACCCACACAGCCCACAATGGCTGTTCATCAAGTGTAGATGCAGGGATAGTTACAGATAAAAAAAATACACCTGGGGTCCTTACCATCTTGTCTACACATTTAGTTTCCACCCACCATTCCACAGATACAACCTTTCTGATGAAAATGCACCACTGAACTAAAAGGGACCATAAAAGTTCAAGTTTAACCTGGGAGAGTTGTAAACTACTGATGTCATAGATAAGGTTTAAGGTTTAAAAAAAGAAGTGGGAGTTTTAAATCAGTCTAGAGCTGTGGTTCTCAAACTTTCTAAACTCTATGCACCCCTCCATAGGCTTGAGGCACCCCTTGGAAAATGCCATCTCTTCATTCTTTTTTGACTACAGAAAAGTAACAGCATTCTTCTGTTGCAAAGATCTCAAAGCCCACAACAGGTCAGACTGTTTTTAGCCATAGATTCCTATTTGAAATCTCTGAGTTTATGTTGTGAATTGTGACTGCACACCTCACAGCACTAACATTGCACCCCTTGAAAGTATCTCAAGGCACCCCAAGTCATGGCACCCCAGCTGAGAATCACTGGCCTAGAAGATCTCAGTCCCAATACCTCAGCTGGTTTGATTCAGCTCAACAAGGGGATTTGCTCATGTATACTGTAAATTTCTGAATAATCATAAAATCATAGAAAATTAGGGTTGGAAGGGACCTCAGAAGGTCACCTAGTCCAATCCCCTGCTCAAAGCAGGACCACCCCCAAGTATATCATTCCAGCCAGGGCTTTGTCAAACAGGGCCACATGAGCGCTGAGCAAAATGCCTCTGTGTGTCAACCCCTAGCACAGGTGTTTCTGACCTTGCTTATGTTGCTGTCACTGATTTCATAGCTAGGTTTTCTGAACTTCTTTCAACCTGGCTCATGTGAAACTATGTATGGTCCTTGTTCTAATCTGACAGAGTTGCTGTGATCCTAAATGACCCCAGAGAATTGTCCATGTGCCGCTTTGCTCTGTAAGAATGGGAGGAGGGGCAGGGGCGCCCTGGCTCTGCCTTCTTGAACACCCCATAGAGAACTGTCACATTCTACAAATGAAAAGCAAAATTTTATCTCGCCAGCCCAGGGAGGGGAGCAGAGTCATGCTGGAATCTTCCCTTCTGGGACATCAGCAGAAAGAGATTCTGCATTCATGACACTTGTGCAGTCATTAGGCAGTAGTAGATTTGTACAGGTGCAACTGACTGAAACTTGTGGGTCAATTCTGTTGCTGACAGAACAAAGAAGAACAGAATCCAGCTTCTTTGGGGGCTACACAGAACCAGACAAGCTATAGGAGAGGAACAAATAAACATGTACCAAAGTCAGCAGCTCTGACAGATATACCCAGGGAGAGCTATAAGCAGCAGCTATTTTTATGCTGTCATTTTAACCAGTACAAGCGCACTTTAAAACCACCAATTTTTTAAAGAATTGATAGAAAACAATGATCCTATTTGCTTTTCATACTGAGGCTGGGAGATTTTAAATCTAGCCAGAGAGACTGAAACTCAGCTCAGGAAAACAGACCTTATGATGACAGGCTGAGAGCTATGGGACTCTTTAGCCTGGAAAAGCACAGGCTCGGGGCGATCTGATGGTCACCTATAAATTTATCAGGGGCGTTCACCAGAACACCTCAAGGGATGATGAGGTTGAATGGTTATAAACTCCTGCAAGACCGTTTCAGGCTGGACATAAGGAAGAGTTTCTTTACTGTCCGAGCCCCCGAGGTCTGAAATTGTCCGAGCCCCCACGGTCTGAAATAGCTTCCCATCGGAGGTGGTTCAAGCACCCACATTGAACGCCTTCAAGAGAAATTTGGATGCTTATCTTGCTGGGATCCTGTGACCCCAGCTGACTTCCTGCCAAATGGGACAGGGGCTGGACTTGATGATCATCCCAGATCCCTTTCAGCCCCAACGTCTATGAAATGTATGAAACCTTTTAACACTACTCCTACCCTGGCAGCAGAGATGGGGGGAATAGAGATTCTTGGTCGACCCAACACATTTGTTTTGTTGTTCATTATGATCTCTTTTGTTCCATTCACCAACACTTTGAATTTTTTTTTTTTTTTTTTTAAATGAGTTAACATGCTCCTGCCTTTTTTGTGAGGGTGCAAGACCTTCCAGACGTCTCCAAGGCCCCTGTTATCAAAAGGCAAAAGCAGGAAGGGAAGGGACCTCAAAAGAGCATTTAAATTTTCCCCCTGCTCCAATGCAGGATCAACTACATCTAAAACCATTCCTGATATAGCCAACCTGCTCTTGAAAGCCTCTAACGATGGAGATTAGGGGCGGGGTCGCAATATGGCATGATTGACTCATTCAGTTTGAGATCTAGTATTACCCTCTGATACTTCTCTACCAAACTGCTGCCTGGCCAGCCATTCCTCCTCTTGTATTTGTGCACAAGCACTCTGCACTTCTCCTGATGGAATTTAATTTAATTTCAGACTATTTTTGAAGGTCAAATATCAAAGTTATCTGGAATTCTAGCCTGTTCTCCAGAGTGCACACAGCCCCTCCCAGTTCAGTACCACCTGCAAAGTGACTAAACATAAATCACCAGTGCATCACTTGGGTCACTAATAAAAATATGGACTAGTACAAGGTCCAAGACCAGTTCCCCTGGAACCCTATTTGCTATATCTTTCCAGGTTAAGAGTTAGCCTTTGGTAACTAGAGTATTTTTTTTCCCCCAATCCATTGTGGTTAGAATAGTTTCCTCTAGATCACACCTCTACTTTGTATAAGAAAGTGTCGCTCAGGACAGCATGCATTGTATTGTCTATTTTTCCTTATCCATAAGGCTCATTATTCTGTCCTAAAGGGAGTTAGCTTGGTTTAATATGACTTGTTCTTGACAAACCCATTTTGTCAGTTACTTGTTTTCTAAGTACTTAGCAAATGGAGTTTTGTTCCTGTATCTTTATAGGCACTTACAGGTAGACTAGTTGGTCTAACTTCCTTAAAATCCCCTTATATGTCCCCTTCAACACAGAAGGGAGCTGAGGATCCTCATATTATAAAGGAAGACTTACCTTAGAGAGAAGTCAGCAAGCATGCCTGGCAGGTCAATCAGAAGGATGCTCTGGGCAAGATCTGTTCACTTCAAACCAGGAATCTATACAGCTGAGAGAAAGAAGACAGGGAGAAAGAAGAGAGGAGAGACTTAATTTTAGATACAGGAATGTAAAATCAGCTCTTTTGGCTCAGACCCTGCCTCCCAAACACACACACACACGCACACACTTTCACCAAATAAGATTTCCAGAGTTGTATTCTAATTCCAGAACTATCCATTCAGAGCGAGAGAGCAAGAGCAATAACTTCCAGACACGAAGAGTGGACATCTGGACAAAGGCTTCTTCTGCAAGGTCTGGTGTACATCTGCCTGTCCAGCAGGCCTCACTATGACCAGGCTTGTCCCAACATAAGGAAGAGGTACAGTTGGCTTTTTATTTTCCCCAAACGGAGTGCCTAATACTATCTATTTGAATCTGGAAGGCAGCATTCCTACAGCCACAATGCCATACCAGGCTGCTGATTCACCCCTCCAAGGAAGGCAAGAGGAAGTTGTACTGATTGCTGAAAACTCTGCATGTACAAAGAGAAAACTTATTGGCAATTCCAAGCCACCGAGTAGTTTCACGACTATCAGTTTTGGACAGCTCTGGTCTTCAGTTTAAAGATGCACAATATCATATTCCCTCCCTCCCAGCCCCAGGACAAAAACAAGAGAGAATGCTAAGCAAGCCACATAGGAGAGAGCTCCCACCCTCACAGGGAGACTAGCTTGTTTCTAGCCTTGGAAGAGCCAGACAGATGGGACGAGAAAGTCATAACATTTTAGGGGCCTGTGAGGTAGGTCAAAAACAAGGTCTTTGGGGTAGGGACATTTTGTTCTGTGTGCACAAAGCATCTGGCTCAGGTGAGTTCCGGTTTGTAACGGGGGATCCCAGGGCTTTTAGAACAGAAGCAATTAACAGTAGATGTATATCATAATTTTCCTGAGGGCATTTTGCTGCTTCGTCTAAACCTCATTCAGGTGGAAGAACAGGAGAGTAGCCCCAGATGCTCTGAACCATGTACACTGTCTTTCTCTGACACTTGTGGCTTATGCAGGGCACATAAGGAGAGAGGGTTGTGAGCAGCACACGGGAAAGGGCTGTCAAAGGCCAGAACATCTTGCTGAAAGCAAGAGAGATCAGTAGAGGTATTGGGGGATACTGCCACCCAGGGAGTGCTGGGGATGGTGAAGGGATCCGAGGTGCAACAGACCAAGCTAGGCAATAAGAGGTCACATTATGACAACAGCCATGGAAGCAGGGGGAGAGGAAGAGAGGATGTCCTGCAGAGACAGGAGCAGCTTGCACTGCGGAGAGAAGCTCTCCCTGGCCATAACAGGCACTTGCGGGCTGCTAAGCCACCAGAAGGATTCACTGGGCTGTGAAATATAAACCCCGCTCCCACCCCGCCAAGGCTACTGGGCTTATGTAGAGGCACATGCCTTCTGCACAGCTTGGACACCTGATCCATGCAGCATAAGTCAGCAGCTAGGTTGAAAGAAGGACCCAGTATGAAACCAGAAACAGAAAGGAATCACCTTATTATTCTCAGGCACAGAATTATTATTCCTACTGCGCACAGAAAAGGGCTATATGCCATATGCTTGAAGATGGGAATGGGGAATGTACCCTTAGCATGCCAGTGCCACACTAAGTACCCATGATCCTGATGGAAGCTTTCCAGTCACTCTGACACTCCTGATGGCTTTAATGAGTGCCAGGAGCAGCTGGAGAAGCAGCCATGGACAGACAGTGGAGACAGGGCACCAGTAGGCTGAGATTCAACTTCCTGCTCTACCAACAACTGCATGACCTTAGGAAAGTCATTTAGTTCATCCATGCCTCAATTTCTTCAGCTGTACAGCAAAGATAATACCTTACTTGCAGAAGGGCTCGGAAGATAAATCCATCAGGTTTGGAATGAGCTCTGACGCTGTGGTATATAACTAACAGAAAAGATAGTACCAAAGAGTACTTCCCTAAGGGCACTGAGTTTTCTTAGATCTTTACTCGCCCTCAGAGAGCTCTCATGTACTGCTGCTTTGTTCTCGGTAAGTAAGCAATATATTCACCACACTTGGCAGAGTGCCTTCCATTCACCAAGAAATGCAAGTCCCTGAAGCACACTTCTGCTAGTGGTCAGCTACTTACCAGGGCCTGCCCAATGTGGGTTAGGTGCCCTGTCCTCTTCCACTTTGAGAGAAGCAAACAAGATCCTTATAGGTGGTCTTCCAGCCACACTAACCAGTGCTGGAGGCCCACCAGATCTCATAAGCCACAGGCTCTCAAACTGTGGTCCATGGACCACCATTGGTCCGCAAGCTCCATTCAAGTGGCCCTCAGAAAGGTTGCGGAACAAATCGAGAAGATCTGTACTTGTAACGTAAGACTACTAATATTAAAAGATGAGTTGTGTACTTTGATTTGTAGAACAAAAAAAGTTTAAGTGGTCTGCCGAGACCCTCAGCAATTTTCAAGTGGTCTGAGAAAAAAAAATTCAAGAACAACTGTCATAAGCTATGCAGGGCCTGTCACTACTTTTACTGGAAGCTTGCAAAGAAGACCTACAGTGCTGCTTGTTCAATGGATAGGTTTCCACTGAGATCAGTGCCATACCAGCACAATGGCAGTAGAGACACTGTCATTCAAGAGGTAAAGCTGAGGTGCTGTACCCTTGCTGTCCAGATCCCTTGATGCCTTTAGCAAATCACCCTTGGGACCTCAGTTTTAGCCTCCTGAAAGCACCTGGGAGCTTCAAATGGAGATGAATATTCCCATTCAACTAAACAATGCTGCCCAGCCCCAGAAGCAGCTAGATTTCTGTGATGCTGAAGCTATTCCTAGATAAACAAAGAGCATTTTGGGGGTGACAGGTGTATGAATATAATGGTGAGTTATTCAACAGCCAAGGAGAAGGCAAAAAAGATGAGGTTACTTAACACTAGGGTTATTGATGAGAAAGCCTTTTGCATGGGTTTGACCGTTCATGGGTGCACGTGTGGTGCCTTGTCTACCCAGGAAGCCACCCTGGAGGCACCAAGGCACCCAAAGTGACGCACACAGGACCATTTGCTTTACAGACCTCAAAACATTGCCCTTGATCAAAGAGAAAGGCAGTCATTTCCAGCTAGCAATACAACACATACTGAGTGCTACTTCCAAGTCAAAGAAGACACAAGGCCCATAGCCCCAGTAAGCCCTTCTCCTTCAGGGACTGTTAAACCTGTCTTCTGTCTACAGGCAATAGGAGGGTCATGCACATCCCCAACCAGATGGGAATATAGCTCCCGTAGGGACTGGGGGGACAGGCCTATATAAAGCTAGCAGAGTCAATGACAAGGGTGTGTAGTTCCAGCAAATGGCCAGCCATGAGAACAAGCAAAGCCCCCAGCATCCAGCAGCAGGAACCGATCCCCCTAGCCAGTCTCCTTACCCCTCCAGCAGCTACTCCTGTATCCAACCCAGGCTGTACCCCACCTGCTCAGGGTGCTTCAGGGAAGCATCTGCATAGTCTTTCCAAGGACCCCAAAATGCTGTGAACAAACTAAGCCTGACAATACCTATGTGGGGCAGAGCGGTGAGTGGAGTTTAGTGCCTATTGGCAGAAGGAACCAGAGGGATAGGGAGGGCAACAGATGGCCACCCAGAGGTGGAGCTGGGGGCAAAGCCCATCCTCTGAATTCTTGGCAATGGGCTTGAAGGCAGGTTAGTGAAGCACACACCCTTGGACATGATCCATCTTTCAGCAATTCCCAGGTACAAACAGGACCTGACAACAACTGTTCTCCTGAGGTGAGGGGCACCAATGAGACCTCCTACCCTCTTCCCTATGCCACCTCTTGGCTCCCCAGGTGACAGGCATGTACCTGCTGCTGTACCTTTTATGATAGATGCACAGGCAGGGCAGCCTGGCTATCGTGTCCCCCTGCAGAAGCTCCTCCAGGCAGATCACGCACTCACCCGCATCTTTAGTCAGCACGTCATCTAAAAGGGGGTCACAAAAGAGGAGAGGTGAGGAGACAGGCAGACTGTATGCACCATGACAGTCACCCCCAAGCAAGATCCTCAGGCTAAGCACCAGACCTGTGTTACTCCACACCCTTTCATCCCACAGTGCTACCCACCCACTGTCCTGAACTAGATTATGGGTAGACTGATTCTAAAGACTGGAAGAATAGGCCAGAGCTCATGTCTCCAGATAGGTCCAAGCATAGTGGACTGGAGCCATACTGCCTTTCTTGGCAAAGCTACAAGGACCCTCAAAAGTACTCTGGACTCAGACCTTCAGCCTCTTTGTACCTGCAGGGCCAACAGGTTCTCCCTCCCAAAGTCCAGCACACTATTCTCAGCTGGGCATATCCTTGGGCTTTTGCACATCAATGTAGAACAGGAAAGGACCCCCAATTCTCCAAGGGCTGAGAACATGCTGGGGCAGGGAGGGATATTACTCAATAAGTACCCCCAGGGGTAACACATTTTGCTTTTCTTCTGCCCTTTTCATCAGAAGATCCCCATACCCCTTAGAGATATTAAAGAGGCTTCTATGCACTAGTGAGCTAAAGAGCAATGGGCCAGAAACCGAAGCCAAATGACTTGACTAGGGTCCGAGTTGCAGACCCAAGACTAACCAATAGTTTCTAACTCCCAGTCCCTGGCATGAACCACCAGGCTTCCTTCCTACTCCCAGAGCATCAGATGTGGCACAGAGACCAACACCCTCTGGTAAGTTTGCTTAGCTTAGTACCTACAGAAGAAGAGAGACGCAACAGAATATGTGCAATAGATAATGCCCACTGCCCCCACAAATAGTACACTCAGCCTGTTTGCTGAAAGTGCTTCTCACCAGCTGGCAAGCAGTTTATTTAGGGTGTGAACAGATGTAATATTTGAAGGGCTTCAAATGCCTCTGAAATACTCCAGAGGATGAGCAGGCAGATGTATGTGCCTTTGGAGCCTTCCAAAACCACAAACCCTCCAAAAATAACCCCAAAGAAAATAAGTACTATTTAGAAGTGTGTCCAAATGATTTCATAGACATTAGGGCTGGAAGGACTTGTCAACACCGACAAGTGCAAAGTGATGCACCTGGGGAAGAAGAACCAGCACCATACCTACAGGTTGGGGAACTCCCTTCTTGTCAGTACAGAGGCGGAAAAGGATCTTGGAGTCATCACTGACTCCAAGATGAACATGGGCCGGCAGTGTGGGGATGCAGTCAGGAAGGCCAACCGCACCCTGTCATGCATCC
>NW_017728915.1:6789943-6804334 GCF_001723895.1 Crocodylus porosus | reverse complement strand
GGAACCAACTTCCAAGAGAAGTGGTGCTGGCTCCTACCCTGGGGGTCTTTAAGAGGAGGCTAGATGTACACCTTGCTGGGGTCGTTTGACCCCAGTACTCTTTCCTGCCATGGCAGGGGGTCAGACTCGATGATCTACTCAGGTCCTTTCCGACCCCTAGAAACTATGAAACTAAGGGACCTCAGAAGATCCTCGAGTCCAGCCCCCCCAACCGAAGGGCAGGAAGTCAGCTGGGGTCATAGGATCCCAGCAAGATAAGCATCCAATTTGCTTTTGACCATGTTCAATGTAGGTGCTTGAACCACCTCCGATGGCAGGCTGTTCCAGCCCTCGGGGGCTTGGACAGTAAAGAAATTCTTCCTTACGTCCAGCCTGAAACGGTCTCGCAGGAGTTTATGACCGTTTGACCTCGTCATCCCTTTGGGAGCTCTAGTGAACAAACGTTTCCGCAGATCCTGGTGGTCACCCTGGATAAACTTATAGGTGGCCAACAGATCACCCCAAGCCTGCGCTTTTCCAGGCTAAAGAGCCCCGTGGCTCTCAGCCTGTCATCATAAGGTCTGCTTTCCTGACCTCTTATCACGCACGTGGCTTTTCTCTGGACTCTCTCAGGCTTCTCCACATGCTTTTTGGATTGTGGAGCCCAAAACTGGACACAGTACTCCAGCTGCAGCCTCACCAAATGAAGCAATTCCTGTTGCAAGTGCACACACCGTGGAGCCCAACAGGGAAGTGTTCAATACCCAGATTCCCACAGTGCTCCAACGCTGCACTGAACCTGAAACTAACCCAGTGGGTCAGCAGAGGTGCTCTCTTCAATACTGGTTCTATGGTCAGGCAGAGAGAAGCAGTAATTGTCAGCAAATTGTGACCTACGCTAGACAGGGAACTGAGTGCTCTAAAGCACTGCTTTCTCAGGTGAGGCATCATCAAGAGCATACATGCATCTCTGGTAGGCCAGGCTAACTACAGAAATCTAGATGCATAAGGGCAGGGGGAGTCTCCATAGCTTTGCAGGAAAAGCAGAAAAACTGTTCCAGCAGCAACACCAAAAGCACACCTCCCTTCATCGGGGCACAAGCTGCTTTGGCATCTGGTTTTCCAACTCACTTGGCAACAAGACAGAAATCCAATCTCTATCTCTGTGCACTGTGTGGATGCAGGGACACCTCCAAATTTAAGCTACTCTCTTCATTTCTAGAGTGGCACATGGAGAGGAGAACACAGGAAGGTCACTATTCTGGGCACAGGGTCATGGAAAAGCCAGCAAGGGAGCATCTTCATAGACAGTGGTTGTTGCTCAGGAGGCCAGGGAAGACTGGCAAGCAAAGGCATTGTGCACATGTGCGCGTGTATGCATGTAAGCACACATAGGTAGGGAGGGAGGACCAGAAGCATTAAGGACTGGCTGGGAATACCCATAAACTACAGGCTGGGACTAAAGCACTCTGGAGAAGCTGGGGAGCCCACGTCTAGAGTAAAAGAAGGAGGTGGGGGAACGTGAGGCCCAGACAAAGGTGCTTTGGAAACACTGTTCAAACATCTTTTAACAGGGCACTGTTTTAAGTTAATGCAATCAAATCCTCACTTTCACAAGTGCCAAAATAGCTTCTGAATTCACACCTCCCTAAAAACCCTCAAGTCTCCATGTGCTCTGGGTAGGAAGATGCAGCAGCAAGCTGGCATTCCCTGCTCTCCCTTCACCCCTCAAGCTTAGGCAACTGCATCTGACCCACCCTGGGAACAAGATATCTGCCCCCTCCTGGGACTCCAGCCTTCCCAGACTCATTCCTGGGCAGACAGACTGCAGCCCCAGGTCTGGCACAAAGCAAGCAGGGAAGGAACCCTCATCCAGGGCACAGACACAGCTGGCATTTGGTTGCTTCTCTGTCACTAGCCGCACATGCAGGACTCAGACACACTGGCCAACCCTGAGACTTAATATGGACCTGTCTGGAGGCAGCCAGACACACCCAGCCCCCACTACACCTACATGCCTCTGCACAGAGTACAGAAATGACTGCTCCCTTGCAAGCCTGGAGGACTCCAGTCAGATGGCAGGGCACTGGGGGAGCTTGTTCTGTTTATGCTTTCCCTGCTTAGTGCATGTAGTCCCAAGGGCTGAAGTCCCCACACCAAGATTACAGTTGGCACCAGGTAGCACAGTGCCTGGGTAGAGGGTGGGTGCCTGGACTGGGCTCCAGGCCTCCCCCTCTGCCACTCAACAGCAGAGATGTAGCATTGACAGTGCTGTTCCCAAATGCAGCAGCAGACAGGCATGTAGGTTGTAACCGTGTTGGTCTAAGGACATAGGCAGACAAGGTTATTTGGGTAAATCTGGTATCTTTTGCGAGACCAACTAAATAGAGCACACACCAACTGCAGATGCTTCCTCAGCTTGACGAAGGGTTTTTAAACCCAAAAGCTTCCTAAGAAATTTTTTTCCAACTATTTAGTTGGTCTAATAAAAGATATCAGATTTACTTAAAGAACCTTGTCTGCAGCAGGCAGGCAGGCAGGCAGGCAGGCAATGCCTAGCACCAGATATCAGCACTGACACATCCTTCACAAGAACCATCGTGACCATTGTAACCCTGTTCTCCTCTCCACCAGGGAGAATTACTGGTTTAAACGAGCTGGAGAGAGCTAAGGATCCAGCTCCTTTCCCCACTGCAACTCTACAAGCGGGTATACTTTTCCTTTAAGTCATGGCACCTATATTAGCCCTGTAGGAGGGATTTCAGCCACATTTGCCCACATCTTCCAGAAGTTGCTGCACAGAAGGCTATTTTTAGCACCAATCTGCCAGAGCAGTCACAGCATCTGGCCAGCAGTATTAGAGCTCAGAGCTGCTGCAGCCAGAGACACTGCAGGCCGTGGTGTAAGCATCAAGGTCTGCAGAGACCCCCCAGCTCCTCCTTCCCTAGCCACCTCACAAAGAAGGAATCTAACTTGAGCTCAAACAGGGACACTGCCAGGAAGCTCAGGATGGGGGAGCTCGGGGGTGGCTACTCCCAGCAGGAGGCACGACAGGCACCAGCATCTCCCAGCAGGATCCTCTGCAGGGAAGGTGGTGAGATCACAGCTGCTGCAGCCCTAGAGCAAGATTTACTGCAAGGAATAAAACTAAAGGTGCTGTCTGTGAGGAGCATGCAGCTCCCCCAGCAAAGAGCTGTTCCCAGGGAAAAATGGCTCTGGGCAGACACAGAGGTGAAGGGTTGGCTTAGGAAGTCTCACAACACCCCACAGAGGTGCCTGGGAGCATGGCAGGCTGGATCTAGGAGCTGCCCAGCAACAATTAAAGCATTTTCTATAATTTATCAGGCTGGGAGGAGGGGGACCTGGCATGTAATTTAGGGACACAGACTCCTCCCCCTGACCTGATTTCCAGCACCCAGCTCTAGAGCTGCCTGCCTCATGCCATCCATCAGTCAGTGCACAAGGGGCTCTGCTGCATGGGCCCCCATGTGACAGAGAAGGTGTGGTACCAGCGTGGCCCTGGCACTGACAGCTGGCTGGGACAGTGGTCACACCACTCTGTACACCGCTGGTAGCAGGGGGGAAGGGCAAGCACACCCAGGGCATTTCAGACCAGGCCTTCACAGCAGGGGTTAACCAGGGCATGAGATCCCCAGCTGCTAAGCTGGCAGAGCTGGCAGCAGCACAGCCAATGGGAGCTGGACCAGGCAGTGATGACACCATTTGCTGCGTCAGATTCCTTCCCCCAAGGCAGCAGGCAGTGCCAGACAGGACAGTGGCAGCTCTGAGCCACAGAAGTCCTGGGGCTTGCCGCACAGCTGACTCCCTGCATCAGGCCTGCCACACCTCACCCACCTACCAGAACTCGCCGGAGCTGCACGCAGGCACCAGGCTCACAGCACCCACCAAAAGCCGCACTTGAGGGGAACAGCTCAGAGCACGCCCAGCTGGCTGGCCAATCCCACCAAACACACAGCCTCCGCCCTGCTTGCAGCCTGTACTGAGCGAGACAACACTAGCCCAGCTTCAGAGCTGGGCACAAAGGGGCAGGGTCCATTTCTACTGCAGAATGCGTCAGGCCAACAGGTCTGCCCTCACCCTAGCACCAGCCTGCTTTACAGTACTCTGGCCCCTCTCCCCTGCCAGACTGCCCAGACCCTCTTAGGTAGGGCCAGCTGTTGTGCATCAATTTTACTTTTAGCCCCCTCCTTTCCTTTCCTCTCACACAGGTTCCAACCCAGGACACACTGTCCAACTCCTCTCCTCAAGCCTCTTGCGTGCTAGCAACGCCAAGGCCGTTGCACGGGGCAGCCATAGGACAGCAGGGAAATGCAAGTCAGCATCAGCAAAGCCATGACAAATCCACTGGCCAGTATCACTGCAGAGGTCAACGCTGTTGCCACGTCAGACACTGGTGCCACTAACATGATGGACCCTACCCACCTTCTTACTCAGTCACATTGGCCAGTGGCCTGCAGGCTTCTTAATTCAGCAACAGTCTATCTGTCCTAATGTAGACTGTCTTCTCTTACCCCTCTCTGGTTTTGTCTTGCCTTACCCCAATGCCAGGTCACCCTGACCTCTGCCTGTACCCAGGCCTCCTCTTCCTACACACACAGACTCAGTGATTAGTCACTTAGTTTGACACTTACTTCACCTCTGTTCTGCTGGAGTTCCTGGTCACTGCTGCCCATGAGGCAACTTCCACCTTGATCCTGTATGTGCCACCCTCCTGGCTTCCCACTGTGCCTGGGCAAGTACCTTAACTGAATCCAGTCTTCTCCTATGACGCTCTTCTGGACTGCTGACAATGGCCAACAGGTATAGAGTTATGACTGTCCCACCACACCCCTTATTTAATCCCTCATCCCTGCTTCTCTGTCATCTCAATCACAATTTACACAGCAAAGCAACCCCTGCCCCCAGAAGTAACCAGTGGATATCAAGCCCTTTCCGGTTTCATCCGTCAGACTGAGCATCTAACACAGGGCCTTAACAAAAGAGCCCTGTCCTGAAAGGTGGGGGGTGGCTCAAAGCAGAGGGACCCAAGCCTACTTGGGGAGTCCCAGGAGACAGCCCAAGCCTTTCAAGGAGGAGAGCACTGGCCTACATCAAGCTGTTAGTGCTCTGGATTGTCAAACAAAGCACTATGGGGTAAGTGCACACTGACACAAATTTAAAACCATATGAGGAAGTTTCCATGAAGCTTATGCAGAGTCCTGGAAGTTCCAGCAGGGCCTCTGTGCCAACACCTAGGTACTCCTGGTTTGAACACAGCATTTCTAAATCCCAAGGTTATTTCCTCCATTTAAGTGCAAAACCTCTTGATCTAAGTCACAGACAGGGTCTGAGCAGGCCAACAGCACCCAAGGGAGCAGTGCAAAATAAAGCAAGAGACAGACCAGTACCAAGGAAGGGAGGATGCTACATAGCAGGGCAGCAAGGAACTACTAGTAAGTCTTTTTCCAGCATTCAGAGCTCCCCCATCCTCCATGCTCCCAGTCTGCCACTAGATCACTGGGGCAGCTATGGTTTGTTTCTACAGTAATTTTGCAGGGCTCTATCCATGGAAAGACAGCCTACATAGGGAGGGTGGTGGTAGGGACAGAGATGTCTAATAGAAAGGTGGACTGGTTGAAGATGTACAATATAGATCCTATAGTAGATGAGAAAGTTAAATGTACAGACTGGCTCGATAATGACAATGGCTCTTCCAAGCAACTGTTGCTATGAGAATATTCCTTGGACTGGAAAGCCTTAGCTTTCCAACATCGTTATAAGGAAATGCAACCACTTCTGGGGTGGAGGACATGCAGACATTAGACAGCAACACAAGGCAGCTTGCGGGCAAGCAGAAAGGACTGCTATATTTCACACAACCTGCAGTGGGGCTTCAGGCTGGGAGAATAGAACTACTCAAGCTGAAACTCATAGTAACATGACTGAACTTCCTCATCTCAGCCCTTCATAACACCCAGATCAGCCTGGACTCCTGGAGAACTGAGCCCTGCCCCCTTTTCTGGTTGAATCCCCAACCCCACTCCAGCAGAGATCTAGCCCAGTTCACAGCAGGCCCAATTCTTGCAAGATCCTGAGAAACTTCAGCCCAGGGCAGCAGGCCTCTTATTTTCTCTGGACCATCAGTCACTTTGGCAACTGTAAGGAAGCTGCTACCCCACCTCAACAGTGTCATTACCAAGTTCCCCTTGAGGAAGTTAGTTCAGCCAATTTTATTGCAAATGGGCAGGAACCATTAGCAAGACAGTAGCAGATGATAGCTGTCTGAGGATCAGGTGGCCCAATTAAAGATGCAAGCCTTTCAAACGACCAGATCTGCTTCCCCTAGAGGTTGTTCCAAAGCAACAGACATGCCCTTCTCTTTCAAAGGGAGCTCACTCCATACAGCTCTTTGCACTTGAGGGGCTTCCACATTAGATACTTGTCCTAAATGCTACACGGTCACTATCAGTGATCCAGCCCTAGAGGCAGAGGTAAAAGAGGCACTAGTACAGACAGGGCTATGCATCACTGTAGATGTTTAGGGTTCATGTAGGTTAATGCAGCTCAAAGCAAGTACATACCATACATGCCTTTTAACTCCTTAGTGTGGGATCAGCAGAGAAGAGTCTAGGACAGGCGTGTCCAGAAACAAAATGTGTACATAAAGCCAGGTTTACATTGGGAGTTTATCATGGAGATTCTCCTTCTCCAGCCAATTGCTTTGTTCTCAGCTGGTAACCATATTATAGCTGAAAACCTGCCCCTGTTTGGTGCTGGCCCAGTTTGGTATGGGATATGTCAGGGCTAGAATTGCTGTCCTGATGCCTCAGTCCAAAGGATTCAGCCCCAATAGGAGAAGAGCTGCACTCGATGGAAACAGATCTGAGCTAAAGCTATGTTGGTAGATTCCTGCCCATGCTGGAAGAACTGGGAGGTGACCTTCAGGGGACACTACAGGACTGTCTCTCAGTTTTCAGAAATGGGGAGACCTGGGTGTAACTGTGATGTATTTGTACTGCTGCCTCACTTCACTCTTTCTATGAATTCCTACCAGCACTGCAACACAAGGCAGCCAACCATAACCAAGGCCCTAGACACCAGCACAGCTAGCTACCCTACCAGAGCATCCGGGGAAGAAGTCTCTGCTCATGTTCACCTGCTTCCTTGCTTGAGTATCATCTGGTACTTCTCCCACATGAGGCAGGGGTGTTGGAGAGGCACAAAGGAAGGTCACTGGCTCCTCTGCCTGATTTCACTCACAGGGCAGAAATCATACAGATTCAGGGCCCTCACAGAAGGGTGTCCCTATTAGCTAGTGTTGGGATGCTGTGTGAAAAGACGACATCCCTGGATGGGTGACTGTGGGGTTAAGATGGCACTTTCTGGTTATCAGCAACTAAAGAGCCACTGATCTCCAAGTACTGAAATGAATCTCCAGGAGCACAGAGCAAACAGGACAACCATACCAGAAAAACCAAGGGACTTGCCTCAGTGCTTAAGGCTCTGGACACAGGAGATGCAGGTTCAATTCCCTGCTCACTCACTGTGTGACCTTGGGAAATCAGTCTCGCTTAGACCTGAGTTCTCCAGCTGTACAATAGGGATAAGAGTACTGCTTTAGATGAGAGGACAAATGCCTAGCAAGATGAGAAGACTGGAGTCCAGTGTGGAACATGGGTCTTGGCTAGTTCATGGTTTGGAACGGACTGTGTGGCTGACTTGCAGCAGCACTTCTGGGCCTGGTTTGCAGCCTGAAACAAGCTTTGTGGAGAGGGTCCAAGCTCAGCATAGGTATTTCTGCACTGCTCAAGATACATTGGGAAACAGGGGTGGGGGAAAAAATGCATGTTCAAGAGGAGATTACAAAACCTCATTTGCATGTGTTTAAAACCCACCAGAGGACAGCTCCACAAGTCAGAAACATCTGCACAGGAGAAACCTAAAGCACTTGAGATGTTCAGTTACTTAGCGAACAGATAGATACAGGCAGGCTCCCAAGCACTGCAATGGGTCCTGATCAGACAGGCATGGTCCAAATGTCACAAAGGCTGGGGAAACATCCAGGGTACAAGGCAGGAGAGTGCCCCTCCAGGCTGCTCTCCTCAGGGAGCTAGTACCTGTCCCTAGAGCAGTGCCCTCAGAACAGGGAATGCGTCACTACCTCCTCCTGCATGCAGGCCACAGGTGCCAGAGTTGAGACCTGAAGGGGGGGGTTGGACCAAGCCTCAGGAGAGCTGAGAAGGTGAGCATCCAGGACACAGCACACAAGAGGTGCCAAAGTGGCCACAATGGAAATAAGCTGAGGCAGTTCTGTAGCAGACAGGCTTGAATGAAAGGAGCTGAAGGGATGCAGATCCAGGAATAAATACGGGCATGGTGCCAAGAATGAAACAAATGAAGCAGGGAGGCAGAGAAGGGGGCTGGGGTTGTTTCTTATTGCCTGGCAGCAAAGGCAAAACAGGCTGATAATCTGGAAAGGGGGAGACAGGCAAGACAGTGGTGCACGGGAGTGCAACACAGTACAGTATTTAAGGCACCTGCAGAAGGGGTTTAAGGAAATGGGGCCAATACCTAGCATGGGATTTTAGCAATGAGGACATGCCATGACAACAGACCAATGGTTTCCCTGGTGGTGTTTAGGCCATCAGGCTCCCTTCCACACCTAAGAAAGAAAAGCAGCCTGTAGCACACTCCCAGCTTGTGCCATGCAAGCCTCCCACCTGGTTGGACAACACCGCTGCTAAATGGTCATGCCCAGGCAGTAGTGCCAGCCTGCTGGAGGGTGCAAAGAGTATGGGGAGCTGCAGACAGCAGGAACAGAGCAAGCCTACTAGCAAGTGATTACTCTGCAGAGCAACCACAGGCCTGGTGGCCACCTCAGCACCTTGCTAGTTACAACTAGTTGCAAATGCCATGCCAGCACCAGAGCCAACTAGAAGAGCAATGATGGTGAAATCAACCATGGCTCTGGCTCTAGCCACGTATGGTATCCCAGCCACTAGGGGAGAATTGGGTATGTGCTTGTTCTATGGGGAACCCCAGACCCTGCTCTTCCACCCTTAACAGAGCCCCTTTCAGCAAACTCCACCAGCCACTACTTAGTTCAGCACATAGGTCAGTGCCCAGGCTGGGAACACTCTTGGGCACTCTCTGGTGCATATCACTGTGAGGAGATTAAAGAGACCCTCAGTAGAGACTAACTGCACTGTGGTGTCCCTCCTCTTCCCAGCAGCACAAGTCTTCAGCCAAACAGCAGTACCGGTCAACCTAGACATTTGGTCCACCTCCCTAAGGGGCAATCACTTGCCCTTGCTTAGGGCACACTTGCCAGACAGCCCTAGGCTCTGCTGGAAACAATATCTTTGTCCTTTAATGAAGAACCTTTCCAGCCCAATCATCCCAGAACTCCATCACTGCAACTCCATCACATGATGGGAGACAGAAGCCCCTGGCCTCTTCCCTGGCCAGGCAGTGATGGCAGAGCCTGCAGATCCAGAGTGGGGGCCAAACCTGAGCTTCCTGTCCACCCCAGGAGCAGCATGGAATAAGACAGGTGGGGAGGACACAAGCAGCCTGACAGCCAGGGCACTGCATGAGCAAGATAGGTATGGGCAAGGGAAATGCCACAGTACTATATCCCTGCCACACTGAAGCACAAGCAATGGCTGACACTAGGGGTGCACTGACAGAGATTTAAGGGGCTGGTACCAAGAGCTGATTTTTAAAGGAGGCATATTGGCTGATAATTTGATTTCCAATACAGCTGCGTTCAGCTGGTAAGGTGTTGCCCCGCTGGGGCACAGAGGGATGCAGGGGGCGCGGAGAGGGGGAATGGCTCTCACTGCTGCACACATGCCAGGAGAGTATAGGGCAGGGCAGGGCAGGCTGCATCTGTGAGCTGGGGGGAGGACACAAGCAGCCTGACAGCCAGGGCATTGTATAAGCAGGATAGGTAAGAGCAAGGAAAATGTTACATGCTCTGTGCCTGCCTCGCGCTGGGCTCCTCCTAGCATGTGGGGGAGGGGGGTGGGGCAGGGAGACTGGGCTTCACTGTGCTGCACCCAGGGCCATGCTGATGGTGCTGGGAAGGGACTATAGGGGGGCTACAGCAAAATTTGGGGTGGTTGCAGCCCCAGGACTGAGGTAAGACTAACGGGTCTACAGTTTCCTCCTGTTTTTGAAAATGGGGACTACATTGGCCTTTTTCTAGTTGTCAGGCACCTCACCAGAGCACCACGAGCACTCACAAAGCTGTGCCAGGGGTCCTGCAATGACCTCTGCCAGTTCCCTAAGCACTCTGGGGTGGAAGTCATCAGGACCTGCTGATTTGAATACATCTAGTCCCTCCAGAAGTTCCCTGACTAGGTCCTCACTGACCCTGGGCCTGGCTGCGCCTCCCCTGGGTCCATCCAGAATCCCAGTGTGGGGGATATCCCTGTCCCTGCTCAGAAAAAATGGAAACAAAAAAATCTGTTAAAGAGATTAGCTTTGTCATCTGGTGCTACCACCAGATTACCA
The DNA here is from genome assembly GCF_001723895.1 of Crocodylus porosus. Taxonomy (NCBI): domain Eukaryota; kingdom Metazoa; phylum Chordata; order Crocodylia; family Crocodylidae; genus Crocodylus; species Crocodylus porosus. The sequence goes on along the minus strand of NW_017728915.1, from coordinate 6,793,837 downwards.
AGCATGTCCTGCAGAGGCCCCACATTATTTGGCACCTTCTTTTTACTCCCTATGTATTTAAAAAAGGACTTTTTGATATCTTTGATCCAGGTTGCTAGTCCAAGTTCCATCTCTGCCTTAGCCTTCATAACAGCCCCCCTACAATCTTAAGCCAAGGAGGTATAATCCTCCTTGGTGATGGCCCCTCCCTTCCATTGGGTGTACACCTCCTTTTTGACTTTGAGGCGTTCGTGAATGCTTTTGGTGAGCCATGGGGTCTTTTGAGCACTCTTGCCCCTTTTGATCCGTGTGGGGATTGTCACAGTTTGGGCTTGGAGGATTGTCTCCTTAAGGACTTCTTGGACTCCCAACTCCCCTCCGCACCGGGACCTCAGTGCCTCCCTGACTAGTCTCCTTACCTCATTGAAATCTGCCCTCCTGAAGTCCAGGGCTGCTGCCTTGCTGCAGGCTTTTGACACCCTGCGCTGGATGGTAAACTCCAGTAGGTGAACATCACTATCACCCAGGTGGGCGAGCACCCGCAGTCCCCTCACCAGGTCATCGCCTGTGGCCAGGACCAGGTCCAACAAGATATTTCTCTGGAGGGAATGTGGACCTCCTGGGTTAGGTGGAGGTCCTGTAACTCAGCTAGGAACTTATGTGAGCAGTCAGACCTGGCTGACTGCTCTTCCCAGCAGATGTCCAGGTAGTTTAGGTCACCCATGATGACCACGTCCCTTGACTTAACTTTCGCATGGGATGAGATGAGACGGACAAGTCCCAGAGGCAGCACAGACCAGGATGCTGGTGAACACATGCCAAACAGATTGCCGTTTGCTACCTGGCACAAAATCACTCTGCTGAGCATGCTGGCTTGGGGACTGATGAGACCAGCCCTTCTCCACTGCAGACAGTTAGAAACCAATCTCACCCTTGTGAGGCCTAGGAAAGGAAAAAGCACTCTGCTGAGAAGCAGACCAGGCAAAGCATGCTGCCCAAGTGACTCAGGTTACCACAGAAGCAGGTGATGGGTACCCTGTCACTGGCCAATCCATAAGATGACTACAACTAGTTGCCTTGCCCTCATCCACCCACCCACACATGCATGGGCTCCCTCGCTGCAGTGTCTTTTGGCACATTAGACATGCAGGTCTCCTCCTGCTACGGGCACACTAATGGGCAGGCTGGGTGGCAAGATCCCCACCCTGTGGGCTGCAGCATGGACCTCCTAGGCAATCTTTAACCTCTGCCCTCCCAGGACAGTGTCCAGTTTGTCCTCTTGGCCTGCAGGATCCTTGGGGTAGGGGTGCTCTGCACTGTGCTCACAACAATCCTAGCACCTGGCACAGGTATAGCCCCATGCAGCAGGACAGCACTTCCTCCATTTCAAAGAGGGAAGAAATGGAGGCACAAGAGTAAAGTGACTGACCTAAGGTAAGAGTATCACACATGGCCCACAAGCTGGACCTGGTCTATGGAGCCAGGGCCACCATAAGTTGGGAAGCATGATTGGTGCTGGGGAGAGAGAACAAGTAGCCTGCTCCAGAATCTGGGGCCCAAGGACCCTGATGGACAAAGTGATCACTGGTGACAGGAGGGCAAGCAAGGGCTGACAACCCCAGTCACCCTCTGACTGCTTCACCCATCGCCACTGTTGCAGCCCTACCTCCCCAGTCGCCAGCTCTCCTACAACGTTCCGTGAGCCACACCTGGACTTGTACCTACCACGTGCTCTGTGCTGAAGCTGGAGCGGTCACTGAGGCATGAAATGTGGGTCAGTGGCAGCAGTTCCAGCTTTAGCAGGGGGCAGGAGCTGGAGACACTACTGCTGCATGCACCAGTCTGGAGCTGGAGCTCTTGTCATTGTCACCAGAGCCACCCTGTGCCTTGTGCTGAATCCAGCCAACAGTCTAGATCTGGCTTTAGAAGTCAAGTTTGAGACCCCTGGCCTTAGCAGTCAAATTAGGAATCGCCAACAGGTAACACCACCAGCAGTGTTAAATCCCCCATGACCTAAGAGGCCCAGAAGGGCTTATGACAGCCCCTACCCCACACCCTCAGCCAGCCTACCTCATGGGAAAGGGGGTGGGGAGTCTGGCAGTTGATCCCCAGTGCATTCACAACTAGCTTTCCCAGCATTTGGTGGAAGTGGTGAACAGCAGAGAAGGTCTACATGGGAGCTCACTGAGGACAGAGATCCAAACCCACAAAGCAACAGCATGAAGAGGCCTGAGCTAACAAGACTGGAAGTTGCTCAACCATCCATACTAGAGTCCCCATGTTGAAAGCAAGGCATAAGTGAGCCATATCCATGGGTAACAGGGTCAGGCTAAAGCTGTAGAGATAAGGTGGCAAGGCAGGTGACAGATCTATTACCCAGAGGTGTAAGGTGGGCGTTCTGGATAAAAAGGGCTGGGGGAAGGTACTGAGCTAGGGCCCTGCAGGCCTAACATAATGACAAGGCCCCACCAAAAATGCAGGCTGCACCTTTGTAGGAAAGCTTTCATCTCAACCCATTCCCTCATGTGCAAGCTGGCTCAAGTCAGCAAAACGCACATGCACTTGAGTGCTTCCAAAGGAAAATAATAAGTGGGGGGAGTCTGACCAGCTTGTGCTAAGTGAGCAGTACTGCAGTTGAAGCCAGCAGGGCTCTGGGAGAGACAGCAAGGACCTTTTCTCAGTAACCTTCTCTGAGTCATTTAGGAACATCCTGATCCGAGATGATGACAGAACTTGGATGCAGCTCACCCTCCATGCAGCATCTGCCCTCCCAATCATAAGCCATTTGATCTGGAAACAGATGCATGGAAAAAGAGCTCTTACCATTGTAGGAGAGGCGGGGTTTGCTCAGACACATGATAAAGTGCATTTCCATCTCGTCGGAAGCTACAGATTTGGAGCAAATTGGGCACTTGAAACCTAGAAAGAAGCAGAGGTAGCTACAATTAGAGGTTCTACAAAGCAACATCCATCTATAAGAGCTAGAGCAAAGGCTTGCTACTGCTATCAAAAAACAAAACAAAACAAAATAAAATCACTGCAGGACCTGCTGTGGAATAAAACAGCCTGCTCTAAGCTGAGGGAGCCAGTACTGCTCAAGTGCTAGCAGAGGCTTTCCATGAAATACAGATGGATGGGGGAAGGAATCCCACTACAATCTTTCCTTTGCCCAGCAGTTATAACTCTGCTGATCACCCAGGTGAGTAGAGACACCTCCTTTACCAACCAGGCAGGATACAGCTCACTTCCCATGTGCGTGACTATGCACAGGCCATAAAACATCTGTTAGCTGCCAGTAAAGACAAATGCAAAATTCATTCTAGGCATGCAGCAGCTCTCCCCTTGCCAGTGTTAGTGACTGTAGGACAAGGGCAGAGACCTGACATATGACCCCCAGGCTGCCTCTGCCAGAGGGCTGGGAAAGCATGAAAGCCTTCACAATGCTGGGGACTTTGTGTCCCTAATCAGGAGCTGTCCGGCACTTTATCTACTTAATTCATGCATCTTAAGCAACATCCATCCCACAAGGCCCCTTAGACCTGATGAGAAGGACTCCCCTGTGACCAGACTGGATTTGTCCTCCCAGCTTTGCCCCACTTATACTAGCCTTGTTACTGTTGCCTTCACTGGAGTTCCTCTCCCTTCCAGTACTTTCAGCTTTTAGATTGCATCATCTTTTTGGTCTGTACCTGAGATCATATTGGGCCCAGCCCATGCTAGGCAAGGAGGCAATCCATACCCAAGGAACATATGAACTAAAAGTGGACAGCCCACCCCAAACAGAAACGAAAGCCAGAGGGAGACACAGTAACACCAACAGTGTATCATGGCAGCAGGGCTCTTCCCTTTCTCAACTCAATGGATAATGTAGGGTGGCTTCAGAAGCAGAGGTGAACAAGGGGAGCACAGAGAAGA
>NW_017728915.1:6782915-6789443 GCF_001723895.1 Crocodylus porosus | reverse complement strand
TGGATAATGTAGGGTGGCTTCAGAAGCAGAGGTGAACAAGGGGAGCACAGAGAAGAGGTCAGAACATTTCCCAGGTCTTTGGGGCAGTAGAGAATGCAGTACACAAGACAAAGGCAGTCCAGTTTCCATGGAGATGCCTGCTATATCTGTGCTGTGACAGTGCAAGACTGGGGTTGCCATGGAGACCAGCCCCAGCGGCGCTGGCTGGGTGAGTGCACAGCAGGGCAGAGGACTGCACCAGAGCCTCTGGGATCTTGCACCTCGGACAGCTTGGTCCAGGACCAGGGCAGAGCTGCGATCTGCTGCCTGCATGCTCTGGGCAGGGGTGCACAGGCAGTGGATCTTGGCTGTGCCCTGGCTTCTTGCAGTGGTGACAGCCTGGTCCTGAGCTAGGGCACAGCTGCAATCTGCTGCTTGTGCACCCCCTGCCTGGAGTGTGCAGGCAGTAGATCACAGCTCTGCCCTGGCGCCAGACCAAGCTGCCCTTCGCAAGATCCTAGCGGCTCTGGAGCAGCCCCTGCCCTGCCGCATGCCCTCCCAGTGCGGCTGGGGCCAGTCTCCATAGCAACCCCAGCCATGCACTATCATGCCACAGGTGCAACTGGGTCTCCATGGGAAGTGGCCTGCTGGGAAATGGAGTGCACCGCCAGTCCACAGGCCAGATTTTGCCCGTCTCTGTTCTAGGGGATGATACTCTGCCAGTCTTTCACAACTAAGAATATGGACACAAAAAAAAGGAAGAAAAAGAAAATGATAGCAAGTTAAAAGCAGCGGAGACTTAGCGCACACACTATCTCTTTTACACATCTGCTTCTGCCTCACAGAAAGCAGAAGCTAAACTAAGACAGTTTGGCCCTGACAGAACAAAGTTCTGACGATATAGCTTCCACTGACTATCAGATAGGAGGAGACACAAACATTACTATGTAATAAGTCCTGCCTTCCTATAACTCACTAATTGGTTTATCTGCCCATGCTCTAAATCACCCATTCCAATACATCTGAAGTCAGAGCTGACGGAAGGAGGGAGGCACTTGACTGGGCTGATTAGTAGCTAAGGGGTCTCCATCTGATTCTTGCAGAATGGGCATGTCAGTCAGATGGACGAGTCACCACAAGGACATCCCCTCTCCCCTCAACTAAGGACTGTCAACAAATGAGGCATGTGGAACATCCACTCCCTTCACACTAATACAGCTGACTCCTGGATTTCAACAGAGCCTTCCTGGAGAGGATATATAGAGGGGTTCAACCTCTGGACTCTGCAGCGTTCCAGGTTGCACTGTAACAACGATTTGGATTTACTCCCAAAAACTGAATCATGGGAGAAAGGGGATAGAACCAAACAGATAACAGGAAACACATGCACTCCAGCCTGCTCCAACAGCCTGTCTGCACTTAGGGCTGTTCCAGGTCAGTCCATATCTGGGCATGCTTTTACAAGACAGCCTCTCTCATTCATTCAGCATCAGCCACTTTCAAAGTAGACAAGTGCCACAGCACAGGGGCCAGCTACGCAACACCTGAACTGCAGCTGGAATCAATGCTAGAGGACTTCTAGCCTCGTCTCCCTTTTTTCAGGTCAGAAAGGTCAGATTCCACCTCTTTGCCTTTACTCTGCCAAAACCACAACCCAGCTGGAAAGAACAGTGGCAGGAGGCAAGCTTAGCCTCTGCAATGAGCTGGTGGGACTATTATTCAGGAATGCAGGGAGAGCAATGAAGGATAAGGATCCACAAGGGTTGAAAAGGCACACTGATGCACGTGGTAACACACCAGAGAAACCTGCATTGAGAGGGTGTTATTAACAGGCCAGGAGCCTCTATGCGTCTCATTTTGCCCTTGTCCAGTCCCTGCACTGCTGAGCCCATTAGCAACCATCTTCCTTTTTCCACAGTTAATTTCTAGAAGGCAGCATGCCAGATCTCACCTAGCCCAGTTGCACAGTCAGTTATTGGTTCCTAGCATTAGACTTAGCAGAGCAGAGCACTATCTGATGCAGCCGGTACTCATAAGCTACCAACACAGATCTGTATCAGAATATTAGTGCATGTCTAGAAGTTCCCTGTGTGCAAAGAAAGAGCAGGTAATTTAAGGACCTGTCTAAAGCAGATCAGGTCTGACTGCAGTGCTGCTTATGAGCTTTCTTCTTATACATGCAAAGCCTGCAGAGGAAAGAGAAAGGAAAGGAATGTACAATATACAGATTGTCTACAGAAAAGTCAGATTTTTGTTTGCTACCAGATGAATTTAGCTAGATCACTTGCGTTCTTGAAAGATATCCATATGAATATACCTAGTGGTTTAAATCAGAGTAATTTCAGACCCTCAATGTGAAAACAGCTAAAGTAATGATTATTCCCTTGAACTAGCCTTTATTAATAGCATTTACGATTACGTTACTTTGCAACCTGAGGCTTAATTAATAGACACATTGTTTGTCCACCACCAAAAGGCAGCCTCTATGAAATAAAATGTAACAGCTACCTAAATGCCCACAACAGCCTTGTGGACTGTTAAAGACAAAAATCTAAGTGACTTGAACCTGAGTCAAAAATCTCCAGCTGAAATCACAGTAGTTCTAAGGGGCAGAATATACTCACCCACACTGGCATTCATCCCAGAAATCAGAGTCAAGAACTTATGCTTAGGAAGGATGGTGTGGAGATTTTGGTGGGCCATAAAATAGGCCAAGGCCTATGCTCTAAGTTTTGTGTACAAGCTAGCACATGCAGCACCACACTGCTGCAACAGCACAGGGGAGCTGAATCCACCAAGAATGAGAAGGGAGACCTGCGCCACCAACATCACTCCTTGGAGCAGCGCAGGTTTTCCACTGTGGACTTTTGTCAAGTGCCCTATTATGAAAATGCAATAACTGCTAGTGAAGCCTTGAATAAGACTGCCTGGTAAGGGTAGATTAAAATATTAAAAAGAGACTACAAACAGTCATAGAAAAGAAGAGTCCAAGCAGACAGCCACATGCGTTGAAAGAGAAATTGGAGATGGTCATCAGTATTGGCAATAACTGAGTGATCAAATGTAGTCCTTCAGCACTGTAATTAATCAGGCCACATACAACTGACACAGGGGAAAAAAACTGTAGATAATGAAATGGAGGTTAAAACAGACTCACCCAGAACCAGGAAAAATTAGTGCCAGAGGCAGATTGGAATGGAGAAAGGCCCTACTTCTAGCCCTCTGCTCGGTGAATCAAAGCCAGCCACACAGCAAAGCCAGTCATCAGCAAAGTTGTGAAGGCCACAGTGAACATAATAGGGAACCTCCACTTAGAAGGGCAGCAGGGTAGGGGAGCAGTGATTGCTGGGAATTATACTTCAGGATTCAGCACCTACAGATAAAGCCTTGTCCACACAGGGCAATCATATTGGAACAAGCTAAAATTTCCACTATTCCAAGGTAGGGATTTAAACGCATTTAATGATGCTGTTCCAATACCTACCTCCCCCTGGACACCAATTCTAGCACAGTGGCTTTTTTCTGTTTGGCCAAGTCATCCGAGAAGGGCTTAATACAACCAAAAAATAGCTTGTGTGGGAATAATATCCCCAGCCCCTGTGATACTTACACCTGTATAACTGGCAAGGACTTGCCCATTTGGTATGGCCTGAGCAAAGCTTTTCTCCAAAGAGGCTTTCCATAAGACACTCTCCTGCTGGTGTATAATGCTCCCCTCTATACAAGACAGGAAAAGATCAAAAGCTACTGCTACTAAAACAGGCAGCAAAAGTGGTGTGAAGGGAAAACTTGTATCATTTATAAAATCACAAAAAACACCATTTTAAAAGAATGCAGAACAAGGGTTTGGGATGGGCAAGGCACAGACAATGCCAAGTTGCTGTGATGTAGCATTTCTCAGTAGAACACAAAGCAAGTTAAGAAGCTGTCCTCATTACCTCCTTTTTACAAATGAGGAGACATGCACACAGAGGTGATTGTTCCAGGGTCAACCAACAAGTCAGAGACAGTGCCAGGAACAAAAAACTGAGGTCTCAGGAGCACTGGGGTAAAGAAAGCACTCCTGTCTCAGGGATTCTGGAATACCTGAAGAATGAAGTATTGCTGCAATGGTAAGCCTTGATGGCAAATGCCACTCCTCTACAGAAGAGTTGCAGGGCTGCTGGGGAAGGAGGTAGAGACAGGCTACAGACATTTAACCTCCTTTGCAGGCATGCACTGTGTTCTATGCAACACCAGAAATGTCAAAGGAGCTAGGGAACACTGATGAGCTCCCAAAAGCCAACTATTGCAAGAATTTCCCCAGATAAAGGCACAGGACTACAATGCTCAGTGGGGTTTAGAGGCCTCTGGATTCCTCTGAGAGCCAAGGAACTGTCAGTCATGGAGAAAGGCTGTTCTATGATAGACATGAGAGTGACACTGGCCAACTAGAAAAGGAGTTCAGTCAACCCTTTTGGGAGTACATTTGGTTGTCTCTATACCCATGGCATCCATACATGTGCCTCTCATGCCCACCACTATAAGAGAACATCCTTTAAAACTGACTAGTTTTTGCTTACTGCCTTGTGCAAAACAGTGTAGCTTCTAGAAGGTGACAACAGATTGAGTATGGAGGTGCTGTTCATTTACACACTCAATACCAAGCCATGCTGGCCGACTTCATGGATAAAATGAAAGCAATAAAAATGGCAATAGAGCCTAGATCCTCTGGGACAGAGTCTATTCCCCCAGACCCCGCAGAGCTGGCACAGACAGAGGGAAGGGTGTTAGGGTATTCTGATGCATACTTTACCATCAGAATTGTAAGCCAAGTTCCAATGGCAGAAAGTCTGCTGCTGGCGATGTAGCAGCCAGAAAAAATCCAACCCCAGTCTCTGGTTGCAAGTATGGCTGGCAGGAACTGCCAGTTAGGACAAACAGGATTAGAGTCAGCTGGGCAGATATTATCTGGAATTCCCAGAGGAGGGACAGCATCCCCACAACAGCATGGCATAGCCAGTTCCCTTAACATAGCAGACTGCAAACTAAGGGAGTTCTTTGCCATTCATGTGCTGTGGAGACAGATCCACGAGGAGAGACAGGTTGGGATCTATACAGTTCAAGAGGGGAGAGGACAGTTCCAGATTTCAATCCCCTCTCAACAATTTAAAATTCAGGCACACACTCAAGCACGCCCCAGCATATGAGGGGAATGCCTCTTCCATCAAGTTTGTGAATACAATGCCCCCCTTACCTGAAACAACCGTGTTAGCTTTGGTTTTCAGAGGCATTAACAGGAATCAGGCATTGAGTACTAAAGAGACTGAAGATACCAGTCAAAACAAAGGGCAGCTTAGACCACAAGCACAACCCATTTGTATGGCAACCAGGTGAATGCTTTTCCAGTTATCCAGCAAACAAGTGAGTGTTCCCTGACTTGAATACTCTCTTTACTGAGCTCCAAAAACAGTTGCTTTCTCAGTCTGGACAGAAGGAAGCCCCTTAGAATTGGAGACCGCTGCAGAAGCAGATGGAATTCTAACTGCACAAGCTACGCAGGGCTCGAGCACTCCTGGGAGCTGCCGCTCTGCTCCATATACAAGATTCCCTGACCCTCCATGCTCATTTGTATGCACCAGGCTCCACTTTGAAGTCATTGCAAGTACCTGGCATCTGTGTACGGCCGGGAGTCCCATGCAAGAGGTTATATGGGTCTCCCAAGCAATCAGTAATCTCAATTTTGATTCCATCCAACTACACAGGCTCCGGAAAGGCAGCCCCCAGGGGAGACAGCAGAACTGCACTGGGGTGCAGACTGGCTGTGCCTCTTTCCCCAAAATAAAATGAGATGCCCCAGGTGTCAGATTAAAAAGCCAGGTCCTCTACATAGCAGCAGGGAGAGGTTAATCAGAGATTGCCCTTAAATTCTGGTACCAAAGATGACTCTGATGTGACCCACACTTTACCTGGAAGTCAATGACATGGATTTTCAGTAGCTTTGATAGGAGCAAGCAGAGCCAGTACTGAGCACTTTCAAACAGCCTAGCCAAACTGTGCTGGAGTGCCTTGCACTGGGTCAGGCATTTGGTTCATCAGACCAGAGACAGGTCTGATGGACCAAATGATAATCCTAGACCCAACTATAAATCAACAAGAGATGCCAGAAGTCTGAAAAGGTTTCTTACAAGCAGCCCTAAATGTTCAGCCTTTCAATTTTTTTGTCCCAGGGCCACATCATTTTAAATACTATACCACAACTATGTCTAATGCAAGCAGGTTCCCACTTAGCAAGATTCCTATGGCAAGTACTGGGACTGCTAGACTAGAGATAGTCACGCTCCCCACAATCCAAAAGGAGAAAACAGCCTGGAAAGCTGACCCAGTGGCCTTGGTATATCAGGGTAGAGGAAGAAAGCACAGGCTGCCTATATATTTACCAATGTACCCATAATAAACACCGACTCCATGGGTGCTCTGGAGCTCAAGCACCCACTGAAAAAAATTAGTGGGTGCTCAGCATCCACAGATCCACTTGCAGATGCTAAAAAAACCGACACACTCACAAAA
>NW_017728915.1:6778078-6782815 GCF_001723895.1 Crocodylus porosus | reverse complement strand
AAAAAAAAAAAGGAAAAAAAAGTGTGCTACTTCAATCCAGCTCTTCAGCATCTATAAAGATCAGGTGCATCAGCAAGGGTTTTTGGCACTTTTAGCTAAAGCTGATTTAATCAGCTATTAGATAAAATGTGCCCAAAAAGCCCCACTAAAAACACCTGATCTGTACAGCCGCTGCAAAATTAGGTAAAAATAACACACTGCCACTTCTGGGCATGCACAGGACTTCACCTGGGAATGTGCCAAGTTAAAGTGCTATGTTTTGTTTTGTTTTTTTTAAACACATGCAACCACCCACCAGTAAAAGACAAAGTCAGCACCTGTAGCACCCATCATCAGCTGGAAGTAGATGCTGTTGCTATCAGTGCCAATCTGTGCCAACTCCTACGTGCTGCAGAGACTAATGCCCTCAAACTCTCTCTATGCAAGTGCCAGAGCCCCAGGGAGGAGGAGCTCATAAATGGTCCCTTGGACAGAAGTTTTCCACCACATCCAGCAAGTGCCCTCCAAAGCAAACCTGCTGCTGGCACTGTGTATCGCTAGAGGAGTTGGCAGCATGAGGGCAGTGCAGCTCCATACAGGAGCTAACACTGCCCATTTGACAGAGGGCCATGCCATCATGTCTCTGTGCCATCTTTAGTTCCCAGGCTTTTAGCCTAACAAGCCCGGGAAAGGCCCATGTCCCTTTAAGACCTAATTTTTTTTCTAATCTTCACAGTTGTTAAACATCATTTCACGTCCTCAATCTCCCTACTATTCCCATGCTAACGTGCTATTTTAAACAGCTGGCCCAGTTCTGCCCATCTCTGGGATCACCTGAAGGGACTGTTCAACAGCAGGGCAAAGGGAGAGAGTGCCCAGATGCAATCTTGTTCTCTTCCAATGTGCCAAAGGCAGTCAGCTGCTTTTACCTTGCACCCTGCTGGGGAACACAGAAAATGGCAGGGAGAAACAACTTGCAGCCTCCAGCCTATGCCTTTATGGATGGGGGGAAAGAATCAAGAGTTTGCAGTACACCTTGCAGTATGAAACCAGTTCAGAGACAAGGAATCAGGGGATTCAGCGCCCTTCTACAAGCAGAAGATCCTCATCTGTGGGATTCCTTCAGATAAAAGTGAGGCAGAGGGGAAGTGAGAGCGTGCACACCTGGGGAGTAAACTTCCAGCATGGACAGATGCCATTCAGGGAGCTACTGCTCTAAAGCTAAAGCCACTTGGTATTTAAGTTGACAAAAGGTGCTGGCTTGACTATGCTGGAGCATCTGCTTTGCCCTCAGAATGGACACAGCCATGGCAGCTTGCCAACACTTTTGCCCCCAGACTTGCAAGAACTACCTTCTCCACCACCCATGAGGGGTGCCAGACATCTGGGGGGGGCGGGGGGCGGGGAGGAGAGGGATGTTAGGAGCTCGTCTGAAATGCATCTTTTAGCTTTCAACAGACCACCGGCTGTGCCTGTTGCCAATCCTTTTGTCCATTAACTAACAGAGTTGGCATTAAAACAGATGCATCCCAGATGCAGGAAGGGAACTGCATTTTTACAGCTTCATTTTAAAGTAACACGTTGCTACACAGGGACCTGAAGTCCCATGGTCACAGGCAATCATCCACTCAAACATAACAAGGTGGTCTGTCCCTTTAAGAGGGAACAATCAGCTCTGTTGAGAGCCCAGCTGCAGGACATCTGAACTAGAGAGCATCCCAATGGGTGCTTAAAACCCCAAGGGAGAGAACAGAAAGGGAGCAAAGAGTGAGGGAACTGTCTGCAAGGAATCAAGCTTTGAAAAGAGCAAGTTTGCTGCTAAGGAGGGACCTGGCTGCTGTGCTAGTGCAGAGCCAAAGGGCTCCCTTCCTACTGCCCAGGACAGGGCAGAAGGGTTTGTTTTGTTTTTACTTGTTGCTCAAAGACTGTGCTTTATCTGGGGAGGATTAGCTGAGGAGTTCCTCTGGGGGCAAATCTCCCTCAGCTGGGGAACCTGTTTACACTAAGGGTCCCCAAAACAACCATTTTATACCCTCACACATAGCACCCAAGGACATGTCATAGGTAAAAACAGGGGACAGAAGAGCACTACAATGACTTGCCACTTCCGTGGCAAAGACAGGGGAATCCACGGCATGTGTTACTGCCCTGCATGGGAGAAATGTTTAAAAATGCATGAGACAAGTAACGGAGCACCAGCTTGGGTCAGGCTGCCTTCACACACTGACAGGTTTGATCAGCTCTCACTCCTCCCACAGCCATTGCTGTGTGAAATTTTGCTCTTAGACCAAGCTTTATCCCTTTCCCCCCTCCCCCTCAGTTTGACACTGCCCCCATTTTACACATTAAGTCTTAGCTATGACCTATGAGATGTCCCTCAGTATCCTCCAGCCCTTTGGGAAGTGGCTACTCTTGCAAGGAAGCGTTCATGTCGTCACATTACTGGTCAAGCCCGCAAAAGGGCCAAGGATTCTGTCACTTAGGTCCGTAGTGAACCAAAAGCAACTTTATAAGCAAGGAACAGATCCTAGCAGCATTCCCCTCCTTTGGGCTGTCAAGTGAATCCCTTTGCCAAAGGCTGGGTCATGACACCTCGCCTGCCCTGGGGCCGGGACATTCAGAGCCGGCTTTGCCAAGTACCTGGCCCCATTTGTAAGCAGCTGCTATTTCGAGGGAGTTCCTGAGAAAGAAAAGAAAGGGGCACAGCAAGTAAAGCTCATGATGTATGGAGCTAAAATGGACAGACAACAAGAGTTCAAATCTGGGGCACGATCCCAACAGGTTTATTTTAAAGATTCACTACTGCAGGTCATATTATGCACATCACTGTGTCGCCATGCTCTTGTTAGTACATCTGCACGTGTCATGCACCAACAGATTCAAACAGCCTGCTCCTGCTGTCTGGTCCCTGGGGAACCAGTTATTGCCATACTCCCACAGCCCTAGGCTCCAGCAAGACCTCAACAATGTAAGGCTTCCCAACAGGCAGCAGCCGCCAAGATAACAATATACCAGGAGACAAAACGTACAGAAAATAAAACACTTCCCCAAACATTAGCTAGGCAGAGGTTACAACAGGCCAGAGCAGCTGCCTCCAAACTCTTACCTTGGCTGAATAAGGGGGCTCAGTGAAGAATCATTTAAGGCAAGCTGCGTGTTTGGGACAGAATAAGGGAGGCTGGTGGCAGGGACAGGAGAATGAGGCAGAAGAGATCCCACCTCCTGCCTGCACAGACTTTTTTGCCCTACCCCCACACATGGGAATCTGTATGCTTATGGTCGTTGCTCCAGAAAGCTCAGGGTTGGTGGATTGTTGTGACAAATCCCCAGCTGCTTGGAGCACTGGAGGAATGCTGGCCTGTGCTCCTGGTAGACCAACTTGGCATGGCCTCGGCCAGGTTTATTTAGACTCCTGGAAAGACCAGGTCACGGTGTAGCGGCATGCACTTCCTGCAGTTACACTGACCCTTCAAGGGCTTCAGGGGGCAATCAAGGGCCTGTGACTTTGCCAGTATTGTCTGACATTCTGCAGAAGTCTACTAGAAAAAAACACAATAGTAAACAGGGCAGAGAAGCCAAGCATAGCAGCTAAGAATTACAAGGTCTTCCACTGGAGGCCCTGAGTTTTACTCGCATTTAAATCACAGCTTCCCTGCAAACAATGACCACCCCATTTTGTAAAATGGGGCATACGGGCCAAAGACGGAAATGACCAGATAAAGGTCACAGACTTCCTAGCACAGCTAGAATTGGAACCCCGCCATCCAAGGTGCCTGTACATGAGCCAGGAGGCTGCTCCAATGCACTGTAATTACAGGGCATCGGAGCAGATTTGATTAATCAAGTCTACTGGATCATGCTAATTACCACGATCCAGCCAGCCTCTGCATCTCGAGTATCAGTGTCCCCGTGTTTCCAAATGTCAGTGGGGGCACTTTAACTAAAGTTCATTTGACACGCTTTAGATCGGGGTGGGCAAATATTTTGGGAGGAGGACTGCTTACTGAGTTTTGCCAACCCATTGAGGGCTGCATGACAGGCAATCAGGGGCAGACAAATATTAATTTTCTAATTTTTTTTTTAGGGGCCCCGCAGGCCAGATAGAATGGCCTGGCAGGCTGCAACCACCCTGTGGGCCACATTTTGCCAACCCCTGCTTTAGATAAAGTGCCCCTTTTTGAAGTGCGGGGATGCTGATACACAAGACACTCCAGGCACTTTAATTACAGTGAGTTTCAGAACCATTCCAGTTAAAGCACCCCACTCCTGGAGCATGTATAAGAACACCTCCAGCCCCCAGCTGGGTGGTATTTCTTTTCACAGCCTGATGGGATAGATGCAATGTGCTCAACCTATCACTAACAGTACAGCCTGACACCCCCCTCCCCCCACCCTGCAGGCATGGACAGGCTGATTATTTCACAGCTTCATGAAAACAAACACTGGCACTGCTGAAACCCAAAGCCCCAAGACCACTCCAGGATGTTTCCCTTTCACCAGGGAGGCATCAATAAAGATTTTTTTGGCTGATACTGATGGCTAATTATTAACGAGCCATATTGGCCAATACTGATCTAACTGCCGACATGCAGCTCAGGAGTTTGGAGAACAGACTGGCTAGTAAGTCTGTTGGGGGATGGGAGGGGGGACAGGTCAAGCCCCCATGGTGAAGGAGAAGCGGGGCTGGGGAAGATGCTGCCCAGCCAGGGCAGGTCACGGGATGAAGGCTTGAGTGGCTTGTCTGGGGGGCAGCTCCTT
>NW_017728915.1:6775857-6777978 GCF_001723895.1 Crocodylus porosus | reverse complement strand
TGCACTTGGGGCAGGTGGAGGTGGTGCTGGGAGGGAGGCTACTCTTATTCATGCTGATATGATATGAGCCAATGTATCAGTGCACCTCTACCTTTCACACAACACTTTGTACTGCAGCCGCTGGCCAAGGAATGCTGGGTTTGGCAGGGTCCTCTTCATAGTCTTCTGACACCAGTGTCACAGAAGCAGGTAGAAACGTGAACAAAGGAATCAGGCTAGGCCCCTCCCAAAACTCAACCCGACCACAGCTTGCTTTCCAATTTCCCTAGCCCCAGCTGTTCCAGAACTCCCAGTTCTGTGCAATCCAGGTTACATCCCTGGGCCTGGGAAGAGATGTGGCAGTCTCTCTATAAAATGGTTAAAGGCCCCTCCTACAACAATTTTCCACCCCCTGGCAGCAAAAATGCTGGATCTAGCAGTAACCCATGGGGCTCTAGATACATCTGGACAGAGCTCTCAGCAGGAGGCAGCTTGGCTGGTTTCATGTGCAAGCCCTGTTTGAAGCTGCAGGGAGAGGCAGATGAGTTCACTGGAGTGGCCCCCACTTTATTTATTTTATAAACAATCACTTCAAACACTGGCCCTGCACATTGTTTTTGCATTTGCTGACTGTAGCTGTTTAGGAAAATGAAAGCTGGCTGGCTCCATGCCCTACCCTAGCCCTTTCTCAGCTGCTCCTTGCTGTAACCCCCAAAGCAGTTAGAGTGGGGAGCAGTTTCCACCCATGTGTGCAATTCTTGGACAAAATTACTCAGGGCCTGGGCAAGAGCTCTCAGAGGGGAGAGGTCAGGCAGGTCTGGCTCAGCAGGAAAATCTAGGTGCTTCACTTCGAGTGCCATAGATCTCTCCTGGAGCAACCATTCAAACTTTCCTCCCAGACGTTGTACTTCTACAAATAGGTTTCTCATTTCTGCCTTGGGCCTCAAACAGAGCCAAACCCAATAAATATACCAATAGTTTGACTGTTACCCTAACCAGGAAGCTCAGATTTCAGTTCAAGGCAAATGAGATCTACTGGGCACTGGAACAGGACACAGCCTCACAGAGGAACAAAAGGCCCCCTTCCTTTCAGTGTTGAACTAGGTCTTCAAGGGAGTAAACAAGCAGCAGTGCCATCTGCTAGCACAGATATCTAGACTATGCTCTGGTTGAAGATCCTGTAGTACCAGAACTGGGATATAGCACTGGTACCTAGGGAAAATACAGCTCAGCAACTGCATTCTGTCAACATGAACTTCCCTACAGCTAATAATCTGCTTTTCATTTCCCTCCTCAATCAGGGTATTGCTGCTGGCATTAGAGCTGAGCCTGCTGGTAAAACAACCATCCCCGGACCTCATCCAGAAGAGAGCACAACGCAGCTTTTCCCTCCTCACTTCAGGAGGCACAAACAGTTCCTAAGAGTGCCAAATAACACCAGGCTTTTTACTGCTGTTGCTGGACCACTATGCATCGCCTTACCTCATCATTAGAAAAAACAAGGCCAGTTCTTTAGGACAGGACTGGGTAAAGAGGTGATCCACAGGCAGAGCACCTGCCTGTTGGTTAGAGACTGCAGTCATCCTATTCTAGCTTTCCGTAGCTGGACAACTTCTTAGGCTTAAGGCAGTGATTCCCAAAGGGTGTGCTGGGGCACACTAGTGTACTGTGAGAGCAACTGAAGTATGCTGCAAGATCCTTGCGTGAGAAGGTAAACGTTCTCCCCCTACGTGCCTGGCCCAGCTACTCCAGAAGTGCCTGTGGCTGCTCCTCTGAGGACTGCCACTGCTGCTGCCTTCTTCCACCCTTCCCCACCTCCCTGGCAGACCTTATGCCACCCCCCTCCATTTCCCCTATGCTCCCAGTAGCATGCTCTGCTGCAAGCAGGCAGAGGCACAGACAGAGTCACTTTGCAGCCCAGCTGTCTCCACTCCTCCCACACTCCCTGGGCCAGGAGAAGCATCAGGATTGGTCACTGGTATAAGAGACCCTGTAGAAGCAGCCTCAGCAGCAGGGACAACCCTCGCCAGAGGCACAGACCAGGAGACAGAGTAGAAAGAAAAGGGCACAGCAGTATGAGGTCTTGCTCCCCCCACCCTTAAGTAGCAACAGCTAGATCAGTGATATTCTTTTTTTTTTTAA
>NW_017728915.1:6762173-6775757 GCF_001723895.1 Crocodylus porosus | reverse complement strand
GGGCAGGGGAGAAGCTGCATTCAGGCAGCTCCTGCCCCAGCACAGGGCTCCAGCTCCCAAATGTCTTCCACCCACTTGGCTACCTGGTGTCATGAGCAGCCACCTGTGTGTGGAAGGCAGCCCCACCAGGAAACTGTGCACACTGGAGGGGGCTGGGGCAATGCAGTTGGCAGGCACAGCAGGAGCACAGCGTGGGGTGCCCCAGGCAGGGTGCAGAGCACTGTGCAAGCAGTCACAGGCTGGATGGTGGGGGGGGAAAGAAGACAAAGGGAGGGAGGGGGAAGTGCACCTGCACCTCCCAGGCGAGCTCTGCTGCATGTTTCCTGGCCCCCACCCCGCCATCAGTCCCTCCCCCCAACCCTGGCTCCCAGGACCTAGCGTACAGATATCCTCTCTTGCCCCCACCCCTGTACATGTACACGTACAACCCCCCCCACACACTTTATTTTGAGCCATTACATAATCACTTTTGTATATACTACTCAAAATGAATGAATCATGACCAAAAATTCTGACGTAAAATTAAAATGTGATAGCAGAAGTTTGATTTTTTACCTATAATTAATTTGTTAAAACGATATCTTCTGAAAAATTGTGTGCATGGCCCACAATAGCTCACTAAAACTTAAGTGACCTGGCAGCCAAATTAATTGCCCACCTCTGCCATAGACTGCCTGAACCTTCTTCTGAGGTAGTTTAATGGCGTACTATACAGTATTGTCTCTTCAAGATCTCACCAGCCCTCAGTCTAAAAACTGAGGTTCTGTTTGCTTCTGCTGAACATTAAAACCTCCAGAGATTTTTTGGAAATGGAGAACATTAGTGATGGAAACTAAAGTCACTTTTGTACGATAGATGGCAATTTTGTATGGCTATACCCTTCCATCCAAGTGGCAGCTGCATTTTAACTATGCAGGGTTATAAATAGTTTGACTCTTGTTATTATGACCTTGAATACACATTATAGGCTCTTAAAGAATATACACTGCAAGGTATGCTTGCAGCATAGGATACTCCCACACAAATGTCAGCTGGGAGAGAGAGTAGGTGGGTTTATCTCCATCAGTCCTGGTTGATAAGGTGCATATCTACCTTAACTTTTGACTGTCCTGTTCTTATTCTTAGTCTATCATTTCCTGCCCTTCATTCCTATCTCCCTCCACTAAACAAACAGTCAATGCAGAAGCTTGCCGTGAACATTTCTGGGGGAACCAGTACATTGGACTCGGTCTATATGCTTAACCTGTCCACAAAAAGCACAGACTGGGGAGAGAGGAGAGAAAGAGATCCTCGCCCATCGGCTATTAAACCCCAAACTGGCATTCTGAAACTGCAATTTCAGGCTTTCCCAGCCTCAAATTGTGCAAGATACAAATCTTGTGAAAATGCAATAGTGAGGATTCTACAGCCTGCAGCAGTCAGGAAAACTAGAGCGTGGAGCATCCAGGCAGGCATCAAGACACAAGAGAAATGGAATGAGTGGCTCTCAGCCCCAGCTGTCTCCAAAAATACTTGGGATTGCAAAAGTAAAGAGTAGGAGGGAGTTAACAAGAATGAAGGCCATTAGAAGAATGGTCTGTATTTAGGGCTAGCAAAAAGAAGATTGAGAAGTGGGATCAGTTTTCCATGGAACAGAATAGGTGGAGCTTTAGAAGATTAAGTATTTCCTCTTGAAACTAGAGCTGCTGCTGGCTGATCATGGAAGAGAGGAAAGGGTTAAGTCTTCTCTATAGCTGCTAGAACAGGATGTCTGTTTAAAACCAGAAAAGGTCACAGCTTCCTGAATGACTTGCAGTCTGTTACTAACTGCTCTCTTTGGGAGTGAAAGGGGCCTCAAGCTGTCTTCACTGCTAGAGGTGCTAAAAATGGGGCATAGTATTAAATCAACTGTCCCTTCTCCCCATCATCAGCCAGGTTTCAGCAGCTGACTCAGGTAGCCTGGGATTAGTAGTGATGCAGCTAAAACAGCCTCTCTGCTAGTCATCTGGCTAGAACAGAGGTGATCAATCTGCAATACGTGTCACAAATGGCACAGGCAGCCTCTGGGGCACAACAGATCAGGGAGGGGACAGGCAGCACAGCAGCAGATAGGGCAGAAAGCAAAATCAGAGCAGCAGGTGAGTCAGGGGAAGAAGATCCTCTCATTCTCAGGAAAGGTGTCTGGCCAATTTGTGGCATGGCATGCCCCCATTGTGCTAGAAAATTCACCTTGAGTGGTTCCTGTGCTTGGAACTCATTGTTAAGAATAAGATTATCTATTGGATGTGCCAGCTTGCACTACCTGCACCTCTGGATACAAGGCTCTGCCACAAAGAGCTGTAGCTCTGGGTCACACAGCAAAGCCCTCTGATAAAAGTTGCCCAGAGAGGGAATGGTACTAGACAGCTGTAAATTATTTAGCAGAACCAACCCCTGCTCTCCTCTCAAACCACACACCACATTGTGCACCCTGGCATGGTTGGAGAGGAATACAAGACACCCAGGAAAGAGCACAACCCAGCGCACAGACATTGGGAAACCTGTGTTCTAGTCCCAGCTCCATCACAGACTCCAGTGTGATCCCTGGTGACCCTTTTCTCTTTGCAATGCTTCTGTTCCCCCTTTTGTAAAATGGGACTACCAGCAATCTAGTTGCATATAGCATTGAGTAGCTTAACCCATGGACACAGCAGGGGGACCTGGATAGATTTACTCTCCCTATACAGCAAGGGCACAAAGGACACAGGTAAATCTTAGCATGAGAGGGTAAAAACCAGTCAGAGAGGCTGGGTCAAACAACTTAGGGTTCAGCGAGAAAAGGTTTCCAAATGCAAGCTGCCTCTTCTGGAAGAGAAGGGCACCAAACTCCATGCTAAAAGAAGTGTGCCTGGCTTTGAACCCTAGGGGAAGCAGTGCGACTGTGACCTCACTCCCAGCACCTCAGTGTAGCCAGCCCACTCTTCTATACACCTGGTGCGTGGACACCCACATATGAATTCACATACATGCAGAAGGCACAGCAGCTTGAAAAGCCACAGCTGTATTTTGAAAGCAACATCCTGCCTAAGCCTTCACACAGCTGAGAAAGGAAACCAGGGCTAGCATGAGATATACACTATAAAATGACTCATGCAGCACTTCGCCCCCTCGCCCTCCACAGCACAACAGCAGAGGAGCAACCAACAGGAAGGAGAAAGGAAACAAGGGGGCCAGAATCTGTTGCTGGGAGAAAGGAGAAGCAGCAAGGAAGAAAAATCCAGTCCATTTAAAGTCTGCTCCATAAGGAGTCTGAACCCTTGTAAATGTTAGAGGCATGGGTGCACAGCACTCCTTCAGACCTGGGCTCTACAGGGCATAACCTCAGTGATGCTCGTTGCTCAGGAAGTCAGGAAGCAGCGACAGGAACTGATCAATCATCCCCAGCAGTGGGGGAGGAGAAGCAGCAGGGAGACCCAAATCCCAACCAGGTTGTTGCAAGGCGTGGGCAGTTACATGGTGGGGGGAGGTATTGGCACTATGAGACCCCAACATGTGTTGCTGCTGTCACCAGGTTCCCAGCACTCCGGCACAATGCACTGGGATTTTTTACCACACTGAATAAAACAAACTACCACAGGATGGTGGTTCACGTTTCCAACTCCTTAGTGCAGTAGTGCTGCAACTCCTTAGTGCAGTAGGTTCAGCCAAAGCAACCAGCCTGGCCACAGGAATATCTCAGACTGCCACGCAAGTTCACACAGTGCTGATCAAGCAGCAGGATGTTTAGGGGCTCAACCCTCTTCCATGCATGTAAGGTAGGCAAGGCCCAGCGTCCACCAGGATGACTGCACTGGCCTTGCATAAAGGCACCTGCTTTCATCTACACAACAGGAGGCAGCGTGTCTCCTCCCTCCTACATATGGCACATGGCCAATCTGAAGTGAACACAATGGGAGAACAGCTACTTGCTCCATGGGACTCTGGCTTAGAAAACATGTCTTCCACATCCCTGGCAATTTCCATAAAATTTATTGTGTCCAAGATGCCAGACCAAGCTACCCAGGAGATTACATTTTGACAGCAGCTTATGGAAAAATCAACACTCTCCTCTTCGCTCACTCCCATTCCAACCCCACTCCAACTCTAAAATGACTACTTTGCAAAGCGGACTCACTTGTTTATAATAAGCATTGTCCCTTGCTTTAGCCCCAGACCTTGCTTTACCCTCAGACCTGCTTATACACCATAGAAGCACTGTTCCTGGCCTCACATGACTGCCAGGAATAGCTGACAGTGCCGATGTTCAGCCTGACCCTCCCACCAGCAGTTCCTGCTGACACAGAAAGCAATGTACCCTAACCCACTTGGGGGTCACGATACCCTGGAAAGAGGCTGCCTGATCTCCTGAGGCCTGGTGGTAGCAAGCGTGCAAAACAACCTCCACAGGGCACAACACTGCAGCATGCCACAAAAGGCAGCTCAAGAAGAGCTCTATTCCCACTTCTCCCTGGGTCTTTCTGTGACCTTGCTAAGAACACTCCTTCCCCTGCATAGGGACAGCCTAATCCTGCCTCACTGGGGCCAGGAACAGCTAGGTATAGTCTCAATGCACCTTCCAAGTTGTGCCCCAAGTATTAAACAATAGCTATCACCACCTCTCTGGTCACAGACAACAATAGGAGCCAAATGTCAACACTTTTGTGCAGAGGCCTCCCCAATGCTTCTATTCCCCACTCTTTAGGGCCTGTAAGCAGGTGCGATTAGATTCACTGTCTTGGCCACTGTGCCAGTCAACTGGTAGGTCAGATTACGAGGAGTGGAATAGCAAAAAGCTGGTGAGAGCTGTAGCCCCAGGACTCGACACAAATGCTGAGCACCTCTCTCCTGCTCCTGTTGAGCTGCTCAGCTCTAGATTCCAAGCAAACATCAGACTGGGAAACAGGCAAAAGCTTAGGCAAGCTGCTTCCCATGTTTACAGCAGGCTGTGCTTGTATCATTGGCTCCTAAAACCAGTAGTACTAGTGTTCAGTGACAGTGTCTACAAGTACATCTCTCTGTCTTCGGTGTCTTTATGCTGAATACCTCTGCATAGCAGGTCACTACTGTTACCACAATTGTACAGGCAGGGAAGCACAAGCACAGATTAGATGATTTGCCCATGGTCAAAAGGGGAGGCTGTGGCAGAGCAGGGAACTGAACCTGGATCTGTCAAGTTGCTGGCAAACTTATCACTGGACCATGCAACCACCTAGCTATACCAGTTCTGTCTGTACTATACAAATACAATCTCTCTTCTAGCGGAGAACAAAACAAGGCAGTGTCACATCTGAAAGCAAAACAAAGAGTAGACTGGAGACATGGGATATGCTTATGCCACTTTGCCCATTGCTACCATCTTCCTTGCAAGGGATACACCAAGAAGAGTCAGCCAGTCAATCACCACATATACAGGAGAGAACCTGAATTAAGCCCTCAGGCTCTTCTCTGAGGATAACTTTACACTGAGTAAGTAATTCAGAGCAGGACAGTCACAGCCCTTTAGAGCATAAGTGACTTAAAGGCTGGTATAAGATGACAGACCAATACCCAGGAAGTAGAGGTTTCCATTAGCCACAGAACACTGCAAAATAATAGAGAAAAAAAATACCCCAACTTCCTGCATGCACACTGCCACCCATCTCTAAAGATGCAACCTTAAGCATACTGCTTCCCTATCCTAGAGGGACTGTGTAAAGAGGGGTTCAGACTTCAAGGGCTGAAACCCAGTGGCAGGAGGTCAGCAGTTAATAGTGTGCCTGGCTGGAAGTGCCCAAACTGCTGACTAGGAAATGAGGATGGCGCCACAAAGAGGGTTAAAAAAAAAAAAGCCACAGAGGTAGAGTGCCAGGGGGAAAAGGAGGCTGTGGGGAAACACGGAGCCTGGGTTGCCCCTCTCAAGGTCTGAAGGAAGACCAAAAGTTTTGCATTGGTTTGTTTATTGTTTGCATGCTTACTTGTTGTAGTGTTTATTTATTTTGCTGTGGGGATGTCCCATGTAAAATAAAACTGGCTGGAAGCTCTGAACCCAGGCCTGACTGGCTCAGTAAGGAAACTGGGTATGTGAACTGCTTACAGAGCAGCTCTCAGAGCCTCTGCTTCTCTGCCATGAAGGGACCAATTACTGCCAACTCCAATGCCAGCAGCTGGCAAAACAGGCATCCGCTGTGTTCAGAATTGGCTTGGATGCCCGCTTATTTCAGGCTGACCTGCTACTTGTCACAGGTTGGCAATCTGTAGTATGTCTGCCTGAGACACAAACTGTTAAGCTGGTGGTGGTGGATTCCAGCCTGGTTTCCCATTCTCCCAGCTCAAACACAGCAGTTCTCTCAAATGCCTTGGGGTATATACTATTTCCAGGAAACCTGGCCAGTTCCAGCCCACTGCCCCTGAGAAAGTCCTATTCATAACTCAAAGAGGACACACATGCAATTCCCTGCCCCACTTCCCATCCCTTTGACTAGTGTTTGTTTACCCCAGGCAACCCAACCCTTCTCTTTCTCTGGCCAGGAGTCCAACTTGTATAAAACTGCCCAAGAGGGGATTGTTTGTAGTTTCCCTGACCCCTAAAACATAACAAGTCAGGATGCCATGGATTGATTCCATGCCCCTTGCTCCGAGCAAATCATCCTCTTCCCAGACCCGGCAGACTTGCTCTCAGAAGGAGATCTTTCAGCCCCCTCCACTACCTATTCTAGCTACAGTTGGATTATTTATTTGATTTGTATCCCACCCAATCCAGAAGGATTCAGCATGGCTTACACTAAACAAGCAACCCACAGACAGACAAAGATAAAAAGATTCCTCAAATGTGGCCCAAACCTGAAAAACTCCATCTCCTTCCCTCCACCCAGAGCCTCCCTGCCCAGAACCCACCACAAGACCCTAAATAACCATGCCTGCAGACCACCAATCACATCCAAGTGCAAGAAGCTTCTTCACACTCACCGCCCCGCTTGGTTATCCCCAGAAGGTACCTGGGAGATGAGGCACTGTTTCCACACCCAGAAAAGCAGCAGCAACTGAGCTCTGCAGACGCAGCCACTAACCACCCCCGGGCACACCCAATTTTCATTTTCAACTCCAGCAGATTTCTGTTCTACTTACAGAACATCTCATCTCAGCCACCCACAAGTCTCCTGCCAAGCCTCCAAAGCATTACCTGAGCTCAGCCCATTCTCTCAATTTTGGAACAGGATTTGCCCCAAGCTCATTTTGAGGTTAAAACCCTGCTTCCAGCACTCCCCCACCTCTTATTGTAAATTTCAGCTTTGCTGTTGACAGAGGAAGCCAATGTACATTTGGGCAGCTTGAAAATGGCTTGTGCCAGCCAATTTTGGCTAAAAGGAGTGGGATGGGGGGGAGGGGGCTAAAGAAAGCCCATGGCAATGTCAAGACTGCTGATCCTCCTCCTTCAGAGAGGATGCTTTCCTTCCTGCTACTGGTAGCTGGTAATTCTAACCTCCCCCACCCTGCCCATGGATTGTAGCCATCCTGCAGAGCACAGTAACTGGAGATTGCTCAGTAACTGGTTTGGTTTGATCTATCTGAAACTGCAGCAGACAGGGTGGTTAGCCTTCCTCCCTTGTCCAGATTCTATTTAGTAAATCAAGTCACTTCCATCTCTAATGCAATGGGAAGGACCTCAGTGCCAGGCTGCAGGCTTGCTTCTCCAAACATGCTGCAATAATAGCCTTTTCTTCATTTCAGGTTGGCATTCTCCCCGGTGCAGTTCCTGGGATGAGGGCCAGACACTGCTCTGCCCACCCAGCTTTGTCCCTATCCATGTCATAATCTTTAACTCTAGTTGTCCATATCCAGGCTTCTGGTCTGTAGCTCATCCCAAATTCCCTACTAAATGCATCTTGCTTTCTGCTGGTCCATCCTTCCACATGCTACAGCCACAATGATGCCTAAGAGAATTATGAACTCTTTGAAAAGCAGGCTGCAGATAAGCTAGAGCCCTGATATGGCAAAAGCAAGAAGGAAGTGTGATCCTCTGGTTTTAGAGCACAGGACCGGAAGTCAGGACTCCAGACAGTCAACTTCGCTTAGAAACACATCATAGAACTGGGTTAAAAACACTGACCTACTTCACTGAGAAAAAATATGCAGCTTTTCAACTCCTGCTGGTGAGGTACCTCCATCTCAGTGGTGCAGCATCACTGTGGACATGAAGAGCAGAGATAGGGACAAGGATGCAAGCAAGCAAGGCAGGGGAATAAGGTGTACCTTGGCATGGACAGGAGTGCTGTAGGAAAACAAACAGTCTTTCACATGCATTTGTACAAGCTAGCACAAAAATGGCATGTTGGCATACCACACTGCCTCTCCATCCCAACCATTTCCCTATCAGCCTCCTTCATGCAAGCTAAGAAATGTTTACATTGACTCCTATCAGAGATACCCTTGACATGTTCATGTCTTGGGTAACAGCTGGAGTAGTCAACCCCCCCCAAACTCAGATATAACCAGGGCCTGCATGAAGAGCCATTACAGGAGTACAGAAACAATCTTCAAGGTAGCTGTTCAAGCTAGCTCAGGCCCTGCACAAATCCTCACTGCATTCACACCTTCAAATAATCTGGGAGGATTCTCCCAGGGTTGTGCTTCTGATAGAGAGAAACTTACCCAGAGCTGGGTGTACAGACACTCAAATCTCAAGGCCCTGAAGAGTTGAACGCGTTCAGTGCTGATATTGTGCAGCTGGGGGGAAGAGGGGGAACCTATGCACACATCTCTGTGCTCTGCAGGATTCCTTAGTCTGCCTAGCAACAGATGGCAGCTATGCATAGGCAGCCCCCATTGTTTATGGTCAGCCTATGCTTCCCTGCAGCGCCATGTGGGGATTATGAGGGGGCATGCTCTGCTCCTTGCTGGACCAACAGAATCCAGCGAACAACACATGTCCCTTTCATAGAGGAAAGGGGAATCCTGGAGGACTATGTTCTCTTCTGAGAGAAATCACGGTGTGTTCAGACATTCACTCTCCCAAAAGGAACTTTCCTTGGAGTGATTTAGCCCTGGCTGTTCCCAGGTTATTTTTCTTCTGAAGCAATCATTTTTACCCTGGGAGAAAAAGCCTAAACATCTGTATGCTCATGGTATCTCCTGGGAGAGTCATTTTGCTCCCAGGAGAAACAAGGTCTGGACGAGATCTCGGACAATTCCAATGATGTGAACAAAAAATTCAAACTGCCTGCTTGCACCCAGGTCTCAATTGGGCCATCTTTGAAGTGGGATCATCTCTTCAGTGGGAATTGTACAGGAAAGCCCCACTCACTGGCCAGTGTCCTGCATTTTTCTTTGGTCAGAGAAGGATTGGGGTGGGAAGTGTTGGGGGGGGGCGGAAGAAGAAAGGTGGGGCCGAGTTTTCTGTTCCATCAAAGCACCATTCAGATCCTTTCACTCTGCTGCCGGCCAAACCCGCCACCCAAATCAGTCCGTCAGTCATTCTCCCTCAACAACTTAAAGCTCCTGACTTGCATTCTAGAGTGAAATCCCTGGGTTTGTGACTCATGACAAGGGGTATCTAAAGAGCCTAGATCTGCAGCCACAGCAAACTGAGTAGGTAATGGAAGAGAATGGCCCCACTCCACTCTCCCCCATCCTGCTGGCCTTCAAGTGATAGCACTCAAAGTCACTGTCCCATCCCACGCATATGGTCAGGCTTTAGCACTGCAGAATCAATGTGCTGGTAGCTTGGGAGACAGACACCCTCAGTTCAGAGAGATGCAGCTGGGATGATCTCACAGTAAGCTTCCTACCATACATTAATTGTTCTTCGCCAACTTGCTTCAGCCCTGATGTGGAAGGAATTGTTTCTAAAAGCAGAAGATACTCATACCCTATTCCCTAGCATGGCTTTTGCTGCAACAACACCCTTGAGTCTTCTCTGTCCTTTTGTGTTTAAGTGCAGTAAATATAGCACCACCACCATAAACTTTGCTCTGGGGTCAGGATAGGGTGGCCATCAGAGGACATTCCAGTTTTCTGCTTACTCTGTCCTCTACTGATATGAAACACTATGTCTTTATGTCCTCTATTCTTCTCTTCAAGGACACAAAAGCGTCCGGTTTCATACCAACAGAGGATAATCAGACTGTCCTCTATGATGGCCACCCTAGATGCTTGTAACTGACTGACACTGAAAGAAACATCCACTGCTCATTACAGCCCCAAAGTCAGGTGCACCAATGATGGTCCAAGTCCTTATTCATCAGACTGATCCCACAGTTCAGAGCAAGACACACACCTTCTGTTCTAGCACACTGCCAACTTCACAATGACTACAGATGTTTACTGAGGCAGAAGTTAGGTGTGTGCTACTGTAAATCTTGCATTGTCTAGAGAGTTGAGACAGAACAAAGAGACTGGGGATCCATGTGCCAAAAAACCATATGGGCAGTGAGGAAGGGAAAGAAAAAAAAAAAAAAAAAAAAAAAATCAGTTGGCAGCTTGCCGCTCACCACTGCACACTTAAATTTTACACATTTAATTAAAATGGATGCTTTGCTAGTGACATACTAGTTTTGCTAACATGCAGCCACATCCCATTATACCAGGGGCAGGTAATTATGTGGCCTGGAGACCACTTAAGGAGTTTCAGTGAGCTGTTGCGGGCCTGGAGAAGGGGATGGGGGTGTTCAGTCCAGGGGGGTGGCAATTGCCTATCTGGCCCCAGGCCTGTCTGCCCTGCACTCACCACTGGGAGCACCAGACAGAATAGGCAGGCAGGAAAGGCATACGGAGCCAGGATGGGTGGGCGTGGCCAGGATCAAAGGATAGTGACAGGGTGGAGCCAGGGCCTGGAGCAGGGCGACAATCTACTCCCTCCACATCCCTGCAATGGCTGCCAGTTACATGGCCAGGGACATACAGAAGCAGATTGCAGCTTTGCCCTGGACCCCAGCTCTGCACTGTCACAACCCGGTGAACCCAGGCCCGCTTGCCTGTCCTACTCCCTGCCTGCTTCCCGCCCTTCTGTGGCCCCATCCCATCCACCTGGGCAAGCATGCCCTGCCCATGGGGGTCATAGGCTAGTCTCTGTGGAGACCGTACCCACCCACCCACTCCATCCAGCTGTCCTGGCAGTGGGTGCAGGGTGGATGGGCCAGGATCCCAGGAAGCAGGGCCAGGTCTGCATCTGGTGACAGAGATATAGGCATCAACAGTCAGGCAGAGCAAGCCACTGCCATGGGGGCTATCAGGTAGCCCAGTCCAGCCACCGTTCTGCCCCAGGGGCAGCAGGACTTGCTGCACACACCACAGCCCAGGCTGCCCACCACACCTGGGCCGGACAAAGCAGAGGTACTCTCCAGCAACCAGATAGAATCCCTTGATAGGACAGATCCAGCCTGCAGGATTTTGCCCATCTAGCATTACACCTAACTAACCAGGGTCCTAGTGCTACAAAGTGCTTCACACATCCCACAGTTCTTCTTCCAGCAGAATCACAGTGGTGCTTGGTGTCTTGGAAGATCAGGGTGCGCACACACGCACTGAACATAAATCTGTGAGGTACTGAATTCTAAAATGCACTCATCCATCCATTTCAAGACAGCAGCTATCTTCCTACATACATACCATGCCAGTGGTGTGCAGCTGTATTCACAAAACATGCCTCCTACCTGATGTTAACTGTAGCAAAGTTCTGAAACTTTGGAGTCGATTATGTATACAGTGCCAGAAGGACACACTACAGCACGGCCCAGCACTGCACTGCAGATACCAGTCTGTGGCAAATGGACCCAATTTACCTACATCCATTGCAAGCCTTGGTAGAGTCTAGGTACATGGAGTCTAGCTTTGGGATTCCATGGCACACTCCAGCTCAGATCTCTTGTCCAACATCTACCCTCAAAACATGGGACATGGCAGACTAGATACTCTAGATGAAGCCACTGGCCAGGCTCATATACAGACAAGAGGTCCCAAGCACTAACACCCTTTGGAGACGGCATGGCAGGAAAGCAAGAAACATGGGTGCAACAAATGAACTTAACCACAGCAGTTTTACTTCTAAAGCACTTAGCAGTAAAAGGAGTTTTGAGAAAACCAAGACAATACATACCCAAGTCCGATCCTGTCCTTCTCATGAGTGCAAGGTTAATTTGTGTTTCAGACTAGATAGAGTCCTTTTTGCCAGCCACGTCGATGTACAGCAACGGCATTCCACCTCCTTCTGAAACGCAGATCCTTGGCAGGGGCTTTACCAGAAGAATTTAGCTCTCCTGAATCCTAGGCATGTCTGCTTTACCTATGGGTCAGTCCCTTTGTAGTGATAGCATAGGGGTCCACAGGAACAGG
This sequence comes from Crocodylus porosus, assembly GCF_001723895.1. Lineage (NCBI taxonomy): Eukaryota > Metazoa > Chordata > Crocodylia > Crocodylidae > Crocodylus > Crocodylus porosus. Next base: position 6,763,454 of record NW_017728915.1, on the reverse strand, counting down.
CCAACAGTTGAAAGAACTGAACTAGATGGCTCCGGGCTACTCTAGGACAGCTCCTAGCATTATTTTTTTAGCAAGGCATCAATCCCCTTTCTCAGGTAGGGTTTGCCATCCAGAATGCAGTTCAACGGGCTCACTTTGGACAAGTTGAGATGTGCCCCATACACAATACAGAATGGGAGTTCATCATGTGGGGCAGGCACGTCTCTGCTGCATAATTATGAAGATACTCCTATGAGGGAGGTTATGCAAACATATTACTGACACACTGCTGTCTACTGAGTGTCACCGGTGTCCATGTCACAACAAACAAAGGAGACATAGCCAAGGACCAATGTTCCCTCTAAAGAGTAGCAGTCTGCGAGCGTGCCACTTCAGTCCGTAAGCACGCCACCTTGGGACACTTACTGAAGGGGGCTAAGAGCTGAGGCCTGGAGGCTGGGGGTGATGCGAGGGAGCAGAGCTGCTTTGGTCCATGAGCACACTCCCTCAGTCTGACGTGGGACACTTACCAAAGGGGATTGAGGGCTGGGGTCTGGGGGCCCAGAGGCCTGGAAGCCAGGACTGGCGCAGGCTCTGCCGGCTCTGGGGAACTGCTCCACTTCACTGTTTCACCTCAGGGAGAGAGGAGGCACATGGTGTCAGGGCTAGGGAGTGGAGCACTTCCCTGGAGCCAGCAGAGCCCGCAGCAGCTCTCAGGCCCAGCCTCCACCCCTGCCTTGTCTTACCTTGGGAAGAAGCCGTTGCCTGCCCTGAGCGAGGCTCCGCTGGCTCCAGAGAACTGCTCTGCAGGCTCTGCCGGCTTCGGGGAACTGCTCCACCCCCTGGCCCTGATGCCATGTGCCTTCTTGCTACCCGAAGTGATGCGGGGGAGCAGAGCAGTTCCCTGGAGCCGGAAGAGCCCGTGCCAGGCCCCTGCCCCTGCCTCACCTCCCTCGGAGCTTACCTTCAGCTCCTCTCCCAGTGCATGGCCTTGAAAAGGCTGGGCGCGGCCAGGCTTTTAGTTGTGTGCGGCCACGCACGTGCGCACCTTAGTTAGGGGAACCTTGCCAAGGACATAAATTCTAAGTCAAATCTCATTAATACAGTTCCAGTACAGGTCGTACAAGTGAAAGGTTGTCCATTAAGCACACACCACATAGTTTCACAGTAGCTAGGGTCAGAAAGGACCTGAAAAGATCATCTAGCCTGACCCCCTGCCACAGGCAGGAATGAATGCTGGGTTCACAAGACCCCAGACAGGTGATCATCCAACCTCCTCTTGACTTTGCTCAAGGTAGGGGC
>NW_017728915.1:6749577-6759803 GCF_001723895.1 Crocodylus porosus | reverse complement strand
GAATGCTCATACAGCCGGGCCAAGGGGTCCGTGATAACCCCTGCCAGCTCCCTCAACACCCTTGGGTGGAGGGCATCTGGACCAGCAGATTTAAAAATGTCTAGCCCTTCCAGAAGATCCCTAACTACATCTGCACTGACTGAAGGCCAGACAGAGCTCTCTCTGAGATTGTCCCTACCTCTGATAGGTGGGATGTCACGGTCCTTGTTCCCGGTCTTTTTTTTTTTTTTTGAAGAAAAAGTAAAGCACTACAACCAGGAGAACTCCCCCAATGGCACATTGCTTCCTTTCAAAAATGCCTTTTCCATAGGCTTCAATTTCCTTTTAGTGACATGCTTCTAGCCTTCAGAACAAAATATAACCCACGTGATGAAGTAATACAAAATGCATCCACTTCTCTGGAGGCAAGAACCAAGAAAGTAACAAAAAGGAGGAACACGATATCCTGTCATCCTTGTGAAACAAATGCTGTAACAGACAGAGACACCAGGCAGCACTGACAAGAGGATCAGAGCCACAGCATGCTTGCCACAAGCATTTAAAAGCTCCTGTTATCTCTGTATATGTAATTAGAAGCAGATTTGTGAATAGAGCACCAGATTCACCTTCTCAGCCTTCCTTTGTGCAGCAATGGCTCAGGAAAATGCTCTAAGGATAGCTTCTCGCTCTGCCCTGGAAGACAGAGCTTGTATTCAGCTACTGCCCACTAGGGCTGTGCAAAGCTTCAGTCCCCAGTTAGATTCGGCGGAGATTTAGCCCGATTCGGTGGCGGAATCTCTGAACTTGAATCAGAATCAGGAGACCCTTTAATCTCTCTGAATGAGAGATTTGCAAAGACATAGAGACAGCTTTAAGTGTTTTTTTCTACCTACCTCTAGGAAGCAGGGGCTTGTGAATGCTATGATGCTGGGGTGCATGAAATGTCCCACAGAAGCACTGGGGCTCCCCAGTGCACTCAGCAGCAGACCCAGAAGTGGACCAGAAACACTTCCGGTCCACTTCCAGGTCCTCTGGGGGGGCCCCCCCAACTCCCAACTGGGTCTAGGGGGGCACCCAGGGTCCCCCTGTGACTGATTGCCAAGCTGGGGAGGTGCAAAGGTGGAGGGGGCGGGGGGGAGTGCGCTCCCCCCAGCAGACCTGGGGGTGGACCAGTAGTAGTTCTGGTCCACTTCAGGGTTCACCGCCAAGCATGTGTTCACTGCCCCCAATTCGGGGAATCCAAATCCAAATCAAATAGGGCCCACTTCACACACCCCTACTGTCCACTACACAGAATCTACATGTCTTATGATTCATGATAAAAACAAGACAAGCACTGATGACTTTACAGAGAAAAGAAAGCAAAACATAAAAGCACTGCATAAGTTCACAGAATGATTTTGCTGAAAGTCCCAATCAGCAAGGTCCTTTCTTCAAGGAACAGTGTTTATTACAACTAAGATGTCATCCTCTAAAATTATGTTTGATTATTTTTTATGTTCAGGCCTTTTAGAAACAAGTCTTGTTCAATGACTTCCAAAGCAAGAGGAGACCAGAAGGGCAAGTTCTGAGAAAAATAAATAAATAAATAAATATACAAGAAGCCATAACTGTAATAGGCTCTGAACTGAAAAAAGTTAATGATAGAGCAGCAAGCTCAATCTAGGGCAAAGCCAGACACTTCATTCTAACAGCAAAACAATAGAACAAGACAAAGTGATGCATTGCCACAATGAAGAAGATAGATTCTTAGAGATATTGCCAGGAACTAAGGAAAACTATATGAAATCAAAGGTCATTGGTGATGGGACTGCCAGAAGGGGCAAAAAATAGGCAAGGCAAGGCATAAGGGACCCCACACAGAAGATTTTCAGAGCTATCCTAGTAGGAGCAGCAAGTGCTGCAAACCACTTCAGAAGACATTGTGACATTCCAAGAAAGTCCAGGTAAAGCACTAAGAGTCAGAGGACATGACTGCATCCTGAATGCTGAACACACAGCATGGGATATGCACGACAAAAGGAAACTGCTCCTGTTCTTAGGCTCTGTCTTCTCTGCAAAGTTCATCTACGCTCTTGCTCAGGTTCCACCCACAATAACCATCTGAACCTAGTGGTACTTCCAACCTTGGCTAGCAGGTCCAGATAGACATGATGGGGGAACAGTCAGAGTGCTGCTTTCACTAAAAATGATAATGCACAAATTCATGCCCGAGGTGGTTCTGCCTGGAGCTCAAAACCTGGGATAAGAGTGGCACAACCCTTTTACACATGCAACTTGTCCCTGGAATGAATAACAATCAACTAAAATGAGCCAAGATTGTCCAGGGAAAAAGTGTTAGCACATTTTACCTTATATGCTTTATGAGCACTTAAAGTGGGGCAACAGATATGTCCTGGAATCCTACATGTACAAAATGCTTTCTCCTGGGAAAAATGCAACATCTGTTTGTGGCTGCCAGTGCTGTCTGTACCGAGGAGCAGGCAGGGAAGGGTTCATTTGCCCACCTGGTCCCTGCTGCTGCCCCCTGGACAGGCTCAGCCCACAAAAGAGCAGCAGGCCGGTTAACTGTTCCCTGCCTGCTCCCTGGGACAGATAGCACAGGCAGCCACAAGCAAGTAGGGCAGGAGAGAGCCCCAAGGGGAAGGGGACAGGGACAAGCAGGATTCCTGCTTTTCAGCCCTTCTGGACTCTGCTCCAAACTCAAGATAGCACTAATACTGATCAACATTTGTGTGGTTCACAGTGTAACATGTTACAAGCCGCTAACTGTTAGAGTTTTTCAGCGTGGCTCCTTGCTACAGGCCTAGCTTAGATCAAACAACAGTCCACAACACAAACCCAGTGCCCTTAACCCAAACAAGTAAAGTAGAAAAGCAAAATATTTTGCCTTCTTCCAGGCAGCCCCTTCCTAGAAGCAAGCTCCCTGGGATTTCAGTCTGCTCCTGGTTACAAACTGCTGTTTCCCCAGCTCAAGCTGCTTACTCAGTGCCCTCTTGGGCTTAACTTGCCAACTAACCACAGCTGGGCTCCTACTCCAGGGCTGCCTACCTCACTTAAAGGGCCAGACCACCCAAAGTACTATTCACCTGGACTAGCTCTGAAGCCAAAACATACTCTCAAAAAGTTATCATGGCTAGTAGAAATAAGCACAAGGCATTACTATTGCCTGGAGGAGAACTCCATATTCTTTCTCTAGAGAAAGGTTCAACTGTTAGGGAACTCAAAGTCATCTCAAAAGCTGTCAGAGAACAAAAGTACAGTGACAGGAGACACTTAAAACAACAGACTAAGATAGATACAATATTTGGCTCACATATATGCCACGGTACAAATAATTTACTAATGACGAGTACGTACCTGCGACCTATATATGTACCCAGATGCAGTTTTACTAATAATTCCCTCCTTTATTTCTAATACACTATCAGATTCCTCCTGACAGGAACCAAGTAGCTTCCCCAGTATGGCCCAGCAGTAAACAGATTACCAGTTTGCCATGTGCTTTTGTTGTTTAGAGATCATTCCATCGCATTACATGCATCTGAAGGTGCTCACAGTGGTGCTGCAGTGATAACGATAGCAAGTGTACACATCCATCTGCTGCACTGTTGTTCCTCTACCTGCTCAATAAATATAATCTCTGAAAAAAAGACATTCCTATATACAATGTAAGCACTAATACAGTCAGGGAAGAGAAGAGGAAGAGACCTAGCAGCAGTTAAATATAGGGACTCAGGAAGAACGAAATACATGCAAGTCCCCAGCTTCCAAACTGCTACTGAATATTTAACATAATGCATTAAACCTCACAGATATAAGGCTATGCAAGGCAGCATGGAACTCTTTCTTCATTTAAAGACTTAGCATTTCCCACCACGCCCTGCATTTTCAAATCAGAAATTAATCATGAGACTAGGCTTTTTCAGTATAAGTTGCCAACACAGCATAGCAAACAGTGCAGGGTGAACTGGGAGTTGGAGACCTGGGCTCTACTCCTGGAGGACAAGTCATACATGGGGAGAAACCCATCACTGAAGTGCCTTGACATATAATAAAGTGCTCCAGTTCAGTAAGAGACAGCAGAAGCCACTCACCCAGGCACAGCTGCTTGTGACAGGTGCCAGTTTCCTTTAAGGAAGGAGTGCAGTTGCGGAGCCTGTGGCACAGGAGAGTCATAGAGCTTTCGGTCAGCCCACAAGGGCTCTGAAGAAAAATAAGGGAGTGAAGCATGACATCCACAAGCACACGTATGCAGGCCATACCAGAGGCAGACTGCAAGCTGAGACCTTGCTTAGTTGGCCCATCGGTTTTTCCTGTACTTGAACTGTTCCTCCACCCCCAGTCCATCTCCATTGATGCTCACAAGTAGGCAGAAAACATCAATGGCTCCAGCAGCCCACAGGGAGGACCACATTTAAAACTAGGAGATGCAGAGTAGTACATGAGCTCCCTCAAGGAACCCTTCCTGTAGCACAGCGGTCTCCAACTATTTTAAGTAGGAGATCACCTTTGGCATTTAAAAGCAACCTAAGATTTACCTTGTGCCACTGCCACCCCCGGTAAGTCTGTGGGAAGGCAAGGGGGGGAAGATCAAAACAGAGGGAGAAAAAATTATTTGGGGGCATGCCTCCCCAGCAGCTAAGTCCCACCTAGCCAAGGCCCCACTCAACTTACCCCTGCTCCTGCTCTGTGGCACTGTCCCTCACCATGGGGGCCTCAATCCAGCCCCCACCCCCACAGACTGACAAGCTGGGCTGGGCACATGTGTGCAGGCACTTAGCACCCCACCCCAGCCTCGGATCAACTCCAAGAGGCTCCAAGATCTACTGCTGGTTAGTGACAACTGCTGTACCAGGAGACTGAAAGTAAGGAAGAAAACCCAGAGATATTCAGGAGAATGAAGGTTGGTGAAACATGCTAAGAACTAAAGAAAGCACCTTCCAGCCTTTCTTCCCTAGTAAGGACCCAGCAGAATTGTGATCCAAGTGAAAGTTTGATGCAAGTCCTTTTAGATCAGAGGGGCTAGTATATAGCGTTTGACCTCTGGAGACGGGCACCTCTCTGCAGTCCGTTGGGGTAAAAGAATCCAAAGTAAACAAGAGAAACCTGCACTCAGCCAAGCACACCTCAGACACACAGGGCTTTCTTAGGCACGTAATAGTGTCTGCTGCTTTAACCTTTTTGTTTTTACTATTCCCTGATTTCCTAAGTGGTCTTTTATATCCGACTATACGGCAGTATGCATGAAGGAGAGGGGTTTCACCTTAACTCAGTGAGTTAAAACAAAAAACAAAAAGCCAGACCTGACCCCCAGGGTAGGGCTGAGCAGCCCTGGCCTAACCTATCTCTAGCCATCTTGCTAATTCCAAGAGGTCAGGCTATCAGAACAGCGTGGTGTGCCTTGCAGTACGGCACTTTCCAGAGCAGGTTCAGACATGGTCACTCGCCAGTTCTGTGCATTTCCGGTTCCTGTGAGACCCGGGCATGACTGTTACATGCTGCAGACACTTTGTAATACTGCCCAAGATCTCAACTGAAGAGAGGCAGAGGAAAGACTACCACCTTCGTTTTACAAATGGGAAAACTGAAGCACACAGGGAGTCTGTGTCAAGGCGGGAACTGGAGACTTTCTGTTCCTATCTGGTGCCTTAACAAGCCGCCCACCCTCAAAGGTCAATAATGAATTTAAATGCTGCTTTGCTTCAGCAAAAGCATAAGAGGGCAGCTCCATTCCCTGGGCAGCTTCAATGCACAAGGCAGCGCCAGCTATTTTTCCACCTGCTCCTCCCCCCTACCCCCAAAACCAGTGCCCAGGGGTGCTGCCTCAATCAGTTACTCTCCTGTGCCTCAGGCTCATCTAACACTAAACCATTACAGCCCAAAGAAAACATGAGTAGTAGGCTAGATCCTCACCTAACAAACCAATGAAGGTTCATTGTAAATCAGCCCAGCTGAGCTGAAGTTAAAGACTGAGGATGTAGCCAGACATTTGAGTCCTGGTTCAGCTCCACCATGCAATGCAAGCACATTGTAATCCAAGTAGACCTTCCCTCCCCTCTGCCCCCCAGCACCTTTTTCTTCTTTAAAAAAAGAAAGAAAAAAACCCACAATCTCCTGCCCACAGAGTCAGGTCATCAGCTCCATATGCCACACTGCTTTTCAGAATGATATTTCACATACACAATTCTCCATGCTCCCTCTCCCTCCTGAGCTTTCCTGACACTTTCATGTGAAATGATGCTGCCTCATGGATAAATACTGACATATAGAGATTGTCTTCAAAATCAGACCCAACACCTGGTAGATAATATCTTTAATTTAGGTTCAAGTCATAGAATCATAGAAAATTAGGGTTGGAAGGGACCTCAGGAGGTCAACTAGTCCAACCCCCTGCTCAAAGCAGGACCACCCCTAACTACATCACCCCAGACAAAGCTTTGTCTAGCCAGGTCTTGAAAACCTCCACCACCTCTCTGGGTAACCAATTCCAGGGTTTTATTACCCTCCTAGTCAGAAAATTCTTAATATCTAACCTAAACTTCCCTTGTTGCAACTTGAGACCATTGCTCCTTGTTCTGTCATCTGCCACCACCGAGAACCGTCTAGTTCCATCCTCTTTCAAACACCCCTTCAGGTAGTTGAACACTGCTATTTAATCCTCTCTCAGACTCCTGAGGATTCAAGATGGATGGCCAGTGCCTCTGCGATCACATCAGCCAATTCCCAATGGACTTGTACACATCCAGCTTTTCTAAGCAGTCCCTAACCTGTTTTTTCACCAGTTAGCTGCTCACCTCCTTCCCAAGTCATGTGGTCCAGTGCAGTAGTCCGGGAGCTGCCCCTGCCTGTGAAGACTGAGGCAAAGGAGGCATTGAGCATTTCAGCATCCTCTGTCACAAAGTTGCCTCCCTCATTCAGTAAGGGACCCACATTTTCCCTGATCCTCCTCTTACTATCGACATACTTGTAGAAACCCTTCCTGACTTCATCCCTGCATGCCTGAGCAATGCTCTTATACTCCTCCCTAGATGTCTGTCCAAGTTTCCACTTCCTGTAAGCTTCCTTTTTGTGATTTAGTTTACTGAAGATTTCCCTGCTAAGCTAAGCTGGTCTTCTGCCATACTTGCTAGTCTTCCTGTGCACTGGGAAGGTTCGTTCCTGCACTCTCAGTAAGGCTTCTTTCAAGTACAGCCAGCTCTCCTGGGCTCCTCTCCCCCTCAGACTGGCTTCCCAGGCAATCCTGCCCATGAATTCCCTAAGCGAGTCAAAGTCTGCTTTTCTGAAGTCCAGGGTCCTTACTCTGCTGCTCTCCATCCTTCCTTTCCTCAGGAGCTTGAACTTAATCATCTTGTGGTCACTGCTGCCCAAGTTGCCATTCACTACTACATTCCCCACTAATTCATCCCTGTTTGTAAGCAGCAGGCCAAGAAGAGCATGGCCCCTAGCTCACCGCTCCAGCACTTGCACCAGGAAGTTGTCCCCAACACTCTCCAAAAGCTTCCTGGATTGCATGTGCACTGCTAAAGTCCCCCGTGAAAACCATGGCCTGTGATCAGGAAACTTCTGCTAGCTGTTTGAAGAAAGCCTCATCCACCACTTTCTCCTGGTCCTGTGGTCTATAGCAGACCCCTTCCATGACATCACACTTGTTGCTGTATCCTCTGATCCTAACCCAAAGACTCTCAACAGGCGTCTCCAGTTTCATACTGGAGCTCTGAGCACTCATATGGCTCTTTTGCATGAAGTGCAACTCCTCCTCCTCTTCCTCCCCTGCCTGGCCTTCCTGAATAGTTTGTATCCATCCATGACTGTGCTCCAGTCATGCAAAGTCTGTTATTCCAATCACATCATAGTTCCAGGACTGTGCAAGGACATCCAATTATTCCTGCTTGTTCCCCAAGCTCCGTGCATTTGTGTACAGACACCTGAGGTAAATAGTTGATTTCCCTCATTTCTCAGAAAGTATGAGAGCACTTTCCCTGTTGTCCCTTTCTGCTTGCTCTTCTTCCAGTTTCCTGCTTCCCCACTTACCTCAGGGCTTTGGTCTCCATTCCCCAGTGAACCTAGTTTAAAGTCCTCCTCACTAGGTTAGTGAACCTGTCTGCGACGATGCTCTTCCTTCTCTTCGTCAGGTGGATCCCAGCTCTTCCCAGCAATCCTTCTTCTTGGAATATCATTCCATGGTCAAAGAAGCCAAAGCCCTACTGGTGACATCTCCTGTGCAGCCAAGTGTTGATCTGCAGGATGCACCTACTCCTGCCTGGGCCCTTTCCCTTGGATTGACAAGAAAGATAAACAAGAACATGACCTGAGGCCCAGACCCCCTCAACCTTGCACCCAAAGCCCTTTAGTCACTTTTGATATGTTCATCGTCTCCCCTAGCAGTATCATTGGTGCTCACATGGATGAGCAGCATGGGGTAGTAGTCAGGAGGGCGCATGAGCCTCAGCAGTCCCTCCATGACATCTTGGATCCAGGCTCCAGGCAAGCAGCAGACTTCCCTAGACAGCAGGTCAGGTCAGCAGATGGCTCCCTCCATTCTGCACAGAAGGGAGCCTCCAACCACCATCAACCATTGCTTCTTCTTGGTGGCAGTTGTCTCAATCCTTTCCACCTTGGTGAGGCCTGGCTTGTCTTCCTTCACCAATGGAACATGTTCCTTCTGTGCTGCTAGGGCTGCATATCTGTTCTCCAGACAAACCACTGCAGGTGGAGGTGAAGGTCTCTGCTTGCTGCCAGAAGTCACAAGACTCCAGCTTCCACCCTCTTGGGTATCCATGTCCTCTCCCTTCTCTAGCACTGCCTCTGCCATTTCTTCTTCCACAGTCCCAGAGGTCTCCTCTAGCATTGAATCAAACTCCTCATGGTGGAGGATGCTTCAGAGCCTCCTCCTGTAGTTCTCTTGCCTGTTCCCTGAGAGTTACCAGAAGGAGGCACCGCTCACACCATAGGTAGCCCCTGACCTGGTTGTCACTGGAAGGAACCTGAAAAACACAGATCCCACAGCACCAAACCCAGACCTGGGTGGAAGCCTCAATGGTGAGCCATCCTGCCTGGACAAAAACCTCACAGATGCAAGCAGAGGCAATGGCAATGGCTCTGGCATTGTGACATTCGCCAGTCATTTCCCTGGGTCTTTTAATTTGCCTTCTCTCTCTTACAGCTCTTTTTCTAAGCACACCTTCCCTAGCAAACTCACTTGGAAGCTGGCTTGTTTACTGCTCATAGGCCCCAAAGGGTTGCTTTTTTCTTGCTGCCTCACACCAAGGTGAAAGGCTTGCCCCTCAAAAAGAGGGGAGGGGAGGCACAAACTGGCCAGTGAACTGGCCTGCAAACTGCTTACCCTGTTTGCAGCCCCCATTCCCCAGCTCCCTGGTCTCCCGGGGAGTCTCCTTTTATAAGGTGCTGGGCCTGGACTGGCTCTGCCACCTTGTTAGGGAATGTCAGGCCCAGGCAGCACCAGTCCAGTGTGAAGCAGAGACATGGTAATTAAATTAAAGCCTGGCCAGAGTCTGGTGCCTTTGAAACATTCTATCCATGCTGGAGAAGAGCTGATGATTTGCAAATAATCTGCCCGGAGAAGTCTTTTCCTCAACCCCCAATAGTTCTGGGTAGCTGTCATACCCAGAACCATCAAGGCCTCCATGCCTGGCAGCAGTCAGTTCTATCCAATGTCACTGCGGATGTTTTCTGCCAACGCATTCAAATGAATTCTATTGACTAATTATGCCCTGGGCAAAAGAAATTATTTCAATTCCACCAAAAGTTTCCTTACTTGTACTAAAAAGGAGGTCAATTGGAGTTCTTGATCCACTACCACTTCTGATTTTGTTCCCATTTCACAGAAAAGTTTAAAACTTGCTATACAAGTCCTTCCGTGTCTCCCAGCAGTTTCATAGCTTGTTTCTGGACCCATTCCTACTTGCATTGTATCTTACTTGAATGGCATGTCTAAGCATAGATCTATTTTCTTACTACCGAGGACCGAGCCCTGGGGTACCCCACTGCTCACATCTTGCCAGGTTGAGTATGGCCCGTCCACCACTACTCTCTGGGTGTGCCCCGTCATCCAATTTTTTACCCATCCAATTGTGCAGGCATCAATGCCATAGTCCCATTGGTCCTGGGAGCCCTAGCTTATTCCGCCTCTTGTCACCACGGAGGCGGAAAAAGATCTTGGGGTCATCACTGACTCCAAGATAAACACGGGCCGGCAGTGTGGGGATGCAGTCAGGAAGGCCAAC
>NW_017728915.1:6747094-6749301 GCF_001723895.1 Crocodylus porosus | reverse complement strand
CCAGCTTCCAAGAGAAGTGGTGCAGGCTCCTACCCTGGGGGTGTTTAAGAGGAGGTTAGTTGAACATCTTGCTGGGGTCGTTTGACCCCAGTATTCTTTCCTGCCATGGCAGGGGGTTGGACTAGATGATCTGCTCAGGTCCTTTCCGACCCTAGAAACTACAAAACTATTCTTTGCAAAGGTCCAGGTGTAAACAAGGACATCATATGGAAATCAAGCAGCTATGCAGGAGGTTCTTGAGAACCCACAACAGCAAGAGGTTAAAAAGATCAAAGGACACCAGTAAGGGAAGACTGTCAATTTAAGTCCAGGGCATGGTGCACAGAGGAGACAAGAAGCAGGGATTATTAGAAACACTTGAGGTACCCAAGTAACTATAGGCCCATAAGCCTCACCTCGGTGCTCAGGAAGATCTTGGAGAGAATCATTGAGGAGCACATCTGTGAGGGGCAGCAGGAGAAATCATGCTCAGGGGCAACCAGCATGGGTTCAAAGGCAGGTCCTACATGCCCAACTTGGTTGCCTTTTATGACTAAGTAACTAAATCCTTGGATGATGGCATCACTGTGGACATAGTTTTTCTAGACTTTAAGAAGGCCTTTGACACTGTCTCTCACCCAATCCTCATCAATAAATTAAGCGACTAAGGCATTGATGCCTGCACAGTTGGATAGGTAAAAAATTGGCTGATGGGGCACACCCAGAGAGTAGTGGTGGATGGGTCGTACTCAACCTGGCGAGATGTGAGCAGTGGGGTACCCCAGGGCTCGGTCCTCGGGCCCGCACTGTTTAACATCTTCATCAGCAACTTGCATGAGGAGGTTGAAAGCACATTGTCCAAGTCCGCTGATGACACTAAGATTTGGGGTGGGGTGAACACACTTGAAAGAGAGAGAGAGGCTGCAAATAGATTTAGACAGACTACAAAAGTGGGTAGACGAGAATAGGATGGGGTTCAGCGTAGACAAATGCAGGGTGCTGCACCTTGGGAGAAGGAATCCATAGCACATAGACAGGCTAGGGAGTTCCCCTCTTGAAAGCACAGAGGTGGAAAGGGATCTTGGAGTCATTATCAACTCCAAGATAAACATGAGCTGCCAATGCCAGACCGCAGCCAGCAAGCCCAACTATACCTTGTTGCGCATCCAAAGATGCATCTCAAGCTGTTCCAGAGAGGTGATACTCCCTCTCTACGCGACTTTGGTCAGGCCGCAGTTGGAGTACTGTGTCCAGTACTGGGCGCTGCACTTTAAATGGTATGCGGCCAGCCTGGAGAGAGTTCAGAGGAAGGCCACCCGTTTGGTGAGAGGGCAGCAGGACAGGCCCTATGAGGAGAGACTGAGGGACCTGAACCTGTTCAGCCTCAGCAAGAGGAGGCTGAGGGGGGAACTGGTGGCTGCTGACAAACTCATCAGGGGAGATCATCACCAAATAGGTAGATCCCTTTTCTCCCCAGCACCACCTGGGGTGATGAGGAACAATGGTAATAAGCTGATGGAGAACAGGTTTAGTTTAGAGATCAGAAGGCAATATTTTACAGTTAGAGTGGCCAAAATCTGGAACCAACTTCCCAGGGAAGTGGTCCTCGCCCCTTACATTGAGCAAATTCAAGAGGAGGTTGGATGTTCACCTGTCTGGGGTCCTGTGAACCCAGCATTCATTCCTGCCTGTGGCAGGGGTCAGGCTAGATGATCTGCTTAGGTCCCTCCTAACCCTAGCTACTACGAAACTATGAAACTTTAAAAGACACTTATCTATTGCCCTTGTAAGCAACACTCCTCTACAGAATTTGTTTACCTGTAGCTCAAATATTGACTGGTCTCAAAAACTTCAAAGTTAAACCCTTCCTGTCAGAGCTAGCGATCTGGTAAAATGGCAAAGCAGTACAAAGATAGTACCCTGGATGGGAACAGGAGAAACCTCAAAATACATCACTGTCTATAGCTGGCTCCACTTCTCTCAGGCAGCAGGCATACACTCTGGGTGCCATCTTCTGCAAGGGTCATAAATACAGGTCTACCTAAACTGGGGGGGGTTACCAAAGTTGTTGGTTGATTTGATTTGGAAATCACAGAATCATAGAAGTAGGGTCGAAAGGGACCTTGTAGATCTTCAAGCCCGACCCCCCGCCTGGGCAGGAGAAAAAGACTGGACTCAAATGAGTCCAGCCAGGTAGTCATCAAGCCTCTTCTTAAAGATCCCCAGGG
>NW_017728915.1:6745644-6746934 GCF_001723895.1 Crocodylus porosus | reverse complement strand
CTAAATTTACTCTCTAATAATAGAATCCTAATTCCGTGGTCATTTTGCAGCATCCCAGCCCCTTAGCTCTGATTAGCAGAGAGATGCCGGGGGGAAAAAGAAGAGGGAGCAGCTGGCATCCCGATTGCTGGCTGTCCTTCACGTGGCCCTGCCCCTTGGCGCTGACTGGTGTGGATAAGGGACGAGGGGGCAGTCACCGCCTTGCCTGCTGTCCTTCATACCACCCCACCAATCAGCACCTTCCCATCCCAGAAGTGAGCCAACATTTTATTTTTATTGGGAGGGAAGGGGGGTGTGCGCGTGTGTTTGGGTTTTTGTTTTTGGGGTGGGGGGGCACTGGCAGACAATCTTGGATTCCATGGTTTCTGCAAAAATCCACAAAACCATGAATTAAGAAGGTTCCTAGCCATAAGGGAGTTGAAATTTAAATTGAACACTCTCACCCCATGGGACATGTTCAAGTGGGCAATTATACCAAGAGCAGAACCAAACATGCTTATCCTCTGAAAGATCAAATGGGTTCACTAACTCACCACAATCAGTCAGAAAGAAAGCATAGCACTTCCACTACACAAAAATATCAGCTCCATGGAAGTCGCACCAATTCACACCCCCCCATCTACATTTTGAGTAGCCCACACACATCACTGGTTTCACATAGTGGGCAGACTGCTTGTCTGTGTCAATGAAATAAAAATTAAACAAAAAACCCACCATCCTGATCCAACTGTGTGAAGTCAGGAAACCACAAGAGGAAAAAGCAACAGAAAACACCCCATCTAACAGCCTGTCACTGATGCAAAGGAGCCTGTCTGAGTCCAGTGCAACACTTCAGGCAACAACATTGCACAGACACCAAACAGATGCTCACATCACTCACTGTACTGGGGTAGGGCAGCCTCAGGCTTGCACACTTCTGGAACAGAACCGAACCAAACCAAACTGGGATTCCCAGCTCATGTGCAGACCAGAGAGGATAACCAGCAGCCCAGGGGATCACACCAGCTTCTTAATTTCAGGAGGAGGAAAGAACATTGGGGTGTGGAAAAATGCAATCAGTCAATTAGCCTGTGGCGGGCCAGTAGGGGGCGCTCCTGCGTTGAGCCGCCCACCTCCCTGCGCCCGACCACCTTCCAGACTCCAAATGCCTCCCTAGGGGCACCTTATGCTTGGCCGACCCCTCTCCCGGAGCACACTCGCTAGTCTGGGGGTAACGTTGCCACCACCACCCCGAGAAGGGACTGTCTCGGCCCTGTGTCCTCGGGGAAACACAGGCCTAATAGTCCAACG
>NW_017728915.1:6738820-6745439 GCF_001723895.1 Crocodylus porosus | reverse complement strand
CTTACTCACAAGCATCTTCCAGAGGCTGGTTGAGTTTCCCCTCTGGAGTCTTGGGGTGAGAGAGAGAGCTAGGTCTGGATGGTAAGGCTTCTCTGTCTCCCCTGCTTTGCTGCTGCTTCACCTCATGGCAGAAGAGAGAGAGCCTCCTCCCCCCCCCCAACCTATATAGCCCCTGTGACCTCACTCACCTGGTCCAGTGGAAGTCAGCCCCAGTTGGCTGTCAGCCAACCAATCTGAAATACATCACCTGTTACCGGGCAGATTCCAGCTCCCCAGGTAGAAACCCCCCACCCAGGTAATTGATGCAAGTCGGGTAGGCAGAGGGAGCAGGTTTCCCCCCTCCCTCAGGAATGCAGCCAGCTCAGGTTACCTAAATAGACAGGCCAAGGGTGCAGTCCCCTGTGTGCTGGGCCCATCCTAATCAAATGGTTGCAGCTCAGAGATTTCAGTCACAGTGTCACAGGGCAGAGATTTTGGGGAGAAACAAGGTGGCTTTCTGCCACATAGCCTATAGTCAAGACAGGAAGGGGCACTTTGAGCTGGAGCAGGAGCAGGAGCAGGAAGGCATCCAAGATAAACATCCAAGCGTTTCTTGAATGAGTCCAGAGTAGGTGCCTGCACCACTTCTGGAGGGAGTCTATTCCAGCTCTTGGGGGCTCGAACAGTAAAGACATTTTTTCTTATGTCCAGCCTAAAACAGTCTTGTACAAGTTTATGACCGTTGGTCCTTGTTGTTCCTTGGGGCACTCTGGTGAACAGATATTGTCGGCCTCCTAAACTGTGCAGGTTACATGGAAACTGTAGAGGCTCTGACTTCCTCTGTAGCATGGGCATAGTGTTCTTCCTTGCATTTCTCAAGCATATAAAGCTACCTCCTGCCAGTGCTCATCCCTCTGATGAGAACACTCTGTTAGAGTGTTCTTGATGTTTTCAGACATTGTGCATATAATGCATGGTAGCCATGCAAGAGGGTTGTTCATACAGTTTTGCTTGGCTGTATGGACACTTGTCTACGGTAGTTTGGTAGGGAAGTTTCAGTTTCAGGCAGGAACCTCCTGAGGTCCTTTCCAGCCCTACTTTTTAATGATTTTATGACATCAGCAGAAACAGAGGTGGCTCTCTGATTTCTCCTCAGTAACAAACTCCTACCCATCCCAACAGTCACAAGACTCTAAAACAACCATCTTCTCTGCCAAGAAAAATCCCACCCTAACAAGTTTTATTATTAAACTAAAAACGTGAAATGAAGCGACAGAGAGAAAAAGGGAACAACGCCCTTCAGGGACATCACATGGGCCGGTCACAAGGTCCATTTCTATTTATTGCTTGCAGTTTAGTTTAGCTGTCTTCCAGCTTGCTCCTATCATGAAGGAAGAAGCCAGAAGCATGAAGGGCCTTAGGGAGGAGACAATTGGGAGGGGAAGGAGAGGGAAGTTGTGTGCACATATCCCATCACAAGCCTACAAAAAGAACATTCTTTGCTGCCGGGGAATACTCTGAAGATCCACTCTTCTAATTAGTTTATTCATGGGCTTCTCTTATTGCCAAAGTATGTGAACATATTGATCAACATACCCACATGCAGAAAAACCCTATGAGCAGCAGAGGAATCATCTCCCAAATTACAAGTGGGAAACTGAGGGACAGAAACAGCAACCTGCCCAAAGTTGCACAGGATACCTGTGACAGCCATGTCATATTGAATATAATAGTTTGAATTCTTGTAATAACTGCCCATTAGCCAGTTTAGAAAAAAAAGCAAGGTTCATCTTCTTATCTAGGCTCATTGCTTGTTTTGCCTGGCCTTGCAGCGAATGTGCTGAATGTCTTTGTTTTGAATTTTCTCTCTAGAGGCCTTTAACAAAACGACCCTTAAGCAAACGTTCCGAGACATCAAAACCTAGGGGCTTTTGAAAGGCGGTTGGAAAGAGAAGTCACTGCAGTGTTGTGGAAAATCTCCAAAAAGCAAGAATACAAACTGACCACCCAGCAGAAATCTGTTAAGTAAGATCCAAGCCCAAATTTGGGAATAGTGACAGGTTTGGGTAGGAGGAGCCCAAGATGGCAACTCACCCAATAAAAACTGTAACCTACAGTCCCAATTTGGAGGTAATCTCACTTGCAGAACACTGAAGGAAGAATTGCAAGTGTAGGCCAGATCAGACTGATCACCTGAACCACCCTCTCCGTGAACAAGAACTCCCATTCATCATGAAGCTGCAGAGCGCCCGAGTGGGACCGAAGGAAGGGGACTTGTTCCTATCACTGCTGAGACCAACCCTAAAGCCATAACTAAAGAATGAAAGTATACCTGAAGATTTGGTTTCTCAGAATTCTAGGACTGTAAGTATATCATGAGAAATAATAGTACCGATTCCAATTTTACCTTTACTTGTAATTGTAATTGTTTTTGTAATACTAATTCTTATAGCACTATTTGGGAAGGAAGTGTATTTGGAGCATTGTTTCTAATATATGTAGTTATTGTGTTTTTAATGTTTGTTGTTTTTCTTAAAGCTAAGCAGTGTTATATACATAGCAAGGAATTTTAAAATAAAGTTGTGTTGTATGAATTTAGTGTGCAATCATTGTGAAATCATGCAATCAACCAAATACTTCCCCAGCCAGGCACATCAAATGAATCAGTAAATTGTGTGGGATCTTTCTCTATTCCATAACCCACTAGAGACAAGCCACAGCCTGTCATTCCAGCCTCAAGCAAAAGCCACCTTCTCATCCCAAGACACATGCCAAGCCCCCATTAACTCCACCCAAGCTGCACACACAGTTGTTTCATTTCTCTTTCACAAAGACTATGGGTCTGAACAAATCTGCTTCTAATGACTTCCCCTGATCCTTATCTTCTGAGAACCAAGGGTGGGCTTCCCAACACATGGCAAGCTCAGCACCAGTTCTTATCTGCAACTCTGTTGGTCTCCCAGCACACTGCCAAGAAAGTCCCTGAACTACCAAACATGTGAACAGCATCAGGATCACTGCATGAACAGGCAGCTTACACCTTCCAAGGCACTGGGAGGTGGCAAGGCAGGGTGAGACTGCATCAGATACCAGCAGTACACTCTGTCTTACAAGACAGGGGCATCAAATTCACCCCATGTCCCATCCTGGATCCCCCAGACCATGGAGGCTCCATGCAGACTGGATGGAGCCTGGGGCACAGGGCAGTAGGAGCCAAAGGCCATGTCCACCAAGGCCCTAGGACTCTAAATTCTGTGGCAGACCACACCCTTTAGCAGCCCCATGAAGCAGCCTTTCAGGCCATGCGTGTGACATCCCTGATCCTTCTTGCAGATGCAGGCTTTGTGGAAGAGGGCACCATATAAAAGTAGAGCTGGAAAGGACCTCAAGATCATTTACTCCAACCTTCTGCTCCAGGCAGGATCATTTCTGTCTAAATCATCCTAATCTACTCTTAAAACAGTTCCACCACTTCTCTGGGCAGCCTATTCTAATGTTTAACTACCATCACAGTGAGGAAGTTTCCTAAAATTCACTTATATTTTCCTTGCTGTTATTTAAAACTATTGTTCCTTGCCCTGTCCCCTGTGGCCACAGAAAACAGCTTGTCACCATCCTCTTTATAAATCATCCTGGAGGTATTTGAAGGCTTATCAAATATCCCCTCAAGTCTTCTCTTCCTCAGACTAAATAAATTATAGTTCTTTCAGCCTTTCCTTGTAAATTTTGTTTTCCAGCCTTCTAATAATTTTTGTTACTCACTTCTAGACTTGTTTTGAATTTTTCGCCATCTTTCTTGAAGGAAAGTACCCAAAACTAAACAATACTCCAGATGAAACCTCATCAGTTTTGAATAAAGTGAGAGAATCATTTCCCTAGACTTGCAAGGAATAATCCTATTAATACAACCCACTATGCTACAGAGTATATTGTTCGCCTATATTCATCTTAGGGTCCACTTAAGGTCAGTTTAACCCCTGGGTCCTTTTCTGCAATACCACAGCCTAGCCAGTCTTTCCCTAGTCTTTGGATGGAACAAGCACATACACAAAGTGCAGCACTATACACTTGTCCTTGCTCACCTTTACCCAGTTGTTTTCAGATCATTTCTCCAATCAATCTACGTCATTCCAAATCCCAATCCTACCCACTCCAGAGCATCTATCTGAAACATCACCAAGCTTGGTGTCATCTGCAGATTTTCTAAGAATACACTCAATCCCATCCTGCAAAGCATTAATGAAGACAATAATCTGTAATATTGTCTAAATGGGACAGACACCTGGAAATCCTAATTGATACCTCCCCCTCCTCCTCCCCCACCACACCACACTACTAATGACTACTCATTAAGCACAATGATCCAACCAGTTATGTATCCAGCAGACAGAATTCTTATCTGGTTAGCTAAGGAAATACAGTTCTAATTAAAATGTTATGGGAGACTGTTAAAAGCCTGGCTAAAAATCAAGATGCATCCCACCTACTGCTCTCTTTCCCACCCACAAGACCATTGCCTTTTCCTAGAAGGAAATCAAGTTGGTCAGGCATAACTTACTCTTCATGAATCCAATCTGGCTGATCACCTTGCTTTTCTCCAGGTGCTTAGAAGTTGATTCCTTGATGACCTGCTCTATGAATTGTCCAAGTATCAAGTTCAGACTGACCAGCCAGTAATTTCCTAAGCTATTTCCTTCCCTTTCTTCAAAATGGGTACTATATTTTTCCTTTTCCATTGATGCAGAACCTCACCTGGCCTCCACAAGGTCTCAAAGAGAATAGCCAATAGCTCTGAAATTATCTCAGTCAATTCCTTGAATATTATAGAATGCATCCCATTCTGCCTTGCTGACCGAAAATATCCAGCTTCTCCAAGTAATTTTTAATCTGTCCTTCCACTCTCCCCCATCCTTGCTGCCAGCTGTGCTTGTCCTCTGGTAGTTGAACTTATTCACAATAGCGTTAAAGATAAAACAATGTTAACTATTTCACATTGTAGTAGGGTTGGAATGTTGCTGTAGCCACAACAGTCCAGGAAATATAGAAGAGTCAAGACACTTTTGTGATGTCTTGTAATGGACCACGTGCATAATTAGGAAAAATGGTAGACAAGCTGAAGAAGTGCCTGAAATCTTGTCCACCATCTCTCCCAACTATATAGCTGATACAATAAAAATATCACAAAAAACTCCTTGCCTCTCATATATTACCTACTTCAGCCTTCTCCTCATCATCTCTGATTAGTAATTATATTTAGTAATTTTCATTGGTCATCCTCTTAATTCTAACATAGAATATTTTTATGTTGCCATTTGCATCCCTTTGTAGTTGCATCTCAATTCATACCTTGACTTCCCTGATTTTCTCCCCGCAATATGGCCAAGAAATACAGACAAATTTCCAATGGTTTTTTTTGGTTAAGATTACTTTTTGAGTTTCAACTAATTGGAAAATTTGTTGCGGCACTTCATATCCTTTCTATCGTAATAGCTGGCACTTGACTTAATATGGCCTCCTTAAGGTAAACCAACTCTCCTAGACAACTTCCCCACCCCAGATTTGCTTTCCAGGAGATTTTACCCACAAGTTCCCTGAGGTTGTCCAACTGTCCTCTGCATCACTGAGCATGGCAAACTGCAGTCCTGAAGGAGGACATTTACAAAGTACAGGCAGTCCTCGATTTACAATGTTTTGAGTTACAACGTTTTGCATTTACAACATTTATAAATTGACACCCTGTTTCAACTTTATGGCGTCAGTTTTGACTTACAATGCTTGATTGGATGCAATGCCACGCCAATGAACAAATTGGCTGAGTTGCTTATCTCCCTGGAGAACATCTGTCCAAACTTCCTTGGTCACTTTCTTTAAGAAAGCAGACAAGAGTCCAAAAAAACCCGCAGCCAAGACTCCTGAGAAGACTCCAGCCAAGAACCCTTCAAAAAATCCATCCAAGAGCCCTTCAAAAAGTCCAGCAAAGTCACCTCAAAGAAGTCCTTCTAAATCACAATGATTGCTATTTACAACATAAATACATTAATGTAGCTATATTACTCATCTATAATTGATTGAGTACAAAATTCTGGGGTATTTTTGGTGAAAATAGGGTATCGGGCCTTAGTTCAGGAACCAATCCCCCATTTATACCATTGTTTCTTATGAGACAATTGGTTCCAAATAATTGTGTCATAAGTCCGAGGACTGCCTGTATCTGTAAGCATTAAGATACCTAGAATACAGCCTCTCTCTATCCACCACTGTGATGACTGTTAAGAAACTACAGCCAGCAGTAATCAGCTTTCAGCTTGGAACAACCAACAAGGAGCACTTTGGATGGAGGACTTGGGGGGAGGGGGGGGTTGAGAAATTAGCTTCCCCATTTGGTTGTGGATGAGAACCTCTAAGGCAGTTTACATGCCCGATCCTTTAACTCCAGCTATTCCTGAGTGAATAAAACAAGCTTTCTGTGGCTGCAAAATTGAGGCTGACTTTGTATCAATTTTCTAGCCAGCCCTATTAAGAGTCTCCTTCGCTCTTAAGTGGCACCAGAAGCTGCTAGTAACACACTTTATAAAAAAAAAAAAAAATAGTGGGATCACTGAGCAGCCAAGTTCTAATTTTAGCAGTCTGATGAGCAGCA
>NW_017728915.1:6719406-6738720 GCF_001723895.1 Crocodylus porosus | reverse complement strand
GATGAGCAGCAAGATTAGGCGGAGGGGCACCAGGTGACAGGACAGTCAATGGATTAACACCATTGATCAATGGTTCTCAACCTTTCTAATCTCGAGGCACCCCTTGGAAAAATGCCAGCTCTTAGTTTTCATTGTTTTTTGACCACAGAAAAATAATAAAGCAGTTACTCTGTTTTCAAAAAACTCAGGAAGACCACAATTACAGATTGTAATTTGTGAATCTGGATTTATCTTGCGCATTATGTTTGTTAACCTAACAGTACTAACATTGTGTGGCACCTTGTGGCACCCTGATTGAGAATCACTCTCAGATTCTCACTGTTGGAAGGCTAGGCTAGGGTTAATGGAGTCACAGATCAGCAAGGATCTTTATTTTCTTTGTTTAAAAATCTGATTAAAAAAAAAAATTCATAAATTCTCTAATTAAAAACCCCAAATAGATTCACAGATGTAGGGTCGGAAGGGACCTTGCAGATCTTCTAGTCCGACCCCCTGCCATGGGCAGGAAAGAAAACTGGGCTCAAATGACCCCAGCTAGGTAATTGTCAAGCCTCCTCTTAAAGACCCCCAAGGTAGGAGCCAGCACTACTTCCCTTGGAAGTTGGTTCCAGACCCTAGCCACCCTGACTGGGAAGTAGTGCCTTCTAGTATCTAATCTGAACCTACTCTCTAACAATTTATGGCCATTATTCCTTGTTACTCCAGGAGGCGCTCAGGGGAACAAAGTCTCTCCCATTCCCCACTGGTCCCCCCTAGTAAGTTTACAGATGGCCACCAGGTCCCCCCTCAGCCTTCTCTTGAGAAGGCTAAACAGGTTAAGGTCCCATAGCATCTCCTCATAGGGTCTGCCCTGCTGTCCCAGGATCATGAGAGTGGCCCTCCTTTGGACCCTCTCGATGCTGTCCACATGCCTCCTGAAGTGTGGCTCCCAGAAATGGATGCAGTACTCCAGCTGTGGCCTGACCAGTGTTGCAGAGAGGGAGTATCACCTCCTTGGCCCTGCTTGTGATGCATCTATGGATGCACGACAAGGTATGGTTAGCCCTAACTGTGTCCTTGCATTGGCAGCCCACGTTCATCTCGAAGTCAGTAATGACTCCAAGATCTTTCTGCCACTGTGCTCTCGAGAAGAGAGTTCCCCAGCCTGTGGTATGATGCTGGTTCTTATTGCCCAAGTACAGCACCCTGCACTTGTCAGTACTGAATCCCATCTTATTCTCATTTGCCCACCCCTGTAACCTGTCCAGGTCCAGCTATATCCTCTTCCTCCCTTCTAGTGTGCCCACCTTGCCCCAAATCTTGGTGTCGTCCGCAAATTTAAACAGGGTGCTTTTCACCCCCTTGTCCAAGTTGCTAATAAAGAAATTGAACAGTATGGGCCCAAGGACTGAGGCCTGGGAGACTCCACTGCTCACACCCCTTCAGGTCGCATATGACCCGTCCACCACCACTCTGAGTGCGGCCCCTCAGCCAATTTGCTATCCATCAGACTGTGTAGGCATCAATGCCACAGTTGCCTAGCTTTTTAATGACAATGAGGTAGAAGACCGGTGTCAAAGGCCTTCCTGAAGTCCAGAAAGACCATCCACTGTGATGCCTGCGTCCAATGATTTTGTGACCTGATTGTAGAAGGCAATCAGGTTGGTTTGACAGGACCTGCCCCTAACGAAACCATGCTGGTTGCCCCTGAGCATCATCCCACTGCTGGCCCTTCACAGATGCGATCCTTGATGATCTTCTCAAAGAGCCTCCCCAGGATTGGAGTAAGACTAATTGGCCTATAGTTGCCTGGGTCCTCCCTCCTCCCTTTTTTTTTTTTTTTTTTTTGAAGATGGGGACCATATTGCCCCTCTTCCAGTCGTCTGGCACCTGGACAGAGCACCACAAGTGCTGGTAAAGCTGTGTCAAGGTCCCCATGATAACCCCTGCCAATTCCCTCAACGTCCTAGGGTGGAAAGTGTCTGGACCTGCTGATTTGAACATGTCCAACCCCTCCACAAGTCCTCATAAATCCACATATATTCTCTCTCTGCCTCTCTGAAACTCAGTGCAATGGATGGGGGTCACTACAAAGGAGAACTGGGAACAGCCAAGAAGAATCCAACTGCATCAAGCTTTGCTCTGTATTTTGAATTCATACTGAAACTCAATCCATTCTTTTTAGTCACTTGTTTTAAGTGGGGCCCAGGATCAGTACAGATAGATACTGTGTGTCCTCTTTCCTTTCTCCCCTGTTCCTGTAAGGCTGTTACCTACCAGCACTAGTGTAGAGAAGCACAGTGAATGGCAAAGTGCCATTATAGAGGGAGTGAGAAGGTGCCATATTTTATTTACCTGAAGGTCAATTCTACTTACCCTACAGTGTCATCTTCATTTGTACTGTCTTTACCTTCATCTCCCTCCCACAGTCACTGGCAACACTATGGGGATACTTGGGAGGTTTTCTGAAGAGCATATCAACTGAGCCTGCTGTGCCCGCTTGTCTGTTGGGGCATCTCAACGGACCACCTAGCTGACTCATAACACTCGTGGGCACAGGGGCACTCTCAGATACCAGTACTTGTTTTGATCATTTGCTAATTCAGTGCTACTGCCTTGAAGAGATTTCAACAGGTTCTTAACACTAGTCCTGAAGCCAGGGGAGAAGCCAGCTATAGCGGAGGAGATTTTGCTTATATAATAGCTGCTGAGGACCCAACAATTCCAAAGGAGAATAAAACAGGCTCCCTCACAGTCTTAGGTGGGCAACAGAAGTGCCAGTTCCCAACCAGCCACAGAATCTGTCCAACAGCAGAAAGAACACTCTGGATTCGCAAATCCCAAAGACAAAGTTGCAAAAACAGAGATTCTGACTTTGCCAAACTTCAAACAGTTTAAACTGGAAAAGTTTAACAAGTGACGTCATGGGGAACCACAAGATGAGTCACTTTTTTCCAACTAAACCATGCTTTTCAAGAGAAACATACAAAGTTCCTGCGTTAATGATCAAGTCATTCTACAGCCTAAATGGTAACCCACTGAATAGTCACAAACCCTCACTTCATTAACACAGGGGCTTTTCTCTGAACAGAGGCAGCTTTGCCTAAACGACAGAAAAGCTCCAGTGCATGGAATTCCAAGCCCCAAAACCAGAATGATATGGAAGCTATTTCTGGTCTGATCATTGCTGTTGTGAGCCCTTTTCTGAGGTGTCCCCGTCAGGTCTGACGACACTCCGTTCCATTTGCCCTGATACTAAAGGCACTTCTGCCTGCAGCTCAGCTACATCAAGATGCATACTGATGAGAATTATCATGCGTGAACTGGTAGTGCAGTGGGATTCAGTGCTTATTAAGAGCAAGAGCTTACTCCCTCAATTAAGTCACTGGGAGATTTGGCATTTGTTTCCATGGGAGCAGGCTCAGATCCTTAATCACTGGCCATCTGGCTGACATGCCTCAGGATGAAGGGACATTTCCCTAGACTCGCACAGTAACAGGTCACAGTTTAACAATTTGGCAGAGAGCAGAACACCGGCTACTGACCTTATTGGCCCAAGTCCAACAATGGCTGAAAGCATGTGCCATACCTCAGTGGTTTGCAAGACTGCTCCACTGTACCAGGGAGAAGTGGGAGGAGTCTGCATGAAAGACTTGGAAGAAGCACCAAACATTATCACATCTTCAGAAATTAAAATGCAAACTCTGGGCATTTTCCACCAATGAGCCAAAAATATCTGCTTTCCCCAATGCTAAGTGGCTCCCCAAATCATTTGGTCCAACTGACAGGTCCCATCCTAAGTGACAGGAATCCTTCAGTGCTGGCACACAGCAGTTGCCTTCTCATACCCAGCCTGGCTTCCCCCTTGGGTATCTCTCTTTGTCTGTTCTTGACAAGCATAACCCCAGATCCCTACACCCTCACAATGGCTCCTGTAGGAAAGTGTTCCCTATATGCTGGGAAAACACTTACTTATTCTGGCACTGCATGAGCTGTCTACCTGTGGGCTCAGTGCATCCCACTGTATGGAGATAGGACCTGTAATCAATGCTGCACAGATACTTACTAAACCCCTGCACATATTGCATGACACTTTGCATGCAGGTGGAGAATGAAAGGCCTAAGGCTAGAATTAGTGTGGCAACTATTTTGGCAACTACAAACCCATTCTAGTGTAAATCTGAGTTTACAGCACAGAGCAACCCTGGAAGTGCCTGAAGAAGCGCTGCTCTCAACCTGGTCTTATATCAGGGCAGGGATGTCTCCAGGCAGGGAAGGAGCCTGGGGAAAAGCTGAGTGTGGGGAGAAGTGAGCCCTCGCCCACTCTGTGGACAACGTCCTCTGCTGCAGCTGCTTGCAGCCCAGCTGGAGCTACTTGTGCCTGCCCAAGACAGTCCTGTGGGCTGCAAGCAGCTACAGCAGAGAGCTCCAGCCATAAGGCGGGCAAGGGGCCGCTTTCCCACCCACATGCTCAACTTTTCCCCATGGAGGAAAGCGGCCTCTCCCCGCCCTGTGGCACCGGCAAGCGGGGGGAGGGAGGGGGGGAGGCTCCACCTGCTGTCACCATGTGCAGCCCTGACGGGCGAGCCCGGAGCTGGAGTGGGGCCCAGGCTGGCAGCAGGGCCAGGTTACAAGCTGGTGCTGAGAGCAGGGAGGGGAAAAGCAGCCCCTCGCTCACCCTGTGGCTGGCACCCCACACTGTAGCCACTTGCAGCCTGAGTGCAGCTGCCTGTGCCTGCTCCAGTTGTTTTTTTTTGGTAACATTTTATTAGAAAACAGACAGTCCTGCATGGGCTGCGAGTGCCCGCAGCAGGGAGGGCCAGCCACAGGGTGGGCAAGGGGCTACTTTTCCCAGCGCTCCGCACCAGCTTCTTTCCTGCCGGCGAGCAGGGGGTTGAGGCTGTGCGCTGCCCCCCACCTCTACCACAGGGCTGGGAGGTACTGGGAGTGAGCAGGTACAGGAGCCAGTGGGAGCACGGGGTTCGCACTGGTGTCCTGGGGCCAGTGCCGGCAGGGCCCAGAGCAGGGTGGCAGGAGCGCGGGGTCCCAGCTGGCAGGGGCTCTATGGAGCCAGGTCAGCTCCCCCCTCGCCCTGCTGGTGCAGCCCAGCCCAGCTGCACAGACCCCTGCCAGCCTGTGCCCCGCTTTGGGCCCCACCAGTGCTGGTCCTGGGACATTGGTCCCAAGATGGTGACCAGGGGGCAGGGCACCTGTCAAGCGGTGGGGCTACCCATGTGGCCCTCGACAGCCTGCCAAAACTGGGTAAGCAGCCCTCCGCCCGAAATAATTGCCCACCCTTGCATTAGATGCACCTTTTCAGCAGCCCTTCCCCACCTCAGTGGCATTTTGTTTCTTGAGAAAGACCACAGTTGCATGTTAAGAGTCTTTAAAGGGAGCCCAGGTCCCCATGGAACACCAAGGAGGGCACTGCATCACTTAGTAGCATCCCACAAATGAGAGACAGGAAGAAGCATGGCTCCTTTGAAGAGGCAGCTAAATACCTGAAACCTTAAGGGATATACTAGCAAGGTAACTGGTACCACAATTAAGCTTACTTGCTACACTTTGGTCAATCTGCGTGACAGCAGGCTTGTAACTGGGAGCTCCCAGAAGAGAGCAGAAGGAAGGCACGCCACGCATGTTGATGCATATGGATGGGTATTTGGAGCAGGAGCTGTGTCAGCCTGGCAGTGTGTGGGGTTCTGTGTTTTTCAGGATCGAGAAGGAATAGGGCATATTATTTTACATTTAGATTATATTCAAATTTAGGAGCCTGGCAACTTCAATTATTTGGTGTCCCTTTAAAAGTTCCAATGGAATCCCGGGCACACAGAAAGCGTCTGAAGCTTGGATCAAGCCAAGTTGCAGCACATTCATGAAAACGGGACAAAACACATTGCAATGTGCTCCAATTCAAATGAGTGCCATACCAACTTCTCAAGGGAGGTTACTGCAGTCGCATAGGTTTTGTGATCTTTTGCTTTTGTTTTGTCTTGGTTTAAGGTTGCAAAATGTCAGAGATCAACTAATCAGAACCCCATACATACCACTGGCATTTACAGTGACATTGTAACACTCCCTAAAATCTCTTCTGACATGGCTGTCCACCCAATGGAAGGAGGGAGAACTGTTCATGGGATGGAACACATCATCCAGTCCTCATTTCCTGTGCTGAAGTAAGGTAGAGCACCACGCTGGGCATCGATACACATATATTGTTGAGTCTGCTCTGCACATTAGCTGCCGCGCACTGCACTGCATCACATGCAATTGTATAAGCAGCAAAATGCAGGTCAGTGCACAGAAAATAGTGACAGCGTGCTTTTGAACTAAAACACCTTTGATGCGTTTTAGTTCAAAAGCCCATCACCGCCATTTTCTCAGTGCTGACATGCATTTTCCTGTTTATACAAATGCATGCGCTGCAACACTAGATGCTTTTAAAAATGCCCGGTGCTGCAATGCAAGCACGTGTACAAATGCCCTCTGCTCTTAATGAACTACCACACTCCATTGCAGAGGCAGAGGCATTACAGGGGCAACAAAGCAACTTCTATCTGCTGCCAGGAAGCAACGTAGATGCATCCTCCTAGATGACAGTCTTAGAGAAACCTATACTTTACAGAGCAGGAACTTAAGAAACCAAACTACAAATTCAGGGTTGAGCCACAGCCCCTTGCAGACAGACTCAGAAATGCCACTTTGTATCATTTATAGAACTGACTTGGGCATCCCAAGTATGTCACCCCAATTTAAAAAAACCCTGTATGCAACAGTAAATTCCACCTTTGTTCCTAATCTTGTCTTCCTTCACTCCCAAACCCTGTACATTTCCATGCATCCCTCATCGCCCAGCATCACCCTCTTTAGAATGAGGAAGAACACCATGGTAAATCCACACATCTTCCTCATACAGTTATACCCTTTTCATAAGACGCATAGACATTACCAAACCAGGACCCCAGATTCAGTTCAACAAAAGCACTGACCAGCAGCTAGTTGCCTTAGGATTGTATTTTCCCCCATAAAGCTTGTGTACAGAAAGCAGCAGTGCTATAGCACTAACTCAAAAATGCTGAGGCATCTAGTGCAGGCTGGTGGCTTCAACCATCTACACCCTAAGCAGGGAGCAATGCTGCACAATAGTACTATGCAGTTGGCCAAGGCAAACACAAGATGTCTTTACCACAGAAGAAGATTCAGTTTCAAGTGACTCCCCGTTCCAACTGTCAGTCTGTCTGCGGAGACAGAAAGAACAAAGGGAAGCTAAGCACATACAGCAGGCAGCTACACCACATGCTCAGCCTTGTACTTGATGTACTACTCTGATGTTCCTGCTCCCTCGGTATAAGGCTGCGTTTGCCAGACAAGAAATTCCCCAGTGCCAGCCCTGTGGCAAGTGCCATGCTGTAAAGAGGTCAACATACATAGGCAGTAACTTGCCACCTCTAGAGATTCAGGGGCAACTGCAAAGCTTGTTCGCATCATATTGCTATAGCAACATTTTATCCAATTCAGGCTATGGACAGACATAACTTCCAATTATTTTTTTAAAGAGTGAGAAAGTTGCCACTTACAACATAACTGGTCAACAACTGCATGCTTCTATAATCATACAAGTATGCTAAATCACTAATTTAAAGCTGAATGAAACAGGGTTAACACTACAGCAGCTTATCTCCCTGTACACCATTACGGGAGTATGCTGAAATAATAGCTATGCTGGAGCATTTTATATTGGTTATCACTTGATACCAATATAATTGTTGCATCTGTCCACATCCCCAACTGCCTAGTGCTGGCACAGGTCATGGTTGAGATGCATTGCCAGAACTATATGCAAAGAGCCCAGCTCTGGTGCAATCGTGGGTGGTTGGGTCAGGATAAGAAGAGCAAGGAGGGCCAAAAGTCAGAATTGAGAGAAACAATGCCCATGAATGGAGAAAGCTTGCTTGCACTCTGGTCTGTCACAAGCTCTCAAAACCTTGCCTGCATGCAGCAGATAGACTTCATACACCTTAAAAGAGGTCTACAGGTGAAAAAACAGTTTTAAGTGGGTTGAAGATGGAAAACTGGCTCTTGGCTGCTCTAAACAACACAGCCAAAATAACATGGAAGGTGCCTCTGGCACCTTAGCTCCACAGCTGAGAAGGTATGTGAGACTTGGCAAAGAAGTGCTGATCTATGGCCTTGCTGCCACACAAGCATGTGGGATGGAGGAAGAGCATGAGTTGTGCTAGGAAGTGCTCTGCTGCAGTCTGGTTACTACAGAAACGCAACCACCTAGCCATGCCTCAGAAGGTTAGATAAAGGAGAAATACCCTGCCTTGCAGATCCTGCCCTTGAACATGGCTGTTCTGTTTTCAGTGGTGATCTCCCCTTACACTCTTCAGCATTTCTGATATGGTTTCATCTCTGCAGTACGATAGAGCCACTCTGACTCATTCTCTTTGGACCAGCACTGCCTTATGTATTTCCTGCTTGCTTTCTTCGGCATGAGTAAGGCTGCTGGAGGTGGCTTTGATAGATATATCTATCTTTTTGAGAAGTGGAAAACTGAAGCATCAGAAATACAAAGCACTGCTTCTCACAAGCAGGTTCAGAGGAACAATCCCTCAGAAAGCGACAGGATCCCACCTACACAAGAGAGTCAGCCAATCTGAAAGCAAGGAGATGCTGCCTTGAATAACTATCAGCAGCTGCCTGGTTATGCAGCCAACGCAACACTTACTTGTAAGGTACACTTACTGCTATTTTTCAAGCAATGCTCATAGCTACTAAACCAACATTTTGCACATCAGTCACTGGCAACACACTGCCCTTCTCAGTAATGAAGTTACTTCCTGTCTCTTCCCCTCTGCCTCCCCCATACTCAGTGCACTGCAATGCCCCCACCCAGAGCTGCAGCTAATGTTCCCTTCCATGCCGCCACCCAAAAAAGAGTCAGAAAGAGACGCTACTGTTACAGAGATTTCACAACAGCATGATATCTATGAGCAAGAGCCTCCTCAGCATCCAATTGTTTGTTAAATGCCTAAGGGATCAGCATTAGACTAGGGAAGCACCAATAAAGATCTTCTTGGCTGATACCAATAGCTCATTATTAGACAACTATGTTGGCTGATGCCAACCCGATAACCAATTTATTTACAATGCCTTGCATTTTAAAGTACTGACATAAATAAACTTTTTTTTTTTTTTTTTTTTTTTTACATGATCCAGCAGCCTCCTGTGTCATATGTATCAGTGTCCATGTGCTTAAAAATGACAGCAAGGGTGCTTGAACTAAAGCTCAAATGAACTTTAGTTCAAGCACCACCATTTTTAAGCATGGAGATGCTTTTAAGCAGAGCAAAGCTGAGCAAAGTAGAGCTGAGCAGAGCAAGGGCGGATGCAGGCTGCCTGCTGTGGGTTCGGGGCTCTCTGCCCTGCTGCCTCTGCCCTGGGAGCCCCGAGCTGGCTGCACACCCCCTGCCCACCCAGCAACAGGAGGCACAACCCACTGCCCCCCACTGGTGCCCAGCAGGCAGGGGGTGCACAGCTGGCACAGGGCTCCTGAAGGAAAGGCAGCAGAGCAGAGTGCTGAGCACAAAGCGAGCACCCTGCATCCATGCCATGCACAAAACTGGGGGGAAGGGGTATATGCCCCCCCATGCCTCCCCACACAGTGGAGGGAAGGCAACCCCACACCTCCTGGATGAGCCTCCCATGGCTCTGTCCCACCCCCCACCCAAGTCCCCATGTCCCTGAATGGACAACAGCCCCAGCTCCAGCCCCACTCCCTCCTTTACTGTGGGGACCTCAATCTGTGTGTCATCCCCCCACCCCTTCCCCTCTACACACTTACCTACAGGGAGCTGCTCTTCATGCTACCCAGCTGTATTCCTGGCAACAGGCATGCATGCAACTGCACACAAGCATGGAGCACAACCTGCGTCTTGCTCCCAGCAGCCACAGGCAGGACCCCTTGCAGGATAGAATGCTTCCTCCCCTGCAAGGGGAAACTTGATATTTCCTGAGGGATCCCAGGCATCCAGGGCCCCAGGCCCCACAGGGGAGAGAAAACCCAGGTGTCCAGGGCCCTGGTCAGAAGGCATAATTATTGGTAAACATTATCAGCTGCAACACCCAAAAAAGGCCGATAATATCATTCCTCCTTTTATCAGTGCTGATCCGCTAGGCCAGTGGTCTCCAAACTTCTTTGATCATGCACCCCTATCAGCAAAAAATTTTTGCGCATGCGCCCCCAATATATGTGTATTTATATAAATATACATATAAATAGAAGTGCTAATATTTTCTTCCCACACCCCAATGAATCGTCTTGTGTGCACCCCACTTTGGAGACCACTGTGCTAGGCAACTGATACATCAGCACACCTCTGCATTAGACCCATATCATCTTGCCATGTATATATACCACTCATGTTTCCCCCTAGCCAATCATCCCTCTGGTCCCCAAACTACACCTAAAGGCAAAAAGGTTGGTTGCTAGCAGGCATTTATTAGAAGTTTTTGGTCCCTTAAAACAAATGCTCCTTATTTGTTCATTCAACAGTGGCATACCCAAAGATTGCTCCAGCCTATACCAGTACTGATAGGCTCTAAACTCAATCAGCTAAGATTTTAAAGCCACCATCATTGGGAGATGGTAAGTAGCAAGGGCAACCACCTGAGAAACAGATACTGGAAATAGCAAGGGCAGAACTCAGTCAGTCTTTACTGTACAGGAGATAAGCTAATACAAAGAGAGGAGATAGATGCTTTTTTGATACCACCAGACACAAAAGTAAGGGAAACATGAAAAGCTCTGAAATGTCAACCCTAACCCCAGTTTGTTCCAGGCAGCATGGCATTCCACAAAGCAGAAATTTACCTAGCTCATCCCACCCCAGCAGAGCACCTCTGCAATGAAACAGGTAGGCCCAACAATAGGAGTTCTTCACTTCAGACATGCACCATGAACCTCCCAAACATCTTGGCACTGAGCCACACACAATGCCCACATCTGGCAGCATGACAGCAAGCCTGTACACATGCAAAGAAAGGAACCAAATCAGTGTGGTGACTTGATGATGAATTCTGAAATAAACTGGGATCCTACTCCCCACCATGCTAGGATGTGAATAAAAGGAAGATTTTTAAAGGCATAAATAGCATTCTACAGCTAATTCTCACCAACTCTCCATAGGTGTTAGTATCTACACACATGCCTTTGAAATTCTCCTGAGCTCTTAGTACAAAGCAGGCACTCTCACCTTGATCACAGGTTTTGCACAGAGAAGGGCATATACTGTAAGAATTAAACTAGAAATTCTACCATTAGCTGTTCTAGTCACAGGTCAGGGGAAACCACAAAACTAGCTAGAAGCAGGAGCACACCAAGCAAGCCACAGGCCATCTCCGCTTTAAGGCCCCAAGCCTGCAAAAAAGTTTATGTCCCAAGAGCCAGTTAGGTTTCAAAACAGGTGGACAAGCATGTGGGCTGTCCAGAAGCCAGTGGCAATTGCACTGAAGCTACTGACCTGTTCCACTTGCACGCACCCCCTTCAGCTCAGAGGTGTACACATACCTATGTGAGATGGGGTGACAAAGCTAGCAGTCCCTTCACAGCATCTTATGACATAGGCTGTTACTTACAAAAGCTTACGCATCTCTGATTTAACTGGTGTATAAAGGTACAACTCTACCCTGTCCTCTGCCTGACCTCAGGCTAATGTGCAAACTACCTCTGGTCTCAAAAACTGAGACCAGAGTTGGGGAATCAAAAACAAAAAGAAGAATCAGGCCAAGTGCCTAATGCAATAGCTTGTATCCATTAGCCCAGTGGTACTCAACCTTTCTAGACACAAAGCACCCCTTGTTAGACTCAAGACACTACTCTTTAGGCTTAAGGCACTTCCCAGAAAATGCTGGCTCTTAGTTTTAACTAGTCTTTTGGCTATGGGAAAAAAAAAAAGAGTACAGCAGAGTTGCATCTTACGGGGGGGGGGGGGTGTTACATTCTGAAGTCAGCGCGTAAGGCAAAAATCATATATAGTCAAAATATATTGTCCCAGGGACAGCGAGAGGAGGGACCGGGAAACCCCGCCCGTGACGTGTACGTATGTGAGGCGCAGCACGGGAAAAAACATGAGGGAACAGCAGAGGGAACTGCTCACTCATTGAGCGGAATGGTGGGCGAAATCATCCGCACTATTTAAATTGTTATTCAACTATACGCCAAGCGCATATAGTTGAATTCGCATAAGTTAAATGCACATATGATGCAACTCCACTGTACTTTTTCTGTTGCAAAGAACTCAGAAAGACCACAGCAGGTCAGCATGTTAAATACAATGGATTCCTATTTGAAATCTCAAGGTTTATCTTATGAATCTTGTTTTCACATCTAACACTATTAACATCATGTG
Source organism: Crocodylus porosus (assembly GCF_001723895.1). NCBI lineage: Eukaryota > Metazoa > Chordata > Crocodylia > Crocodylidae > Crocodylus > Crocodylus porosus. Next base: position 6,726,328 of record NW_017728915.1, on the reverse strand, counting down.
GCACCCCACAGCACCCTGGTTGGAAATCCCTGCCTTAGCTTTTGTCTTTAGAGCTACCTGTATAGCCTTCAGTACCTCCAGGCTCTATTTGGCATATTTTAATATTCTTCAAAGCAGAAGATCATAAAGCTAACTGAAGAAAGGATGACTCTCAGTGTGAAAGCTCCCAGCAGATAGCTCTGCTAATTACTCTTGCTCTCAGAGTCCTGGGCTCAGACAGAACTCTACAAACATCCCTTCACCTACATTTTGCACAGCCCCAGCTGTGCCACCCCAGCCCTCACCTCCTTCTGCCAAAACTCAGGTAATTCACTTCAGTTCTACCTTAAACCTCCTCCTGATCCAACAGCAGCTACACTGGTTGGAGTGGTATGTGGATGTATAGAAGTGGGTCCAAACACAACAAAACCAATTCTACAAAGATGAAAGACAAAGAATTAACCTTCTACATCCCTTCCTGCCACAGCACAGCAACCCTGTTATACCTCTGTTGTGTTCCATGGACAACCAGCCTCTTAAGATACCCTGCCATTATCAATTACTATCCTTTGTTGGTAGACTTCTACATTCCATTTAACTAAATTTTTCCTCTGCATTTATCCTCCGCACTGCTGAAGGATCTGTTCCTACTTACTGTGTTTAGGGTACAAAACTCACATGAATCTGTAGTTTATAAAACTGAAATAGCCATGATATGGAAGCAGTAAAGAGTAGAGCAAAAAAAATACAGAATGTGGCCTTTGGAAATTTCTGCAATTGCTACTAATTTTGCAACAGGGCAAAGATTTCCATAATATCATCTCAATCGCGTAGACCATAGGGTCAAAATATAAAGCCCGGATATCTGCCAGTGACTCTGTGTGAGCTGTTTACAAAGCAATCTCATGGCTTAACATAACTATCAAAACCGGAACAATACATCCTTTAACAATCAGAACAGGGACTGCGATGACAACATTGTGGGATTCAAATTTTTATTCCCTCTACAAAGACCCCAACTGCAAGCCTGTCTCCATATATTCAATTTATGAAACAAAACACAGGTAATTTCTCTGTCACCAGCAGTAAATCAAGCCAAGGTGAGTAAGAGACAGATTGGGCACAGGTAAGACAAGAACCAAAGGGCTATTCTAAAAGTTCCCTTATGCTCAGAACTAAGCTTCCACCTTTTTGCTGCGTCTGCAAGTTTTCTACCAAGTACACCTCATTATTCTCCTAGGCCTAGAGAACTTGTCCTGATGAAACTTTGGCACAGAGATGTTTCATGGACTGGATAATGCAAGCCTCTCAGAAAGGCCTGACTAAGCTTCTTTGGATGAAGACAAGGTACTTTTCTGAGTGATTTTAGGGAGAGATCACTGCACAGGTTTGGGGTTTTTTTCCTGCAGAGAGATGGGGGGGACAGGTTGCTTCTCTGGAAATCTCTGAATTATTAACTCCTGTGGGAAAAAATGTTTAGCAAGATGCAACAAGCCTTCTGGATTCTTTTATTGTCTATTAATGGGTCTAGAAATCCTCCCTTTTCCATCACAGCTCCTTCCGTATCACTTGCACTTCACCCAGCTCTATTCAGTGGCTGTATACTCCAAGCCTCCCATTACAGGCACATACACACTACTCTCTCCAAGTCACAAATGATGAGAAGTGCTTTGCATAGCTGTTAAAACCAGGCCACTGGCTCCTGAGCATGGAGGCACTCTTCTGCATTGGCAGCTAGCTCTTCTCTGTGCTCCAGGCCCAAAAAGTTTTCCAAGCCATGGCCTCAGGCACTAAGCACAACTCCCACTCACAATGCTGGCTCTGTGAATTCCCAGAAACTCAGAAACTAAATTTCTGGAGAACTATTTTCTCTAGCACTTTCACCTCTGCAAACTGTAGGCCCCATCCTCCTCTGTACACAGCTGAGTAGCTCAGGAACCTGTTTTGTTTTGCCCAAGGGAAATGCTGGCTGAGGCCTTATATTTTTAGAGAATAGATTCACTAAAAGCACCAACTTCCGTGCAGCTGCACCCCAAGCACCAGGCTGGACCACCAAGCTTCATGGCTGCCTCTGTAAAAGAGAAGTTCCACATTGCAGGAAGAGCCTTTTAAGCAAATTAAACTTAGCGGGTAGATGGCCGGGGGGGGGGACGACACCAGTCCACATGAAGACTGAAAAGGACAAAGGAGCTGTCAGCCGTTGAAACTCCCTTGAGGCAAATTCCAAAAGCTGGGCTTGCTCACTCTTGCTCCTTTGATGCCCTATCACAAATCTGACAAACACAAACTCCTCCAAAAGGACTGCAGACTGCTTTATATGCATGACAGTCACACACCATAGAGACAGTGAGGCTCAGGATTTACCTGACCCCAGAAATGTAGACAAGGCCAGCCCAAAAACCACTGCAGAAATCTGCTCTGGGATTTCTCGTAGGAGAAGCAGCTTCCATTAGACACAATATGAGCCCAGGAAAGATCAGAATTACCACAGAATGTCACCTTCATGTACACGGTCTAATACAACGGAGAATGTGACAACTATTTTGTGTTAGAGCAGGAAGCGTGTGGTCTCCTTCCCACTTCCCTTGCAAGTCTGCAACTTCTACAGACGCAAACAGGACAATTTTAAAATGGTCAATTCTAATCTGCTATTCTTGGGGCCAAATTATTCTACCTCTCGGTGTTTTGATCTGTAAGACTACCTGACAAGAGCACTGAGGGATACGGGGGTGGTGGGGTGGGAGAAAGCAATAAATAAATAAAAGCAGATTTCTGACCCAATTCTGATTTCTCTTGTACCAACGTAAGTCAAGAATAACAACTCCACCAATTGTAGTGATGTTACACTGATGTAAACGGAGATAAGGACCACACACAGTGTACACATTAAGGAGAGGCAAATCTTGAGCTACTTTTGACAACACTGATCTAGTCTTGCGCGTGTGCACAAGCAGGTGAGTTAAGCTCACAAGCCAATTTTAAGCCTTCACGATCCAAGATTTTTGACTCAACAATAAAAGAGAACTGGTACAAAACCATTTCAGGGAAAAAAATTTGAACTGTTAGACACATCCAGCGGCTAACTAGTTTTATCTTGTGCTAACCTATAGGTTCCCCTCTCCTCCTTGCCCATTACGAGAGGTCACCCATGCCTGTCTGATTTGGCATACAAAACATATACGAAAAGCTACTTTTTCAAGATGGGGATTCCCCATGGATTCCAGCATATAACTTGTTGATCTAAGTTTAAAAACTTTTAAAAGTATCTTTTCCTCATGAGGCTTCAGGGCTTCCCTGGCCAGTTGCAGTGTCTTCACTCCAATGATGCATGCATTTGATTGATTGAAAATGAACAAACGAGACACATTCCTCTCCCCCCACAATGGCATATTAATAAGTGAAACCTTTATAGTAGGCTTGTGCAAAGCAGCAAGTATTCACTTCGGATTCAGACGATTTGGAGGACAGCGATTCAATTCAGAGATTCAAATCATTGTCTCATTTTGATTTGGCTGAATCTGATCCAAAAGATTTGGCCCTACTTCGGAGATTTGGCCATAGACTAAACAAGCAGCTGACAGCTACCTCCAGCTGGTAAGTCTGTTGGGGTTGCAGGGAGGGAAGGGGCACAGGAGAGGGAGGGATCAGGGCTGGGACTGGGACAAGCTACCCAGCCAGAGTGAGGAGGGAACATTAGTTGGGGAGGGGGGCAGGGGAGCACAGGATGCGGGCACAGCATCAGTGGGAACAGCAGCTCTGCCCTGTTGCTGCTTGCCCTGCTGGCACAGCGGGGCACAATGCAGGTGCGGCTCACTCTGGGCAGAAGGGAGCAAGTGGCAGCAGGCTGCACTCCCAGTGCTGCCACACCTGCATCCCGTGCTGCGCTATGCCACGCCACACCTCCCCGCAACCAGTGGTGCTGGTTGGCAAGTGGCAGCAGGGCAGAATCCCCGCTCCCAGCGCTGATGTGGGTGCAGCAGGGCTGGAAGCAGGGGCTATGCCCTGCTGCCACTTGCCCTCTTCCGCCCGAAGCAAGCCGCGCCTGCACTGTGCTCCTTCCACTGTGCTGGCTGTGCAAGCGGCAGGCAGCTGGGCATAGCCCCCGCTACCAGCACTGTCACACCCGCATCCCGTGCTTCCTTCCCACCCCACACCGGCTGAGCAAGCAGCAGCAGAGCAGAGCCCCCACTACTAGAGCTGGGAATGGGAATTGCGCTGCTGCCGCTTGCCAGCTGGTGCTGGGGGACGGGTGCTGCTGCCTCTTGCCACCCAACACAGGGGAACATGGGCGGGTGGTGGGTATGACAGCGCTGGGAACAGGGGCTATGCACTGGTGCCACTTGCCCCCTTGTCCGAAGCGAGCCACACCCCAGCTCAGCAAGCAGCAGCAGGGCAGAGCCCCTACTCCGAGAGCTGTTGCACCCACATCCTGCACCCCCTGTCCCCTTCCCCCATCCTGGCTGGGCACCTTGTCCCAGCCCCAATCCCTCCCTCCCCCAGTCTCTTCTTTCTGAAGAGACTGAGCCCCTTCAGAAAGCCATTCCTCAAATCTGAAGTATGAATGTGACAGGAAGAGGGTTAATCATTTCAAACTAGCTTTCAAAAAGGTTAATGCTCTATACTTCTTACTTAGCAGCACAGGAAGCAACACCCCAAGCAAAAGGCTATTGGCTCAGATGTAACAATAAGCTGTTCAAAGTTTCAGAGCAGAGCCACAATATTTCATAGAACCCCACAACACACACTGAAGAAACCTAGTGATTGCAGAATTTCCCAGTCAGCACAGCCATTTGCTTCCACATTTTAGAGGGCAGTAGTGTTAACTCAGCAGAACTTTGCCAATTCAAAATAATGACTGGGAGACCCGTGAGGTTTTACTTACTAAATTTGCAAAATGCAGTAATTGAACACACATTAAGAGGTACAGATTCTGCCTCCCAAAAGTGTATTTTGAGAGTTTGGATGTAGTTGTTCACTATGTTAACAGCTGACTAAATGTTACCAAGGGTACACCATGGTGCATTTTGTCTAATGAAGCCTTAGCTCTCATGACAAGAGTCTTTGAAATAAAGCCTTTCCTGAAAAGACATGACCATCTTTTGGTAAAAATTTGTGATATTCTACTGCAGAACAAAAAAACTGCTTTCATATGGTAACTTTCCTAGGACCTTACAGAACCTTCTTTTTAAAAGAGAAAAAGAAAGAAAGAAACAGAGAAAGATGAAGTGTTTGGATCATATTACATAACAAGGCAACTGAGAATAGGTCCCAAGAATCCCAAGTCCTTACCCCACACTTCAACAACCAGACCTTGCTGACTGCCAGACACAAATGCCTTGATTATCTAAATAAACAGTAGCATAGCTGGCAACATACTGCATTAGAGGACATTAAACAGATTCAAAGCAATTGAGAGCAGCAGCCCCTAGGATCTGCGGGAGGGAGAAAAGGGTACAAGTGCAAGTCTTGCTTTGAACTTCATTCTCTTCTGCACATGCTTCAGTCCATAATCAAAAGCCTTCCTGAAAAGGAGGCATTTGTCCCACAATATACTAGGAGATTCTCAAGAACAGTAACAATGTTTGGAAGGGAAAGAGGATGGATTGGGGAAAGGTCCCAGACTACAGTATTCCAGGAAACACAAGGAGACTTAACCCTGAAACGACTGCTGGAAAGGAGGACTCCCACCTCATTCTCTGTAGCTAGCCAAAACTAAGTCAGGGATTTAGCAGCAACTAAGCCTTGCTGGGAAAGCAAGCTTTTTGCCCTAAAGCCTGGCCAATGTAATGGCCCAAGAGTGAAGATCAGTAAGGCAGGGGAGGGAAGCCTCATCTCTTCCCTCAGCCTGACAAGTTTCCTGTAGCAGGGCCTTACTGGCTCCCCAGTTTTCTCAAATAGGCAAGTGGCTTCATTCTCTCTGCTTCCTCCTGGGCATCAAAGCTCTAGCCTCTTCTTAGCCTGTCATCAGAAAAAATAAGGCAGGCCTCTCTTGTCCTTCCTGTTTACTGAAGTCAATAAGGGTCCCTGCAAAGAACCCCTTTCCAAACAGGGTATTGAAAGCTGGTCCACTAGCATGAATCATAGTGATTGTATGCAGCTGCAGAACACTTCCCCTCAAGTTCCCCAGGAATGACAGGCCTCTGCTTTATATTTTATGATCCAAATCAACACCCTCTAAAAAGTCTCTTCATTTCTCAGATCAGTTCATATCTTGACCTTGACCCAAATCCTACAAGTTCATGAAAGCCTCAGCTGTTACCCAGCTACTGTGGCTGTGACATGGAGTTGGAAGCAGTCAAGAGCATTCCTCTTCTATACACTTGCCCAATTCATGGAAACAGACAGCTCCTAGTCAGACATCATCCAGCTGGGTAACACGTCTCCCTGTCTAACTTTCTTCTAATTAAAAAAAGGTTGCTGCAACCTGCCTTTTTTTTTTTGAGAGAAGCCTGGTACATCCCTCAAAACCACGAGGAGCTGCCAGCCGGGGCCCCATTTTACCCCCAAGCCCAACTCCTGTTGAATGCTTTGGGTTAGCTTCCACAGGGTGGTGGAAAGAGCACTACAGAAGCCCAGGGCCTTGTGAAGGAAATGTAGAGCTTTCCTTTAGTGCTGGGAGACCAGCCAAGGTCTGCACCAGTCCCTGGGGAGGGATCCAGTCTGAGTCACGCTGACTAGAGCAGACAGGACCCAGAGGAGTCTGTCTGGTGGCTGAAGCCCACCCCAGCCCCCTCCTCCCTCAGAGGAGCCCCTCAGGCGGGGGCCCCTCCGCAGGCCGCACGGCCCCGCCCCGCCCGGGACTCACCGCTGTGGGAGCTGAACCACCGGGGCGCGATGTGCAGGGGCAGTGCGTCCGCCAGCGAGGCCCGGGAGCCCAGGTACAGCATCCCGTCTCTATGGTGACCGCCGCCCGTCTCCTGGTAACCGTTGCCAGGGGCGTAGG
>NW_017728915.1:6667190-6719187 GCF_001723895.1 Crocodylus porosus | reverse complement strand
GAGCCCGGCCGCGTCCTCCTGCCCCCGCCCGGAGGCTCTGCCTGCAGCGCAGCCGACCACCCCCGCTCGCCCCGCGCCGCCGCGGAGACAATAGAGGCCGGCGGGGCGCATGCTCCTTGTTCCTCTCCTCCCCCGCGCCCGGGAGGAGCCTGCGCTAACCCCTTCGCTGCCGCCGCGCCGGGCCCGGGGGGGCAGCGCCAGAAGCCGACGCTCGCAGGGGGCCGGACCCCTGGCCGGAGCTGCCTGACGCCCCCGCTTCCCTGCCCCGCGGGCCCTAGGTCTTGCGCAGCCCGCCGGGCCGGAGCAGCTCTGGGACGTGAAGGTTTCCCAACAGATGTCCGCTCAACTCCTTCGCCAGCCGGGAGCTGCTGGCCGCCGCCGCGAGGACGGAGGCCTTCTCGGAGCCGGCGCTGCAGGACGAGGCCGGAGGCTCAGCCCGGCCCCTATCGCTTGTGGCACCCAACGAGGCGGTGGCAGCGTAGGCTGGTCGATTTGATGAGGTCCAGGAGCACCTCCGGAGCTATTTGCAGGCACACACCTGTTAGCAAGATCAGGATTTGAGAGTTCAACTTCTCCGGAGCACAGACTGCTTCAGTTTCTGCCTTGTGCACATGCACAGCACATTGTCAGGCCTTAGTGAACTAAAAGTAATCTGTCCTGCTCGTTGTAAAGAGAACCTGTACTTAGGGCTTCTTTCCACCATGCTCTGGAGAACCACAGATCTTACTGTGGAAGGTTTGTCTGGCACCTGACCCTAAACGTTTTCCTTTCCAATTTATCCCATTATTACTTCTAATTCTTACATTCTTTGCATTACTTGAAATTTTTCCCCTTCTTTCCCATAGTTTAAATCATTTCTGCTGGGGAGGAGACCTATTTGTTGAGTATATCGTGTCCTCCTGATTCCTAAGGCACAACCAACTTTGCCAGTTAGTTGGTGCTGAGCGGATATGGGGATCTCTGTGCATTGCATCACGCGACTGGAACCAGACACGGTGACACAACACCAAAAATGCTATGATTTATTGTTGTGTGGAATGCTATAAACCAACAAAATGGCACACATTTCCACAGATTTTTACAATGTAACCGTAGGCAAACAAGCCTGAGCAGTGGGTTTCTTAGATTTTTTTAGTTGTCAAGAACAAAAGCACCACCCACATTTTTATTTGAATATTAAAATACAAAAGAATTGGTAGGCACTAAACATTAAAAAGCCTAGTGGGACAGTCTTAAAGTAATACTGGCAAATTAATGCACAAAATACTGGTCCTGTGAATTTAGCCATTGACTTCAGTGAAACCAAGAATTCACTCTTCATATTGGGAAATTCACACATCAGTTCCACAAGGATCATCTTCAAGTCTAGACACAGAACTTTTGCAACTTAATTCACTTTTCATTATTTATGTGTGTTACATTTGCATTTCACTCACTTCTCTCTGAAAACCTTTCCTAATGAGCTTCTTTTATGTTCCTAAACATTGGCACAAGCCTTAAATGCTAGAGCTGTCAACATTGGTTCCAGTTCCTCAAGGACTCCAGTATTTGTTTTAAATTTAGTAGGGTGCAATACCCGTTTGACTTCAGTGGGACTACACATGATAGCAATATTAAGCAAATGCACAGATCAGTGATTCTCAGCCAGGGTGCCAGGCCACCCTGGGGTGCTTTGACATCCTTTCAGGAGTGCCATGGGGTGCCACACCTTAGTACTGGTAAGTGTGCCAATTGGTTTCACAAGATAAACCTCAAGATCCTGGCCTGTTGTGATCTTCCTGAGTTCTGTGCAACAAAAGTTGTGCTCTGTTGAGGATGAGAAGTGCCAGGCTGGGGCAGACCAACAGTCCAGCTAGCCCTGTATCCTGCCAAAGTGTGGCAGAAGTGGATGCTATAGAGGGAGAGTGCTGTGTCAAAAGCACTGGCACACAACCTTCTGGCACCGCAGGATAAGCGAGTGGTGCAGGACCAGCCTGTGGGCCAGACTGGCCCCTGCACCCCAGGATTAGGCCTGCACACCTGGATCTGGACTGCGCTTTCCCAGGACCCCATGCAATCCCCACCAGGCTGCACGCGCCAGGATCAACGCCTTGGCCCCCATGCCACATCTTCCTGGCCTTGCATGCCAGATGGATCCCTGTACAGCCCTGCGCACCAGATCCAGCATGCAGGGTCATGGCCTATGGGGCTCCCCACAGCCTTGTGGAGAGCCCCATGAGCCAGATAACAAGATGCCAGGGTTGGATCTTGCTTATGGGCCAGAGATTGAGCACCCCTGCTCTAGAGCCGCTATTCAGTACCCTCTGCAGGGTCTATGATTGTTGGTTTGGAGCTGCCAGAGCCCGAGGAAACTCCTCCAACTGCTCCCTTCAAAAGCCATTCACAGATACAGAGGAGGATCAGCTCCTGCACCAGGCGCTCTGCAGAGCCCACTGCCGCCAGCTGCGCCGCAGGGGAGGGGCGTCTCTGCTCGGCCCTAAACTGCTGCCTGCGGTCATGCAGCCCGTGGCGAACTACAACTCCCAGCAGCCCTCGCGCTTCCTCTTCCCGGCGTCGCCTGTTGCTCCGGGCGGCCAAGATGGCGGCGCGCTGGAGCAGCGAGAACGTGGTGGTGGAGTTTCGGGACTCGCAGGTGAGCGCTGCCCTCCACCGCCGCCGCAGGGCGCATGCGCCCCCCTGCCCCGCCCGCCCTTGCTGGGGGCGAATCTGCAGTCCCCGGGAGGAGTCCGGGCTGCGTGGCGCGGGGGCTCCGCTCCTGGCCCCGGCGGCCTCTGCTCCCGCCGGCTTTGTGCTGGGGGGGTGGTTTAGGCTGTCACGCACAGGGCGCTGCCCGGGGTCCCTCGCCCGCAGCCGGCCGGGTCTGGACCGGAGCCCAGCAGGTGTTGCTGCAGGGGTCCCACAGCCGGTGCTGAAGTGCGGCTGCTTTGTGGGAGAGACGCGCTGTTTCTTGGCGCAGCCCTTGACTCTTCCAGCGCCTGCAGCTCCTCTGGGCAGCGACTGCCTCGCCAGGGCGATTTGTCTGCAGCTGCTTCTCTGCCTTCCGCGCGGCCTGTGAGCCGCGGTGCTGCCCTGGTGTGGGGCCAGGCGGGAAATCCAGTATCCAGCTGGAACCATGGGGAAAATCTAGGCTTGAGTTGGACGATGTTAGGCCAGTCAAACCGTGTTTCTATCACGAGTCTTTTGCTGTTTGTAGTTCCAGTTTAGGGCCTGAGTTGGCCTGTGAGTGGGGGCGGGGGGAACCAGCAGCGGCAGTTACAAGAGGGAGAGATTACTCTCTCTCTCTCTCTCTTTTTTTTTTTTTTTTTTTGTGCTCTTGCAGTTGCATAATATGTGTCTGCTTTCAAGAACTTTCTTTGAATAGAAACTTTCCTCATTTGTTTTAGTGAGGGTTTTGAGAAGAATCAGGGACAGAGAAACAAAATGATGCTCTGAGATTTGCTCTGTCACCCTGATTAATGTAGTCTCATTGTTTCCACAGTCCTCCATCTGTTCTCTTGTCTTACACTTGCATTGTAAACCTTGTGGGGTAAGGGCTGCCTTTTTGTCCTGCTGTTATATAGTGCTTAGCAGAGATGGACCTTGTCCTTGAGCATGATGGTAATAAAGATAACAAGTAAAGCCACCAAAACCAGCCTGAGAGGCTCAGGGGCTTGTGTTTTACTTGTAATTTGTTTTTAATTCAGTTTCAGGAACTATATCATTTTCCAGTAGCATCCTTATAATTTCTTTAAAACAAAGTTTTATGAAACCTGAAGGACAATGCAGACTTGAGCAGTAAAACAGATTCCATGAATTAATTCATTTTCAATCATTTCACTTCTTAAGTACTTATGTTTGAGTGACATTTTTGTTACCTAACAGTATATATAGTTTAATATCTGGCGCTGTCTCTGATAGGCGAGGGACTGTTTTTTCTGAATATAGGTTTCCCTCGTTTTATGTTGCACATGCATTCCTGGACAGTGGTGCATAACTCAAATTCACAAAAAGGGAACTCACTTTACAGTGTAACAAATAGGGATGTTACCATAATGGGGGTGTCAACTACAGAAAGATGTGTTGCAGACAACAAGTGAGGAGCACAGATCCACACAGGAGACTATATCTGTGTTGTATGTCACTCCCACAATGCACCTCACAAAGCAGCTGACTGCGAGTTTCTACCATACCAGTTGCTAAGAGTGAATTTACCTTGCATATAACAAATTTTTGATATGAAAAGGGTCGCTGCATAAGAATGAATTCACACATGCAGAACCCTCATAAAGCAAGGGAAACCTGTGTGTTCCCCTACCCACACCCCTCCCAAATTAAAAATAAGTGAATCTAGTAGCCCTGGACAGCTGTTGGTTTCAGCTTTGTGCTGTTGCGCCTCCTTAACTATGCTCTGCAGGGGCAGATCGGGGAGTTGGGGGAGTGTAATCGTACAGTTGTATCCCACTTTGATTTCTGCTTCATCCCAGCTTTAAGGCCCAGTGCCTTGAAAAGAGCAGCATTTCTATTCAGGCAGTGCAGAGGGAGTCAATTAACTTCATGGCTCATTTTAAAGTACCTGATTCCTGCTAATCTCTTTTCACTCCATAGGTATAAATGGCCCTCTCTCCTTTTAATGGTCTTAATGTTCCATTAATCAAGTTATCCTTTTTTTTTTTTTTTTTCTGCAGTTGTGCTGCCTGGTAAAATATCTCTTCCATTTCATATCCCTGAAGACTGGCTTTTAGTTCTAGCTAAAAACCTTAACTCAAATGTAGTAATATTAATTCAGGTGAAAAGACAATTGACAGCAAAGTGTTGAATGTACAGTCAAAGTTCTCAAGAAGGCTAGATTTGTTTTATATGTCTGAGTAACAGAGATGCATTTAACTGTAATGACTATAGGACTAATAAAACTGTATCTTTGTATTTTTTTTTTAACTTGATTTGTAAAACTAACAAATTAGTACATGTTCCAATAAAACTATATTTGCTTTGATCTTAAACCGAATAACGGCCCCTAGCATATCGATAAATCTAGTTTCTCTTTAACTGGAGAAAAAAAATGTGTTTGTATTATGTGATGATGCACCATAACAGCTGCATGCCTGTCTTCAAAATCCTAGATCTTCCCATGGCTCTGTTCTAGGAATGACTGCAATCTAGAGAAGGTATTCTCAATGAAAGGAAAGTAATGAGAAGCTAAAACAAATGTTACTTGCTTTTAAAGTCCCATTCCTAAACTAGATTTGTGAAAATAATAAAGATAGGAGATCTGTGCCTTGGTGTCATTTACTTGGAGTCTTTGGATGAATTTGTAGTGACTACCAGAGGTCTGAAGAGCCAAGACAGCTCCAGCCTGCTAGGAAATGTGCCACTTTGGTAACAGAAATAATGAGTTTTTCAGTTGAGACATTTTAAAATGGAACAAGTGTTGCTAAGCACCGTTATCATGCTGAAATCCTAGGATAAGTGTATATATAATTATGCTGTGACTAACTTTATTTTGCTTATTGCATATTTATTCCTTTTAATAAAGTGATCATATCAAATATCCTATTTTTTCCAGCTTACCTTGCACGTCAGATTTGTGATTTTTTTTTTTTTCTACTTGCCCATGACCTATGTGGTTAAGAATATTAAAATGTTAGGGGGTTGATCATTTTTAATGTTTCAAATTATTTCTGTTACTAATTGAGTTTATAGGGAAATAAAATAAACTGCCTTCGGAAATAAATTCTAGTCAAAATCATTCAGGCAGGTTTGACTGGAGGAAATTTGGAGTTGCTTGAAAAGTTAAATAAACAAAAAGTCACCTTTTGTTTAAAAAATCTGTGCAGGGAAACCTCATTAAATGTCATGCAAGATATTGCAAACTGTACTAAAGAAGAAAACAGACATGTTTAAAAGATGTACCAGAAATTACCCCAAAGTTTTGAAACTATGAATTAACTTTCTCTTTAGGAAAAGATGATGTGTTGAATTAGTGCATGTTCAGCATACTAAACCCAGTATACAACTTGTAACGCCACTGCTGTAGCTTTACAGACTGTGTAGGGTTTAATACACTGAATATATATGAAACAAACAAGAATTGGTTAATATCTTCTTCAGTCACTTTGTCTAGCAAATATGAAGAGATCAAGCTTGGACAAATTGTCAAGACATTGATAAAGAAGGATTCCCAGGAAGTTTGGTAATGAGAGCTGAAGGCTAGCATCTCTGGCTTGCTGGGTCAGGAGAAACAAAATATTACTAATATGAAATGATCTGAGGACATGTCAAGTGTTTCCTTAGCGAGTGGCTGTTTGTCAGGATCTTTTCAACCCTTTGTTTCTCTATTAAAATTGATAATGGTTACATTCAAAACTTTTTTTTTTCCCCCCTACTAGAGCTACACCAACTTTCATTCCTGGTTTAGGAGCTGGCACCACCTGCTGTATGCCTGGTCTGGGGCTACAATGCTTCAGTATCTGGGGCTGCTAGGCTGACACCTTTTACCTACATTAAACTACTCAGTATGTTTAATTTTGATTTTTAAGGTGTCTATGTAGGAAAGGCTGTGTAAGAAAACTGCACAACTGAAATGATGGTATTTTATGGGAGGCGATGGTTTCTTTAGATGATATCTTTTGATGGACCAGTTGCACAGTTAGGATAGAGTTGAATGAGCTTTTGAATGCGAGCACTTCTCAGATAATATTTTGCATTTGAAAGCTTGTCTAGTTCTATCACAACTATGCATTTTGTCCCATAAAAGATGTTTCACCCAAAAAAATCCTTGTTTCTTACATAATTCCTGGACCCTCACAGTTACAACATCACTCTAAAACTACCATAATATGGAAGGTATTTTATACAGTATTTTCTCCATAAAATCCTTTTGAGATTTACTCATATGAATTTCCTCAGTTTCACTATCTCTATTTTACAGATGGGGTCACAGGCTCAGAGGGGGAAGTGACTTGTCCAAAGTCACCCTGAAGATCAGTGGCAGAGCTGGCATACAATCTGCATCTTCCAAGTCTTTACCCTGTACTCTGTTTACTAGGTGACACTGCTTCAAAAACAGAACATTAAACTGGTGGCCAAAGAATTGCCTACCAACATTTTAGCAGTCAGGGCTCATAGAACTCCGAACAACAGCAGGAGAGTTAACTGTGGTAAATGAACTATTGGTAGCATAGCAGTAAATCAAATGAACTGCCTAATAGATGTCTGGGAAATATTGCCTGTGTTGGTAGCTTAACTAGTTTCAAACATGCAAAATTTGAATATGCCAATTTAGATAGGTAATGGTATAATTGCAGCAATTCTAGGTACCATAAGAATCTATGTTAAAGGCAAACGTGTCAGTATGAAAAGTCTGTGAAATATATCTGATGACAATTTTTTTTATACTATGTATTACACGGATTTGTGCATGTGCAGTTAAGAGTCATAGCTCAGCATGTGAACCTGTAAATGAGTTTTTCATCTTGTTCCAATTGATCATTGTTTTATGATATTGATTTTTGTCTTAACACAAATTCACTATCTAAAAATGCAGAATATTAGTACATGTGCATTCATTACAGTAATCTGTAAAGGATAATGAGGTTAAAAAGTATCTTGTAAAGTAAAAACATCTGAGTGGCTGTGTCCACATGAGATGCTGACTGTGCAGTAATGCCAAGGAACAGCTTTTTTGGTGACATTGACCACACCAGTCACGAGCTACGGTCCATAGTAGGGTCACATCATGCTTTCTGCCACATCACACTGCTGCGGAGCAGTCACAGGCTACTGCACAGTCAGCGTCTCATGTAGACTCGGCTAGTGAGTCTCTCTGAATCTAGCTATGCATCAGGTTAAGTCTTTTGGTAATTTTAGTAAGCTTTCTCCCATCTTGTGGGAAGGGTGGTTATAGTATGAAGACCACAAGATTTTTCCATTTTAGCTGTGTTTTTAAATGCATGCTGATTTGCTCTTACTCAGACAAAATTGTTGATGTCAATAATGTTTGGCAATTTCTATCTTAATTCTTGATTGGAAAAAAAAAGATACCTAAGAGATACTGTGGCAAATCTATCTTTTCTCTTGGTTATATTGGTTAACAGCATAACGACAATAAAGTCATGCCAAAGTAATATGATTATCTACTATGACAAAGTGGTGATTTTTTTAATTGGCTAGATGTGATGTCCCTCAGCTTTTCACATTTGTTTCCCACATTCTTCTCACAAATACACTAAGGGAATGTGGTTTAGATGAAGTTGGTAAAAGGTGGACAGCTGCAGTCAACAGGTCAATGCCAAACTTGAGGGAAGTATAAAGTGACATTCCCCAGGAATTATTCTGGGTCCAAAATTGTTTGGAGGCTTCATGAAAATTTGGAGGACAAAATGGAATACGCAATAAATTTGGGGATGATGTTCAGAGGTGTGTTGGCAAGCAATTTCAGAGTATACAATTAGAAGCCAAAATAACATGGATTAATTGGAAAAAATCACCTGAAAGAAATAGGATACAGTACATTAAGGGCATGCAAAGTACCATACTTAAGAATAATCAAATGTACAAATACAAAATAGAACATGATGGGTTAGACTGTAGTACTTCAGGAAAGGATCTGGGAGTTGCAGGAGATCACAAATTGATTATGAGTCAACAGTAGTTGCCAAAAAAGCCGGTAAAGCTAATAATACCATATTTTCTCCTACACCTTCCTTTTTTCTAAACGACAACTGTTGGAAATTGGGGTGCATATTAAGGCTGTGTGACGCTTCGGTCCCTGATTCAATTGGGCAAAGATTCGGCCCGTTTTTTTTTGTTTTTGTTTTTTTTTTGATGACTGAATCTCCAAATCTGAATCAAATCAGAGGACTCTTCCAATTTTAGATTTAGAGAAATTAAACCCTGCAAATCGATTCGGAAATAAACACAGCTTTAAACTTATTTATTTTTTCCCTACATGCATTTAGATAGCAGGTTGCTCATGAATGCTGGGACACTTTCCTTTCCCTGCTTAGCAGCAGACCTGGAAATGGACCAGAAGCACTTCTGGGTCCACTGGAGAGCATGCGGGGAGACCCCCCCGCCCCATGCCTCCCCAGCTGACTGGTGCCTGCTGGGTCTGGGGAGGCACCTGGGGCCCTCCTGTGGCCAATTGCTGGGCTGGAGAGGTGCAGGGGGTGCCCCACCACACTCCCCGACAAACTCAGAAGTGGATTGGAAATACTTCTGGGTTTGCCACCAAGCATGTGAAGCCCCCCTCCCCCCCATCTCCTGTTGGATGTGCCCCAGCATCGCAGCAATTACGAGCCACACCTGCTACTTCAAGGTACGTAGAAAAAAACTTCTAAAGCCGTGTCTATGTTCAAATCGATGAATCTCCGAATCGGCATCTAATCTTCAAATTCACATTCTGCCAAATCTAATCGGGGACAGTGGTCCAAATTCACGTTCTGCCAAATCTAATCGGGGACAGTGGTCCAAATTAATGAATCGAATCGCTGTCCCTGATTTGGGCTGAACTGGAATCAAATAGCCCGCTTCGCACGCCCCCTAGTGCACATCATAACCAAGAAAATACAGTAACAGCAGTTTCTGTCTACTTTAGCTTTTGTCTGGCAGAAGCTAAAGCAACTCTGCAAACAATCCACAGGGAGCAAAACAATGAGCAGGCTTGGCTCTCTAGCTAATACTGCTGCTCAGTTACCTTGCTACAAGGAAAGATCTCTGCACCCCCTCCACTCTGCCCTTCATTCTGCCTTTTAAGAACAAGGTGCATCCCTTATTCCGGTGAGTGGTGTATGCCAGAAAACATGGTATCTATTGCATGAAATCATGGGAAATGATTCTTTCCTTTTAACTGAGCAATGATGATATGAACAAAATACTGCAAATATTGTCTCAATATTTCAAGAAAAATATGGACAGATTGGAAAGAGTTCAGAGAAGAGCAATAAGAATGATTAGCAATCTAGGACCCATGACACAAGGAGAAGTTGGAAGTATTGGCATTAGGTAGTCTAGAGAGGACTAGAGAAGATTTGATAACCATGACTTGTTCACGGGGAACAGGATGAGAGGTAAGAGGCCTAAATTGCAACAAAAGATTTAGGTTAAATATTGGGAAAAGCTTTGTCACTCAGAGATTGGTTTGGCACTGGAGCAGTTTCCCTAGAGGGAGGTTGTGGACTCTTATTGGAAGCTGTTAAGAGCAGGTTAGACGGACTTTTGTCTAGGATGGCTTAGACCACTGGTGCTCAACCTCTGGCCTGTGGGGTTCCCCGTAGGTCTGGAAATTTGGTGGTAGGGTTGGAGGTGCAATTGTGGGGATCAAGCACTATGCCATGTTACTGTTGCAGGGGGAGCCTAGGATAATAAACCCAGAATTTCCCTGCACTAGCAAGTAGCAAGCTTGGGTCCCTGTGTTCCCCCAGCTGCAAATGCCTATTAACTGATAGCCCCTTCAGCCAAGGAAGGGGTTGGCATTTGTGGATCAAAGTCTCCGTGCACTCCCTCTGGCTGGGAACTTTGATCAACTAGGGCTCCCAGCCTCTGGAGCACCCTGGATTCTTGACATTTTTTTTTGCAATAACTATGGCTTATTCCTCATTATCACACCATTAATTGATGGAACATGTGGCCAGGTTAATCATGTCTCAAATGTAACATCTGTCTGGGACTTAAGTGACCCAATTGTGGAGATGAGACCTTCATTTTAAGCATTTAGAAAAATTGGCCACAGAAAGGAAAAGAGGTGATGTGAAGGGGCCTCACAAAGCAATGGGAACAGAGCCTAATTATTAATAACCAAGATAATGATGATTTAAAGGTTTCAGCTGTGATAACTTCATGAAACTGAAAAATATCTGCATACTACCCTCAACCCCCAAACTAGCAGCAGTCTGGTTCTCACCGAAGGTATATGTTTAAAGAGAGGACAGTTCTTCCATTACTGACATAAGTTAACCTTTGTGCCTAGCCCAGCAACTTGGACCTTCCTGAAGACAGGAAGTCAGGTTTTCCTGAAGACTTGCAGATGGGTTTTTTCACCAGGGAACTTAAATGATGGGTATAATTTGGGTTCTCTCTCTCTTAACAGGCAACTGCTATGTCAGTAGACTGCCTTGGACAGCATGCAGTGCTCTCTGGGTGAGTGTAAAAAGCATCAACAGAAATTCACTGGATATTCCTCTTGCTGGCACTTGCCTGGGCCTGACCTCCCCTTGATTTTTTGAAAATGGGTTACGTGCACCATGCCCACAACCACACTGAGTCCTAGACACTTCTCTGGCACTCACTTTGAAATTCTTTCACATGCCTCTTCCCCATCTGTGCCATGTAATATCCATAGAAGGAGTCTCCGCATCTTTAAACCTTTAGTGTATGTAGTCTTTTTTCAGGCTGGATCAAGCCTGGGGTACAGTGTGGGTCTAGCCTGTACCATGTAATGGTGGCAGCTCTGGCTCCAACCCAGGGCACGTGGCACAATTCTAGCTCCGGCATGGGGCATGCAGCAGCTCCTGCATGGGGCAGCTTAGGGCCACAGCTTTTGCGATGAGCAAAGTGGCTGGAAGACAACTAGAGTCATATTAGCCCTCACTTGCCCTCCTACCACCAAATACCATATCCACCAGGGCCCAAGAGCCCCTGATTGTGCAGCAGGCCAGATGTGCCCCCTGCAATTTTTGCTGGTCTGCAGGTAGTCCTGTGGGCCAGATGGTTATGGCCTGCAGAGTTGCTCTGACCCATGGGCTATATGTTTGACACTCCTGTTTCACAGATTGTGAACGTTTTCCTGGCTTACCTTGTGGTCTGAAAGAGAAGTATGGTTTTTGTTCATGTTTCTTGTCTTGGCAACGCTATCATGGTGCACAGAAGAGCTGTATTCTCACTAAATCTAAGAGCTGGCACAGGGTACACTAGGTTTATGTTAAATGCACTTAAAACATGAGTCAGTGTGTGTTCAAGCAGTAAAACGGGTGCTAAGTGCACTTGTAGCAAAATTAGGATTTTTCATGTGAGGAGTATCTCCAGATCACATTAAGTAATATGTTCAGATATCCTCATACTTGCTTTGGATATAATGCAAGAAATTTGCAGTCGTTGCCTAACTGTGATATCAGCCAGGGACTCCTCTACTGTACCAAGCCTCCTGGTGGGACAAGGAAAGCCACACAGCAGGAAGAAGGATCCCGGATATTTATCTTGTTAGGATCAAGTTGAAAGCTAGGTGGCCGCAGCCCTGAAGGGTCCCAAAGCTGAGACCAGCAATCAAGTGATTGTCAGTCCCCACCCTGGGGCTTCTTCAAAGCCAGTTCAAGACTCAGGTGCGGTGTGGGCACTGGGACTGAACCAGCAAGCTGTTCACATTAGAGATCTTAGTAAACATTACTGCACAATTGCCCAGAACTCATTCTAACTTTAATACTGCACAAATTTAACATGTACTAAGTGTCCCATGCAACAAGGTCCAGACATAAGCAATACTTGCATGATCAGCCTTATATAATTTAAGACATTTTAGCACTCTAGCAACTGTCAATCCTGGATCATGGTGTAAGCATGAGGGCCACCCATACCTTCAATGCATATGCCTAGGCAGGAATTTTTACAGGAGTGGAGGCTGCCCAGACTTTCCATCCTCCCTTTAGGCCACTGAGACAGAATCCAAAGACTAGACTGAGTCCAGATGTCTGGTGCCTCCATGGCTGTAGTTGTATACATGTCTGGGAATTGAACCCAAGTCTCCCATTGGTAGACAAAGATTCTACCACTGAACCACAGGGGACTCCCTCATTTCAGTACTAGTCTTTCATGAAAATAACTTTCACTGTCCTGATACTGTCTAATCTTTTCAAAATGGTGCTTGTGCCTTACAGGCGTCGTTTCCTATACATAGTTAACCTGGATGTGCCAACCGAAGGTCACCGCAAGATCTCGCGTCAGAGCAAGTGGGACATCGGAGCTGTCCAGTGGAATCCACATGACAGCTGTGCATACTACTTTGCAGCTTCAGTGAGTTTTCTCTTGAAATGTTCTACATTGCCATGAAAGCCCCAAACCTGCAACTGAATTCACAGAGGCAGATTTTGGCAATCACATGATGCTCCACTGAGGCGAGTGGGTACAGGAGTAATAGTATACCCCATGCCTGTGCAGATCACATAGGAAAACTGGAACTTGCGTTTGATTAATTGCTGACAAGCTAAGTTTTCTGGCCTGAAAGTTCTTAATAATCAGCTAGTGGAGTATGATTTTAGGTGCGTCTTTTGTCTCTTTTTGTAAAGAACCTTGTCAGATATGAAGTCTCGTCAGAAATCAAGTCTCTGAATTGTCTCATTCAGTACAGAGAGATGTAGCAAAATTAGAGCTCAAGACTTACTTGTATTCTTGCTCTGTGCTATTTTGTTTTCTGCTCTCAGCATTGCTGATAGCATGTGGTATGTGAACTAGCCTGTAAATAAAGCAGAACAATACTGACTCTCTGCTGAGAGAAATGCAAAAGGCCAAAAAAGAGAATCTCTGTTTGCAAATGGGCAAAAAACCGAGTAGGTAAGGATTTTTTTTTCTTTCTGTAAACAGAAATTAATAAACTGGTATTAAAAAGGAGTAAAATGAAACTTACCTAAGCAGAGCTGGTATGGAGGCCATACAAGATATGAACAGTTACAAGCAGAGTACTGAGCCTCTGCTGGGGATAGTTTCCTTTTGCAGTGACTTGCTGCTTGGCCATTGCAGGCACCAAATACATGCATACATCTGTCTGTCAAGGCAGTGGCCGCACCATCTTTCATTTGCAGTTACAAGATGGAATGTTCATACCATGGCTTGCTGATTCCTTTGAACAACATGATAAGTTTTCCTACTTTTTCCCTGGTGTCATTTTAATATTTAAATTCAGGATTATTTAAAATGAAAAATGTTCAGAGTTTTCTGTCTCTGTGACCTATGAGACAAATGTCTTCAGCTGATCCCTTCTAATTGGGGAACGAAACACTTGCATAAATATATTTTTCATTGCTGCTTTTTGAGAGAGTCTGGGAAGATCAAGCCAATTAACAGAGGTGTGGAGTTAGCAAGTAGAGCAAGAGTCTTTTCATCAAATGTCTATTTAAAAAGGAATTTGGTGTTATAACAACACTGATATTTATTTATTTATTTATTTATTTATTGCAAGTACTGTAACTAACTTTGGTAAGGGGGGACTACAGATGGCAAACTAATATGAGCCAGCTAGCTCTTCCTGTATTAGGTTGTCCCAGAAGGAGACTTTGGCTTTGGAAACACAGTACTAGTATTCTTGCCTTCTGCTTGCATGACACCCATGCTTGTTTGCATCAAGCTTATTATCCTTACTTACAAATGAAGGTGGAGAGATGCAATGGCAATTCCTGTGCAAGTTACGTGTATCATTATTGCTGAAACCAGTCTGTTAAAGAATCCCCATTAGAAAGTATACAGCTTCCCCACCTCCAGATCAGTTCTTTCTTTTCACTTCTCTTACCTTTTGCTGACATCTTGGTGGCAATTCTGAATAAGGCTGTCCAAGGCTTAAAAGTTTCATAGTTTCTAGGGTCAGAAGGGACCTGAGTAGATCATCTAGTCCGACCCCCTGCCATGGCAGGAAAGAGTACTGGGGTCAAATGACCCCAGCAAGGTGTACATCTAGCCTCCTCTTAAAGACCCCCAGGGTAGGAGCCAGCACCACTTCTCTTGGAAGTTGGTTCCAGATCCTAGCCGCCCTGACAGCAAAGTAGCGCCTCCTGATATCTAGCCTAAACCTGCCCTCTGCCAGCTTGTGACCGTTATTCCTGGTCACTCCTGGCAGTGCTCAGGGGAACAGGGATTTCCCCAATGCCCACTGGTCCCCTCTGACTAGTTTGTAACAGGCCACTAGATCCCCGCTCAGCCTTCTGTTGTGGAGGCTGAACAGGTTCAGGTCCTGTAGCCTCTCCTCGTAGGGGCAGCAGGGCAGGCTCCTGATCATACGAGTGGCCCTCCTCTGGACCCTCTCTATGCTGTCCATATCCCTCTTGGAGTACTGCGCCCAGTTCTGGGCACTGCACTTCAACTGCGGCCTGACCAGTGCTGCATAGAGGGGGAGGATCACCTCCTTGGACCTGCTCGAGTTGCATCTGTGGATGCATGACAAGATACAGTTGGCCTTCCTGACTGCATCCCCACACTGCCGGCCCATGTTCATCTTGGAGTCACTGATGGCTCCAAGATCCTTTTCTGCCTCTGAACTGACAAGAAGGGAGTTCCCCAACCTGTAGGTATGGTGCCGGTTTTTCCTCCTTAGGTGCATCACTTTGCACTTGTCAGTGTTGAATCCCATCCTGTTCTCATCCGCCCACCCTTGTAACCCAGTAACCTGTCTAGGTCCGATTGTAGCCTATTCCTAGAAGTTAACCCATCTAGTTTGGAAGCAAGGATGCAAAACTCTTTCCTGTAAAAGTGTGTGTTTGTGTTCTTAGGGCACCTCCAGAAGTCTTCATTGGTTTTTAGGACTTGGGGAGACTCATGCTCTGTTTTTGTTACTGTTTTTTGTTGTCATCATTTTTCATGCAAAAGAGATGAAAACACTACTGTTCTGATTTGGGACCCTTTTACTGGCATGGTGTAGATCAGGGCTGTTTAATACAGTGTTTCTCAACCCATGGGTCGCGACCCAAAGGTAGGTTGCAAGAATAGATGAAAGGGTAGTGGATAAACTTCAAAAATGGGTTCTGCTTTAAAGGAAAAAACCGTGGGAAACCTGCAAAGGACTGCTTGCGGGGGGGGACTTTCCTCAGGGCGGGGGTTAGCGGGTCGGGAGGGAGGGGCACTGGGTCGTGGTACAAAGAAGGTTGAGAACCACTACTTTTAATAGTCTATGGGATGCATGCAGCCCACAGAGACTTAATCTGAAGCCCCTGGGTTCCCCCTGGCTGCCACTCCCTTCTCCATTCAGTCCTTAACTGCATCAGCAACCTCCAGGCTTCCCATCCCTTCTCTGGCTTGGACTTCCTTCTCCTGCACCTCAGGGTGCAGAGTATAGCAGGGGGTGGTATGGTTCAACACAGCCCTCAGTATCAAGGAAGCCCACCACCAAAGAGGTGCTGGGTGGTTGTGTATGAGGTGCAGAAAGTGTGTGGCCTCTGGCCATTAAGAAGTTGAACAGCCCTGGTATAAAAGGCTGCAGATGGTGCAGAAAAGGGGAAATCTGTCCTAATATGTTTGGATGAGGGCACTCGTGTTTTTTCAAAGAATCTGAACAGGTTCTTCTGCTGTACTTCCTTGGATTGAAGTGTGACCTGGACAGTTTCTGGGGACTGCTCATCCTTCCGTTCCAGGGACACCCCTATATTCTCTGCAGGGCCCTGATTTTGTTCTTCTGTGTAGCCACTTAATATTCTGATCACTATCCCTGGACGGATGTTAAAGAGCTACTGATACATACCCTGAGTAGTAATCACCAAGAAGCATTCATGCAGTGAGTAAGCAGCTATCATTTTCCAGAACCAGGTGCTGTACTGCTCAGGATACCTTCTAGAAATGATACATTGCTGAGATCCTGACGCACATAGTTGAGAAGATAACTTTTGTGACCTGGCCAAATTTCAGTGAGATCATTTTACTCTCTTTTCCACTCCTCCCCCCCAATTCCCTTTGTTTCCATTTGGCTAAGGCAGTGGTACTCAACCTTTTTGGCTGGCAGGTCAGATGGGCAGCAGTCAGTCCAGTGGCAGTGCAGATCTAGCCAGTGGTCTGGATCCAGTGTCTGGGGCAGACGTGGTAGGACCCCATCTGGCTGTGGGGGTGAGGTAGGCAGTCTGGCCTTCACCTGGCCCTGATCCAGCTGTGGGAGGGCGAGGGTATGCCCTGACCCCAATGGATCTGTGGGAGGTATGACCAGAGAGTCAGTGGTTGAGCACCCTTAGCCTAAGGGATTCCTTCCCCCGCCCCTTGTAGGGTTCATGTGTTTCTACATGCTGTTAAAAAGCTGCCATATTATACCACAAAGCTAAAGGGAAAGGGGAGCCTTACATTAGCAGAACATTTGCTGTGCCCTTGTTTCCTCCTCTTTTTACCTTAGGGATATTTTAGGGGGACCTTTGGTGTTTCTAGTTTTGCTCCTTGTAGTCACAGTATATGTGAATTGGGAGTGGATGTTCTACCCAAGGATTCCTAACTGTGGCTGCCTGCAAATACAGGGATTGCACTCGTTTGCCTTTAAGGGGGTTGGGACGGCCTTCCAGTCCTATGGGACTATTAGTGAATGGGAGAAGGTTGTTGCTGTGTTTTTGGAGTTTTTTTTAAATCCATCTTGGAATATTAATATTTATAAAGAGCTTTGGCATGAAACATCCTACAAATATAGGATAACTAGACACAGTTCTTGTCGTCATCTAGCTATATAAGATCAAGGGGTAATGAAGACTGAATTGTAGAGTCATGCGTCACCCTGTTTTACACTGAGGGGCTCCAGCATGAACTAGGACCCCACTGCTAGGTAGCTTGCAGAATAAAGAGATTGTCTCCACCCCACTTAGAATCTGAGGGATTGTCATCACCTGGAAGTTATTTTGGATTAAATAGTATGTGAAATTATAGCACAATAACTATTCCTGAATAATTGTGTGTGGGGGCACATTCATAAATGGCTCTACCTGGAATGTGTGGATCAGCTCTAAATAACATATACATGGGGATATGGGTGATTTGTGTGAATCCATTAAAAAAAAAAAAAAAAGAGCTATGCACTGCAATATGAGGTAAATAATTGTTCCCAAAATGGCAGAGAAGGTAGCACCCTTGTGGCAGTTTACCTAAACCCCAGATGGAGGGCATGTGTCCTGCTCCTGCAAGCCCTCTTTCCTGTTTCTCAATGGCACTGATGGGTTTTAGAGGAGATGCATGGAAAGTGGAGAGAGGCTTCCAGGGAACCTGTCCTCTTTTTTTTTCCCCCCCCCTTTAAAATTCGATTGTAGATCTAGACAAAATGAAAAGGAATTCCCTGGTAGGATTCTTGATAACTGCTTCTGGAGTTGGAATCCCATGCTGAGAAGAGCATTTAGCTGAAACTCTTTTGCCTGTGGGATTTTTTTTTCCCCACTCTTGTTCAGCTCTACTTTTAAGTACATTCAAGTAGCGTTTTAGGAGTTGAGTGTTTTGAGATCTTTATCAGCCTGTGGATTCACCATCATTCTGCTTGCATGCTGAGCAAAACTTTGTCCTTCATGGTGTGATTTGTCAGTAACTGAATCTGTTCAAATCCCAGGAAACTTTAGGAATTCTGGACTGCTCAGTTTGCCTTCCACCATCTCATTTCATCCATTTAATTTCAGAGCAATCAACGAGTTGACCTGTATAAATGGAAAGATGGTAACGGGGAAGTTTGCACATCACTGCAAGGGCACACACGTGTGATCAGGTGAGAAACCCAGCACAGCTCCGGCCTACTGGAAAGACAGTGGTATGGCTGGCTTTATAGCTTATGTACATTGGAGCACAGTCTGAGCCCTATTCGTGGACTGGTGTGAAAGCTTTTTTTTTTTTTTTCCCCCCCTTCGCTTCTTTGGCCTGCCTACCTGCACCCTATTTGCTGTCATCACCCCCACTCCCAATGGCAAGAAATTTGCATCTAGTTCAGGTTGGTTTTGAGGTGTTTTGTGAGTCATTCCACTTTTTAATGGCAGCTGTTCTTATTTAAGAAACCAAGCAGAATCAATCAGGGATCAAACTCGATGATCTACTGAGGTCCCTTCCAACCCTAAAAATCTATGAAATCTGGGAAGCAGATAGCAGTGTGGCTATTAAACTGAATCCCAGCTGTGATTTTTTGCTGATAGCAGATTCATTAAAGTAAGGTGCAAGCTGTCTATAATGGGCAAGTTCTTAGCACATTGCTCTGCTACATGAAAAACCTCTGGAATTTGGTACATGCCAGCAGTGAATCTGGGATTGTCACTGGGATCTTGTTTTATGTCTGTGTAGAGGACTAATATAGTAAGTGTTTCTTTCCTTTATGCCATATGTTTATTGTAAAAACTAATTGCAAACCTTGGGAGCATTGTTAGCCTTTGTAGAGCCTGTGTTTGTGTACCTAGTACAGCTCATGAGCTTAGCAAAATGGCATCCCCAGAAATGTCTGTCAGTCTGGATTTTTTTTGCCAAAGTACTCCTTTCTTTGTCATGGGAGGAACTGCTATAACACAGTCCCCTCCCTGCCTTTCTCTTGAAAGTATTTCTAGAAGTAAGTTATGTTCATCTTTTACTCGGCGGAGGGACACGACTTTAGAAGGTGTCAGTGTACATGTCACAAATATGTTTTATGGGTACATGAAAAGATGATGCAGACAATGTGGTACACTTGGCTGACCCTATTGAGCTTTCCTTTGATTTTTGTATTTGCAGTGACTTGGACTGGGCAGTGTTCGAGCCTGACCTTCTGGTCACCAGTTCTGTTGACACATACATCTACATTTGGGATATCAAGTAAGATCAAGTGTCTACTCCATCACCACAGAGAGTGTGTGATCTTTCTGCTTGACCAATAGCGTGAAGGGCAAATACTCCCCAGTGTGTTTTCAGCTGTGCTGGCAGAAGCCTAGATTAGTTCCCTTAATCTCTCAAACAATGGCAAGAGTTTCTAGTCTTTCAAGATGGTTCAGAACAGATATAATTATGCTCCTCTGGAAAGTTATGTCAGGTTCATATTCTGAATAGGAAGACGTACCATTTCAGTTTTTTGTTTTTCTCTCCCTCCCCTTCCAAATCTCCTGCTTTCCTCTTTTTGGATTCCAGGAGTTTTTCCTTGCATATATCTCCTTCAAAATAACAAGTCTGCTGACTGAGTAAATGTGTAACCGTACATCCTGTTCTCCAGGGCTGTGTAATATTTCGACTGCCGTTTCATTTTGGTGGTGTTTCAATGCTCAAGACTCCAAATCCAAAACAAAATGGGACACATGTCAAAACATTTGAAATGAAACAAATGTTTCAAAGATGTTTCGGTGTTTTGAAGCTGGGCTTTCAGGGAAAGAGAAAGTAAGGAGAGGGAGAGGGAGGGGAAATAGGGGGAAACAGACTGACCTATGTAACTGGCCAGTGTCTGCCAACTATCCCTGAGGTCCCTTCCAATCTTAGTGCTCTAGGGGAGTGATCTAAAAAGTTTAAAAACAGCATATAAGCCTGTGAGTCCCTAAACATTCGTAGATTTCATAGACATTTGGGCTGGAAGGGACCCCGGAGGGTCATCAAGTCCAGCCCTCTGCTCCAGAGGCAGGAAGTCAGTAGGGATCATAGGATCCCAGCAAGATAGGCATCCAAATGTGTCTTGAAGACATTCAAAGTGGGTGCTTGAACCACCTCCGGCAGCAGTCTCTTTCAAAACTTGGGGGCTCAATGAAGTTCTTTCTTATGTTCAGCCTAAATCGGTCGCAGCGGAGTTTGTGACTGTTCAACCTTGCCATCCCTTGAGGCGCTCTGGTGAACAGACGTTCCCCCAGATCCTGATGAGCACCCCGATGAACTTTATAGGTGGCCACCAGACCACCCCTGAGCCTGCGCTTTTCCAGGCTAAAGAGTCCCATGGCTCTCAGCTTCTCATCATAAGGTCTGTTTTCCTGACCTCTGATCATGCATGTGGCTCTCCTCTGCACCCTCTCAAGATTCTCAACATCCTTTTTGAATTGTGGAGCCCAGAACTGAATGCAGTACTCCAGCTGCGGCCTCAACAAGGCCGAGTATAATGGGAGAATGACGTCCCAGGTTTTGCTTGAGAAGCATGTATGGATGCAAGCCAGTGTTTTGCTCACTTTACTAGCCACAACATCACACTGAAGGCTCATGTTCATCTTGTGGTCAACCATGACCCCCAAATCCCTTTCATCTGTAATGCTAACCAGTGTAGCACCACCGAGCCTGTAAGCATGGTGCAGGTTTTTCCTCCCAAAGTGGAGAACCTTGCATTTTTCAATGTTGAACACCATCAGGTTCTCACCCACCCATTTCATGAGCCTGTCAAGATCTGCCTGGATCGCCCACTTGTCCTCAGGTGCGGATACTTTACCCCAGAGTTTGGTGTCATCGGCAAATCCGCTTCTGACACCAATGTCCACATCACTAATGAAGATGTTAAATAAAATAGGCCCTAGGACAGAGCCTTGAGGGATCCTGCTGGTCACAGTATTCAGGCTTTGTCAGCCTGTCTCACCAGAGAGCAGTATCTGAAAGGCACTGACTCCAACTGCTTTTTAGCTGCTACTGTTTTGCTAAGGAGTGTCTTTTACTTGCAAAGGATTGGATAGGATACAGCTTACACTGACAGTTTAGCTATACTTGCCTTACTTCAATACTAGTATTTTTATCCTTATATCATTTTTTTCCTATATCCATTCCTTTGAAATTTATTTATTTATTTATTTTTACCTGAAGAAAAATAAATCTGTGTTATGTCTGACAGTGTGATCTCTGGGCACTGTTCAGGAAAGCACAGCATAGATGAAATAAATTGCACACACACACACCTACATATAAACACAGTCAGACACCTTTTCCAGCACAGAAAAACATGAAGCATGCTGGAAAGGCCGGTGCCGCCAAGTCTGGGAGGGAAGCGAAAGGGAGCAGAGGGAGAGGTGTCAGTTCCCTGCTGCCCAAGCTGTGACAGCTTCTTTTCAACCAGCCATGAGGCCTCTGCTGGTACTGGGAACAAGGAGGTCACAGCAGTGCCTGCAGCTGCACCCCTTCTGACACCCAGCTGTGATTAATTAACCCCAGCACCAGCAGCACAGTCTCCTCTACCCCAGCTGCAGGTCCAGCATGAGCCTCCCACTCCCAGTCTTAGAGGAGCTCAATCTTGAAGTAGGAGACCTTGGCTTAATAGCATAAGAAATTCTGGGGCAGGAGGGGGAAGCAGAGCTTGTGCTCCACACCCCTCAAAATTCCCCTAGAGCAGGGGTGGGCAATTATTTCGGGTGGAGGGCCACTTACCAAGTTTTGACAAGCTGTCGGACTGCATGGGTAGCCCTCCCCCTTGACAGGTGACCCACCCACTGATTGCTATCTTGGGACTGGAAGTCTTACCCACTAACTGCTGCCCTTTGCCACCAGAAGTCCTTCTCCTTGGCCAGAAATAGTCCTTTCAGCAAGGGGTTTTGCCATCTTAGAACCAGAAAAATACCAAATTTTATTCCAGAAAGTGAACATCTAAAACATTCATTAATTTGATTTTAAAAATATTTTTGTCCTGAATTACATGTTTGTGTAGTGTACACAGAGGTGATTGCACAACAGCTTAGAATGACATCTTACTCTTGTGTGTTGTAAGGGGAGGATATAGATTTCTGGGGGACTGTGAGTCTGAGAGGGAGGGTGGATAGGTGTGAGGAGGTGGTAGTGAGGTGTGCGAATATGTGGGTGTGTGTAGATATGTGGGGTGGGTGTGAGCGGGTATGGGGTTTGTGGGGGGGCCGTGTGTAGCGGTGTGGTTGTGGAACACATCCTATACATCCCCTCCTCTCTCTCTTACCACATGCATGCACACTCACTCACTGCTCTCTCTGTCTCTTCCCCCCTCCCTCGTGTGTGTGTGTGTGTGTGTGTGTGTGTGTGTACACACACACACACACACGCAGAGTCTCTCCCTCCCCCATTGCATGGATGGACAGACAAACGCACACCAGCCCCACTCCTGCTCCTGGCCCTGAGATACCAGTGCAGCCCCGCAGTGAGGCAATGCAGTCGTGTGCCAGAAAAGCTGTGGCAGGCACAGACTTCCGATTGGGGGGACTGGGGGTGGGGAGGGACAGGGCTGGGCTGGCCTTGCTGGTGAGTCCTCCTGGCTTCCCCTGAGTTCTACTGCCTCCGGTGATCTTTGACAGGCAGTGAGGAGCAGATTAATATTATTAACTATTATTAATATTAAACTATAATATTAATATAGTTTCTGGTTTCTGAACCATTTAATGCCCTGCTGTCTGAGCTGGAGGTGGCACTCATTGCATCACCAGCCAACAGGAGAAAAACATGTCCCTGCTGAGCTCCCGTGCCAGGATGAACTTGGAGGTATGGGCTGCAGCTATGGGGAAGGAGGAGCCCCTAGGTCCTGGGCACGGCCTAAAATTGCATCCTGCCAGGGTTGGGAGGCCTGGTGGGACTGCCAGTGGCACAGCAGGTCCCAAAAAATGTCAGGACCAAGGACCTCCTTGGTGAAAAGCAGGTAGGAGGCACCTTAACTGCCAGCTACCAGATGCATGCACAATCCTGACTGGAGAAAGCCCAGACCCCTAAGATCTTTGAGAGGCCTGAGGCTTGCTGGTTGCAGTGTAGTTGTGAGGCTCCAGGTAAGCTCAGCTTACCTGCCTGAGATACCATCTGTGAGGCACAGGCCACAGTGTAGGGAAGATACAGAGTTGTGGAATCGTGCATTAGGCAGACAGAGTTCTTTTGGTCGATCCAATATCTTTCAGTACACCAAGTGAATAGTTGGAGAAATATATCTTAGCAAGCTTTCAGGTTGAAAAACCCTTTGTCAGGCTAAGGAAGTATCTGCAGTTGGTATGCATGCCTTTCCTGGAAGGAAGGAATAGTAAGGAAGTCAGAGGCTGGCATGCAATGTAGGCAAGAAAGCTAGCCAGTGAAAATTTAAATGGAGGCATTGTTGGGGGGTGGAGAGGGAAGCACAGGGAAAAGTGGAGAGGTACTGGGTCCTGCCACCAGCTTCCCCTGGGTCGTACTGCCCTGAAAGCTTGCTAAGATATATTGCCTGTCCTACTGCCCTAGCTCCTGTCATCTTTGACAGGCAGCCAGGACCAAATAAATATTAATTTTCTAAATTTTTTAGGGGCCCCACAGGCTAGATCCAGCCCCCGGGCTGTATTTGCCCACCCCTGACTTACAAGGTTTAGTGGGGTCCATTAGGACCATGACTGAGCTGAAGCTTGAGGGCAGCTTCCCTATCTGTTATCTTTTCCAACAAAACGTGGCAGCAGGTGAGAAGAGAAGGCACTTGCATGGTCACAGGGCCCTAGGGGTATCATGGCCATCTCTAGGGACCTTACTCCATGACCTAGTGCAGTTTCCCAGAAACCCCTGCATCTTGAAACCTGTCAGGATTCATGCCTTCAGAAGGAGCTACCATTCCTGCAATTTTCATCAGAATCAGGCAAAAAAATGACAAAGTTATAGGCATTTTAGGCATTGGCATTTTAGCCACTTCCCATGATAGCCTATGGCCAAAACAGCGCCAAAACTCCAAACAAAACAACAATTCAGAATGTTGAAATGAATTGCTGTTGTATCGAAATGCTGAATCCGAAATAGATGAAACGCAGGCATTTCGCACAGCTCTACTGTCTCCTACCCCGTCAGGCAAGGTCAATGATTGCTGTTGAGTATCCCTCAAGAGTGTAAGGATTGTTGGGGTTCAGCATGCTTTTCTTATTTGTAACTCTTTATATTTGTTGTATAACATGAATAACCCTGAATGCTTGAAATGGAAGGAGTTGCTGCCTGCAAGTCCACTTTTGCCCTAACTACAGTTAGTCCAAGCCCAGGAGAGCATATAAGGGAATACCTAAATGAGGTTTTTGAGAAACTGAGTTTTATTTTGGCTCTGCAGTCGACTCCCTTTTGGCAAGTCACTTCACTGCTCTATGCTGCCTCCTCTCAACTCTAATAGTCAATAGTCTAATGATATTTTTTCAGTTCACTAGGGTGTCTTGAGGCTTATTTAATGTGTGGAATGTTTTGCTCTTAGACTCAAAAAGAGTAATATGTTAATACATCATTAAAAGACAAAAACTGTGACCAGTTTTATTTCATGAGTAAACCAAAAGCCTTTGCCATAAAAATGCTCTTTAGCATGATCTTTCTTGTGTATCACCTGTCTAGAGACAGTTGCTAAGGAGGCCTTTTGATATCACCAGATTGATTTTTAACTGCTCCTGGACCACATTATGCATGGTGAGATCTTTGACTTCTTTTTGTGCAATGGGTCATCATCAGCAGTCTGACCTCTAACAGGGTCACCTGTTAAACTGGCAACTTCCCTAGCAGTACCAGGAATGCGTAGCACCAGGATTAGAAATGGTTTCTTATTGAACCTTTTTAATAGAAATGGATTTCTGATTCAACAGTAGATTTTTGGAAAAACACGTTTTCATTAAGTCTCTCAATGTTAGGACTGTCAGTAAATTGAATTCAAGCCATAAGATCAGATCTGTTGCTGTAAATTGCCATAGTACAGTGACTAGTACCAGCTCAGCAGTTGTCCTTTAGACTTTGTCCAGCTATTATTTCCTCCTAATATTACTATAATACCCTGGCCACGGCTTCTTTATTCTGAAGTTACTATTCCACCTTAAGTGGAAGTCTGCAGAGGCTTTACAAACAGATTGATGGTTGCCTGTTTTTTCTGTAGCTTTCTGCATGTATTGCTGCGTCCTCTTGGGAAATATTTTATTTTCTCCAGTAACACATAGTGAATGCAGCAGTTGTGTTGCTATCAGCATCGCCAAAGAACACCAAGCATCATTTTTTTTTTTTTCTGCCTCTTCCAAAATCGAAAAAGACTGGGCACCATTTCTTCTTATGCTGTTTAACACTTTCTTCTGGCCTGCATTTTTACCATTTATGGCCTGTATAATAACCCATTTGCCACCTCACTTGTGTGAGAAAATTTCAGTATGCTTGGAAACCTGTCTTCTGCTTTTTAAAAAAAAAAAAAAAGACCAAAGAGACAGCAATTAGGTCAGTTCTTAATTATAAAGGCCTTTCCTTGGGTTAAGGGAATGGATCCAGGCTAGGAGAGGAGTGCATGCTCATTACTATTGTTGTGTTTCAGAGACACCAGAAAACCTACAGTCTCGCTTTCTGCAGTTGGTAAGTACCATTCATGTTACAGGCATAACACTTACCTGCAGTTTCTTATTCACTTGCTACTCTACTCCTGTAGCAGTCTTTCTGTTTATTGGGCAGAGTTACTTAGATGGCTCTTTCCAGAGAAAGCTGTTTAATGCAGACATAAAGTATGTAAAATATGAAAATAAGAGGTCTCAGATAACATCCTACCACTTGCCAGAGATAGATTAGTGATGGGGTGGGGCGGGGTAGGGGTATGGTGGACCATGAATATAGGAAAAGAAGCAGGAAAGGAGCAGTAGTAGTGGCTGGGCAAGAAGGCCCTGACTAACTGGTCTGCATTCACTTAGCAGATGCCTGCTGAGCTAGAGGAAGGTCTGCAGGTGTTTACTGCTTTTATGCATTGGAGGAGTAGCTTGCCACTCACCCTTGACAGTATTGTTGCAGTGCTGCCAACTGACCAACCCTGCCTTCTTACTGAGAGGAGGATTGGCTATAATTATATGCAGTATCATGCTTTCCAGACACATATTAAACTTACTGGGAAACTGAAATGATGACATGCATGTATTTTTTCTGGGCCACAATTTCCTGTCTCTGGTATGATCTGTCAGTATCTCCTTCAGGAAGGGTACTCCTAGCTCTGTTAGTCTCCATCCACCATGCTTAATGTAACCTACTGTGTCTGTCTCGGAATGTTACTGCACATGTACAGTTCACAAATGATTGATACTGTAAACACATGTGAGGAAATTAAAAACATTATTTTGGGGTTACTGCTCCTTCTGCCATGTTAATCCCCGTGGCATGTATGTGTTCCCCTTCAAGCATCCCTTTCAAACTACATCCCTGCTGTGGCTTTATCCTCAGACCGTTAATCTTCTATAGTGGCGTGTAGCTCTTGAACCAGAGTAGCATCCTGTGTTTACACCTCTGGTGCTGGAGCGTAGAGATATTGAAGAGTTGTTTTCTAGTATGTTTCAAAGGGGCTTCACGATGATCAAAGAAAGGAGAAAAGGATCTGATACGGTTCTGTGCAGTTTTTCTAAGCATCTGAAACTTTCACAACTGAACACATTTTTTCAGTTGCATAGATTTTTTTTTTCCTTAACTGGTAGTACCCCTTCTCTGTAAGATCCCAATCTCTCAATGGATAAAGGGAAAAGAGGGGACCCACAAGAAAAGGTCTCCTCAGTCTAGTTTTCACCATGTTTGACCCTATTTATGCTTCTTCTAGGGTTTGTAGGGAGCAAACCGTTTTCACTAAGGCTGTCCATTAATTTCTGACACATGTGATTAACATGTTAATTGTACACATGGCTTTGGAGCCCACACACGGACTCTGCTCTGCTGCCATCACTGCCACCTACAGCAGGGCAGCAGTGGCAATGCAGAGGAGCTGCAGGGCAACCAGTGCACATGGGCTCCAGGTGGCTGCAGCAAGGGAGAGGGGCATGTGCATGCACAGAAAAACAAACACGAGCAGCCACAGGCAACATGCAACCAGAAAGACAACCTGCTGGTGTGTAGAGCAGCACCCTGCAGGTAAGTCTGTGGAAGGAAGGGGGAGGGGCAGATTGAAGCCCCCATAGTGATGGAAGGAGTGGGGCAAGGGCTGGGGTGAATGGGCCTCAGGGCTGGGGTGGGTTGTGAAAATGGAGGCTCATCCATGGGTGTGGTGGGGGGCACTCTCTGCTGCTGCACCTACCCCTGGGGGAGGCAAGGGGAGTACATACCCCCTATGGATTTCTGCTCAGGGCGAAGGTATGCCGCCCATTGCGGTCTGGGACTCTACACCCTGCTGCCTTTGCCCTGGGAGCTGTGCTGCCTGCACCACACATCCCCTGCCTGCCCAGTTGCAGGAGGCACAACACATAGGTGTTATGCAACTCTCGGGCAAAGGCAGCAAGGTGCAGAGCCCCAGCCCACAGTTATCAGCCTGCTTTTGCTTTACCCACAAATCCAGGAGGCACGTGCCCTTCATGCCTTCACTAGGGGGTGCATGCAGTGGCAGGGAGCTGTACCCGCCCCTGTCCCATTCCCTCCCTGATTGGGGGCCTCAATCTGCCCTCTGCCCCTTCCCTTCCCCATGCCCCTTCCCTCCACAGACTTACCTGCTGGGCACTGTGTGTGTGTGTGTGTGGTGTCTGTGGGTGCATTTATCCCTCATTCCTGACCCATAGTACTCTGCATCCTGCCAGGGTGTGTATGGACCCCTCCACACCAAGCTCCAGACCCTGCCCACACACACCCAGAGCCCCCCACACCTTCACAAATTTCCTACACATGCATGCATGCGTGCACACACTACACACCCACCCGATCCATAAAAAGTGTCTGCATAATTTTGAGTTCTTAGCTGTGTGATTTAAAGTTGTGACCAAGTGCAACTAATTTCTTTAATCGCACAACTAATTGCGATCACATTTTTAAATCATTTGATAGCCCTAGTTTTCACCCTTCAAGCAAGGAGTTTATAAGGTGGTGCTAGATCACCAGCATTGTCTCGTGCAGCAGCTTGCTTTCTACAGCTGACACATCCTCTGTGTCCTTTCTATAGCTGTGAACGTCTGCTGCACAGCAGGTTTTGTGATCAACACGAAGAAAGACAGTGTAATAAGATGCATCTGGTATTCCAGTCCGTTTTCAAAATGTCATCTCCATTCTCCCTTAATCTGTCAGTTTGAGGCCTAGGAGCTCAAGTCATTGCTTGAGCCTTTTATCCCAGTCAAACCCTAAGCCAGAGTCAAGGGTAGTCCAGTGCATTTCCTAGCAATGCAGTCTTTCAGAATCAAGAAGTTAATCAGTAAAGCCAGAACTTAAATCCATGTCAACCCCAGCTCACACTCTTTTCCCTAAACATGTTTGGACTCCCCAGAACCCCATCTCCACAAGCAACTCCTATTCTGTTCCACCGAAGAAGTATCTGCATTGCACGCATCCAGTTCATTGGTTACAATTCAGATGTTCAGCATTCACCCCAGCCATAAGAAGACCAATTATATGATTCTTAACAATCAGTAATGAAGTTCAGTCTCTAGGGTATGCTACCAGTACATGACAGAGTGTGGGAATTAGGTTAATCTCGATGTACCAAGCTGAGAGAGAGTTGAAGTTGACAGATGCAGAAGCTGCAATTCTGGGATAGACGGTAGCTTCCTCTACTGAGCTGATAGATTTGAGCATTTCCATCAGCAGGTTTGACTAGTGGCTGGAAGTTAAAACTCAATGTCACAGCTAAATCTCCTCCCCCTTCTTCTCCCCCACCCCAACATAGCAATGTTTTAACTTAGTTTGCTCCCTGCTCATGCAATGCCTCACCATTGTCATTTTTCATGCTGTCTTCTGTGATGCATCTCCTGTCAGTTGTGTTTTCTGTGCCAACACAAAACATCACAAATAATCTGAGATGCTGCACTACTGCCATGCATTTGGTGGCAGCCTTCTGTCTTGTAGAAGCTAACTGGACAACAAAAAGCTTAAAAGTTGTCTGACCCCTTTTATGTTCTGCTTCTGCTGCAGCTGGAGCTTCCCAGGTCAAATGGAACAAGAAAAATGCAAACTGTTTAGCAACCAGCCATGATGGAGATGTTCGTATATGGGACAAACGGGTGAGTTAATTTTCCTCCTTTGATCTCTGTGTATTCCTGCTTCTAGGATCAAGGCATGTCTTTGGGCACAGATAAGTAAGCCACATCTCTTCTCCTTGCTGCTTTGTCTCCCATAACTGTTAATGGTCAGTTGTAAGGTAGATGCAATGCTAGTGACAGTCCAGGAGGTGGAAGTCTGAGAGAAAAATGTGTAATTGCTTTTAGGAAGAGGGAAAACCATACTCTTTAGTAGTTGCTTATGGTTTTGTGATGGATGCCACTAGTGTCATATATAAAATGCCTCTACTCCTTGTGAAGTGAGGTATGAATACATATTTTAACCACTTCATTGAATCATAGAAAAGCAGGGCAGGAAGGGTATTCAGGAGGTCAGCTGGATGAGTGTCCATCTGACCTGCTCTTCAACTTTGTGATCAACTCTCTTCTACAAATATCAGCACAATGCTCAAAACATCAAAACCACTGTAGCTTGCCCCAGGTAAAGCAGGGGGACAAGGACACTAACTATCTTGCCACTGCAAGAAAAGGAAGTAGCTCTTAGATATGCTCAGTAGATTCAGAGAAGAGGATCATGCCTCCTGCTACAGAAAACAAAACATACCATGCAAATCTGACTGTGGGGTAAAATTCCCTCCTGATCCCAAGTGCAGCCATCAGTCATAACATGTGTAGTGGAGCAAGTTCCTTTAGCCAAGAACTTTAGGGGTTTTTAGTCTTGGCATAACCCACTTAAAATCTCCAGGCTTGTTCTGAGGACCATGCAGGGTGGGGGAAGGAATCCCCGATACTCTTAGCAACAGGCAGGGAAAAAAATCCTTCCTGGCTCCATATAACAACTGACAAAGACCAGAAGTAAGAGATAGCCAAATATTGACCACTGCACTGGGGACAGCAGAATATTGACCACTGCACTGGGGACAGCAGAAACCATTCCACACATCTCATGCCCTGACAGGATGACAAAGGGAGAGTTCTGGCTCTCCAGTCTCTTCTGGAGTAAGTTTTACAGCTCATTTAATCTTTCATGTCCAAACCTGTTTGGGAACTCTACTTCATTTTCCTGCTGTTGAGCATGGTCCCCTCTAATTTTAACAATTTCTCAATAACCCTTTTTTCTCTTGCCTGCCCATTTATTGCTGCTTAACATTCCTCTAGCTCAGGATGTCTAAAGAGTTAAAAGTGAAGAGCACTCCCTCCTCTATAGTCAAAATCAGGCCAGATTCCTTATTCCTAAGAACAAATATGTTGAAAAGAAAATATATGCTTCCTCTTCTTGCAGAAACCCAACACTGCAGTTGAGTACTTGGCAGCACATCTTTATAAAATCCATGGCCTAGATTGGCATCCAGACAATGAGTATACCCTGGCTACCTCTAGCCAGGACAACTCTGTCAGGGTAAGTATGTGATGTTGAGTTTCCAGGCTTCCTGCTTTGAAAGGCTGTTACAGTAGGTTTAACAGTGATGTTCAGAAAGTCTGATGCACCTTCTGCAGAAGTGACAGGCAGTCTTTTCATTGACACGCATAAGAACTGGAGCAGGGCTTAAGAGCATTACCTGTAATGGTGAGCCTTCTGCCAGTCTGCATGCATGTTGTCTGTGAAGGCGTGTCTACACTACAAATTAAGGTGTGATTGTAGTGAAGGGAAACATGCCTGTGCTAGCTATATTCTAACTAGCACAGCTGACAAAAGCAAAGAAAGTATGGCACCTCAAGCTTCAGGCTGGACTGGCAGCTCAAACATATAATCATGTTCCCCTGTGAATCTATTTGAATTGCTGGTTTGTCCATGCTGCCCTGTTTTATTGCCATTCTTGCTTCTGATAGCTAAATTAAAACTTAACACCTGTATGCCAACCCATGCTACAATTGCACCTCCATCTTTCTGCACATGTATACTTTGAGTAGCTTTTTGGGTCTAAAAATGCTGTCAAATGCTGACAGCCTGATATCCCACCTTTTGGGACAAGCTCTTAATTTTATGGTGTTTATAACTATCCTGTGGGGCATCCTAGAGTTTGTCTGGGGTGGGAGTGAGCTGCATGGAAAAAAAGCCTAGAGTATAAAGCTGACTTGGCTTGTCTTTTGCTTTGTTGAAGTTCTGGGATTACCGTCAGCCTCGGAAATACCTCAATATCCTCTCCTGCCAGGTTCCAGTCTGGAAGGCAAGATACACGGTAAATATGAAATACCAGTCTTCTTGGCTAACAGTGTGTGAGAAGGGAATGTAAAAAGAATCCTAACTGAAAGGACTGTCATTTGGAACCATTCTCACTGCCTTTGCTGCTGGATATTACTTATGTAACTTTAAAACATGACCTACAGCACAAAGTATTAGGATTTGGAAAGAGTTTTTGGTGACAAAAAGGCTCTGGGGTAGTGGTGACTAATAAAGTCAAGCTTCAAGTCTTCTGTGCAGTCCCCCAGCAAAACTCCACAGATGGACCTTTTTTTTGGAATCTAAAAGCTAAAGAACATTTTGCAGCCTTATCTGCTCCATACTTTTGCTCTGCTGCGTCTGTCACTTATGCCACACAGGAAAATGACATAGCTAAAAATGTGTTCTCTTTTTACTTTTAAGGTGCTTTTGCTTGAAATTGCAAAATTTGTTCCTTAGCTCTGTCATTGGGCTGTACCCACTATCTTGCTCTTATATTAGAAGATGAGGCATTTAGTACCACTCCCACTTCGATGTTCGCTCCACATTTGTCTACCTATGTATGGCATGTATGTTCATGAGAGTTGGATTTCAATGCTTCTTTGCAGCATTGGAGTTCTGAACAGCTGTTGGTTTCCAAGACCCTTACAGTGATACTCGCCTGCTTTAAGCATAAACATGCCATCTGAGAAAATTGCCAAGGAATAGCTGGATTTCTGGATGAAGAATAAATGTAATACTCCTTTCTGTGTCATTTGTGGAAAGTGGGGTTAATAAAAATGGGAAGAAAAGCTGTGTTGAATGTCTTCCTTAAGCATAGTATGGCTCCTTGTGCATCAGCCACTTTTGATTTATACGTATAGTTGATCCTTTTGACAACCTCACATTTTTAGGATTTGATCCTGTGTAGTCCTGAGCTCTCACGATCTCATTTGAAGTCAGTATGTGGCAAACTTGGACTCTGGTGTCAGCATGAAAGGGAAAGGGTCAGAGAGTACAATTAAGGCAGTATGTGACAGTGAAACTTTACGCTAACCATTGCTTGCAGTTAAATGTGTTTGTTTTTCAGCCTTTCAGCAATGGGCTAGTGACAGTGATGGTTCCCCAACTCCGGCGGGAAAACAGCCTCCTCCTTTGGAATGTTTCTGACCTGAACACGCCAGTCCACACTTTTGTGGGACATGATGATGTAGTTCTGGAGTTTCAGTGGCGGAAACAGAAGGAAGGTGAGAGCAAGACCTCTAAGTGCTCTGCCCCCTATCCTGTATTTATGGAGCTGTCATTTATGTGCAATGACTACTGAAGTGTGCCTCATCACTGCACAGTGCTAAGACATGGCTGTTAGACCATTGCACCTATTTGAACTAGATCCAAATGCACTAGGCAGAAATCAAGGTGACTGTTCTGTCTGTGGCCTGCCACTTACTTCTCTGTGCCTTAGTTTCCCTTTCAGGAAAATTGGGATATTGGTACCGACCTCCTTTTGATATCTACAAAAATGTATTTTTATATATGCATATTCATTTCACCTTACTCAGTCTGTATGAATTGTGCTGATCTAACTAGAGCAGTTTAAAATTACAACTTTCATTAAACTGGGGCAATTAAACTGCTTTAGTTATCAGTGTCAGAAGGTTTAAACCAATGTGTGTCCTTAGACAACTGCAGAACAGGTGATGTAAAACCCCCACCTTCTTTACCTCACAGTATCTCTTGTTTATGTGTCCACATCTTAACCCTATAGGCAAAATCTAAACCAATTACAAAGCAATTTTAAAGCTATTTAAGATTATCTAGACACTGTTACACTGTGTAACTAACTAAATCAGTTTTTACGTCAGTTAGGCAAACTTGGAGATACCTTTTATTTAGAGAAGCTCTTATTATGTTCATGTGTTAGACATCTATAACATTCCAGCTTGAAGGTACAGTGTTACCATCCAGGTCCTCCAGGGATTGCCAAAGTTGTTTCAAGAGTTTGGGGTGGAGGGGGTGGGAATGAAAAATTGGGACCTGATATTTATTCCTAATGTCACAGAAAGCTAAACCTTTTTTCTACATGAAGGAGATGCAATTGTCTAAAAAAAATTTCTATTTTGCTGTTCACCTTTGAAGCTGTTCATTTCATTTTCAGATACATGATGAGTGTCCGTTTGAAAACAAATGCCTCATAGGAAAATGTGTTCATTTCCCATTTGAAAACTTTATTTGCTCTTCATTTTTCACCTGAAAATCTAACCCCTGTTGTACAAATAGGGGAACTGAATTGCAGAGAAGGATAACAACTTAATTTGTCTTTGATAGCCCAACAAGTCAATGGCAAAAATGGAAATAAAACATGTAAATCCTGACTCTCAATTCAGCCCTCTGCTTGATTTAATCCACTTGTACAGTACACAGGGTTAAGGAGGTAAATCCATTTTCAGTGAGTTTTAGAAATTTATTTTCTCTCTTTTAGGCTCCAAAGACTACCAGCTAGTCACATGGTCTCGTGACCAGACCCTGAGGATGTGGCGGGTGGATTCCCAGCTGCAGAGGGTACGTAGGTCATCTGGTGCTGGTTGCAGAGATTTTTCTGTAGCGCTAAATAAAGTGCTAAAAATCTATGGTTTTGTCCCTGGGTGCAGGCACCAGAGCATTGCTAAGATCTGCACAATGTGGCTTTTGCATGTAGGTGCCCACCAGGCTAATTTTATGCTCTGTACAGAAATAAGTTGCTTCACTCAGATTTCTTTTTCCTTGTATACTCTGGGCTGCCTTCATATGATGCCTAGCATGTAGCGTATGTTGTGCTTGCTCTTTTCAGCTGTGTGCTAATGATATCCTGGATGGAGTTGATGAGCTCATAGATGGGATTTCTCTTCTGCCAGAACCCGACAAGACTCTCCATAACCAGGATTCTGAACCACAGCATAACTCTGGGCATGGGGATGAGGAAGGTGAGACAAGTTGAGTCCTGTAGCAAGAAGTTGTGTGCTATTTAGGGTTTCCTAGGCCAAAACCAGCTTTTAAACTCCACTTGGAAAACAATGGACAGCAAGTCATGCTTTGGAAAGAATTGGATCTGTTTGAAAGTGCTTTTGAACCACACTCCAAGACTGTGCAGCAACCTGTAGTTGATAATTCTTTCCTACTGAAAATTCCTGTATGCTTGGTGAGCATTCCTGCCCTGCTTCTTCCAGAGCTAAGACTTGGTCCAGGCCCTGGAGATTTGAGTGTTATCTGTAAGTCCTATTGTTCAGGTATGTCCCTATCATCCTGGCTGCCTGCTAGCACCTTGCATGCCAGGAGACTGACATTCACTCAGACATGTTTTTGCAGCCTGTGACAGCTTGTTTTCTCTCTCTCTCTCTCTTTCCTGCCAGCCTTAAAGGAAGACTTCCAGAACAAACTTCTGGCAGGAAAGAAATCAGACCAGCCGGGTCTGCCACAAACACTGCAACAAGAGTTTTCCCTGATTAACGTGCAAATCCGAAATGTCAATGTGGAGGTACTGAGGCCATTTGCTCTCAATGGTTCCTATATTGGACTATGGATGCAGGAGGTTCCCTGAGCCAGATAGTAGGAAGACAGGGTATAATCCCAGACCACGGGTACTGAGGAATAAGGCTGATTAGGTAGAATCAACACAGTAAGGATTTAAAATCCTGG
Organism: Crocodylus porosus; assembly: GCF_001723895.1. NCBI lineage: Eukaryota > Metazoa > Chordata > Crocodylia > Crocodylidae > Crocodylus > Crocodylus porosus. The sequence goes on along the minus strand of NW_017728915.1, from coordinate 6,683,952 downwards.
ATGCACTCTGCCCTGTAGCTGTTTTTCTGGTAGAATGGAAAAATTTGGCAGGAAAAAAGATAGGTGCTGTAAAAAGATTCTTGGTGTTGACACTCAGCAGTGGATCGAAGGCTTGGATTCCAGGCCAGGGACAAGCTTCAGGAACTAAACAGACTGAGGGATTGATTCTGAATGTCTTATGCCCATCTCCTGACTGGCAGTACTGAAAGTGGCCACAGAAAATGGGAACCCCAGATTCTTTTCCCATACCAAGCCAGCAGAGAACTGCCAGCCCATGAGCCCAGTGGGCCATGACCATTCCTTATAGCAGTACAGGCAGCCCTCACTTAGCACTCTTAATTGGTTCCTGAAAAACTGAGGGTTAAATGAAATGAGCATTAAGCAAAATCAAAAGTATTTGGTGACCTAAGATGGCGACCGCAGTTGTTTTTAATGACCCAAGACGGCAACTGTGAGTGTTATAACGAAACTTGCTGAGCGCTAAGTGAAATCAGGCATAAATTTTAAATGTGTGTTATAGTGAAACAGCGCTAAATGAAACAGCATTAAGCAGGGGTTGCCTGTATTCTTCAACCTCATTAGACTCAAGGCACTCCTCAGATAATACCAGCTCTTAGTTTTCATTCATTTTTTACTATGGAAGAAAAATTAAGCATTTTTTCTGTTGTAAAGAGTTTATAAAGACTGTTCCAGAAGGTTTTTTGACACTGTGGATTCCTATTTGAAGTCTCTCAATTTATCTTGTGAATTGGGTGTTTGCACACATAATGCCAATATTATACAGCACTGTAGCACCCTTAAAAGAACCCATCACAGGTTGCCACGGTACCCTAGTTGAGAATCGCTGCTTATAGTCTGGTAGTATCTAAAGAAATCTACTGAGATCAGGGCTCATGGTGCTACGCATGATATACACACCTTATGAGATCTATCCCAAAGGCTTATAGGCTTAGAGACCAGACAAATGGCGAGAAGGGAAATTTGAAGCACAAAGTAGCATGTTCCAGGTCACATAGCAAGTCAGTGGTAGCATTAAGACTAGAACCTGGATTTCATGAGTTCCAGACTAGTTTGCCTTGTCCATTAGCTTGGGGACTAGGTCATAGAAACATAGAATCATAGAAAATTAGGGTTGGAAGGGACCTTGGGAGGTCATCTAGTCCAGCCCCCTGCTCAAAGCAGGACCATCCCCAACTAGATCATCCCAGCCAAAGCTTTGTCTAACTGGGTTTTAAAAACCTCCAAGGATAGAGATTCCGCCTCCTCTGGGTAACCAGTTTGTGTGTTTTACTACCCTACTAGTGAGAAAATTCTTCCTGATATCTAACCTAAACTTCCCTTGCTGCAACTTGAGACCATTGCTCCCCATTAAGCCATCTGCTCCCGCTGAGAACAGTCTTGCTCCATCCTCTTTTGAACCCCCCTTCAGGTAGTTGAATGCTGCTATTAAAACCCACCTTAGTCTCTTCTCTAAACTAAATAAGTCCAGTTCCCTCTGGCTGTTCTCATAAGTCCTGTGCCCCAGCCTCCTCACCATTTTTGTTGCCCTCTGCTGGACTGTCTCCAGTTTGTCCACATTCTTTCTGTAGTGGGGGCCCAAAACTGGACACAATACTCCAGATGTAGCCTCACCAGTGCTGAATAAAAGGCAATAATTTCCTTTGACCTACTGGTAACATGCCTACCAATGCAGTCCAGTATGCCATTGGCCTTGGCAACTAGGGCACACTATTTGCTCGTATTTAGTTTGTGCACTGTAACCCCCAGGCCCTTTTCTGCAGAGCTGTGGCCCAGCTAGTCAGCCCCTAGCATGGGACTGTTCCATCCTATGTGCAGGACTTCGTACTTGTCCTTCTTGAATCTCATGAGATTTTCTTTTGGCCCAATCCTCCAATTTTTCTAGGTCACTCTGAATCCTAGCCCTACTCTCCACATCTGCTACTCCCCACAGCTTGGTGTCATTTGCAGACTTTCTGAGGGTGCACTCTGTACCATCTTCCAGGTCATTGGTGAAGACATTAAACAAAATTGGCCCCAGGAGCAACCCCTGGGCACTCCATGTGATACCGGCTGCCAACTAGAGATTGAGCCATTGATTACTACTCTCTGAGTCCAGTGCTTCAACCAGATTCCTGTCCACCTTACAGTCCATTCATGCAGCCCATTCCTTAGCTTGCCTGTGAGAATGTTGTGAGAGACTCTATCAAAAGCCTTGCTAAAACCAAGGTACACTACTACATCCACTGGTCTCCCCACATCCACATAGCCAGTCACCTTGTCATACACAATCAAGTTGGCTATACCCTGTACAGGAGGGATCAAGTGGACAAAAGGGGTGGGAGCATAGCTCTCTATGTCAGGGAAAGCTACGTGTCCCTGCAAGCTGACATTGGCACCCAGAGTGGATGACTAGAGACCCTCTGGGTTAAAATCGGTGGGGAACAAGGCACAGGGGATACTATGGTGGGGATCTACTACAGACCCCCTACCCAGAGTCAAGATCTCAACCAGGAGTTCACCAGGCAATTGGCTGAGGCTGCACAATCCCGGTGTGTGGTTGTCATGGGAGACTGTAACTACCCAGATATCTCATGGGAGGAGCACTTGGCCAAATCCGAGAGGTCACAAAGCTTTCTTACGTGTGGATGACCCCTATCTGACGCAGGAAGTCTACAGGCCAACAAGACGTAAAGCACTGCTCAACCTCGTACTGGCAACCAGGGATGACCTAACTGGCAACCTAGCAATCGAAGGGAAGCTGGGTGATAGTGATTGTGAACTGATCACCTTCACCATCTGCCGTAAAGCTGGCAAGTCAGTCAGTAATACAGAAGTCCTCAAGATCGAACGGTCACAAATTCCACTGCGACTGTTTCAGGCTGGACACAAGGAAGAACTTCTTCATTGTCCGAGCCCCCAAGGTTTGGAACAGACTGCTGCCAGAGGTGGTTCAAGCACCCACTTTGAATGACTTCAAGACACATTTGAATGCTTATCTTGCTGGGATCCTATGATCCCTGCTGACTTCCTGCCCCTGGGGTGGGCGGCTGGACTCGATGATCCTCCGGGGTCCCTTCCAGTGCAAATGTCTATGAAATGGTCAGGCTTGACTTGCCCCTGGTGAATCCATGCTGACTGTTCCTAATCACCCTTTTTTCCTCCAAGTGCTCAGAAATGGATTCCTTGGATCCATTCCTTGCATCTTCTCTGTGATTTTTCTGGGGACTGAGGTGAGGTTGACTGGTCTGTAGCTCCCTGGGTCCTCCTTCTTCCCTCTCTTAAAATGGACACCATGTTTGCCCTTTTTCCAATCATCTGGGACTTCTGATTGCCATGAATTTTCAAAGATTGATGGCCAATGGCTCTGCAGTAGTATCAGCCAACTACCTCAGCACTCTTGGGTGCGTACCATCCGGCCCAATGGACTTGTATATGTCCAGCTTCTCTAAATAGTCCTTAACCTGTTCTTTTGCCACTGTTGGCTGCTCACCTTCTCCCCAAACTGTGCTGCCCAGTGCAGTAGTCTGGGAGCTCACCTTGCCTGTGAAGACTGACGTGAAATAGGCATTGAGTACTTCAGCCTTTTCTGCATCCTCTGTTACAAGGTTGCCTCCCCCATTCAGTAACGGACCCACACTTTCCCACTCTTGCTACCGACATACTTGTAGAAACCCTTCTTGTTACCCTTCGCATCCCTTGTTAACTGCAACTCCAATTGCACTTTGGCCTTCCTGACTTCATCCCTGCATGCCTGAGCAATGCGCTTATACTCCTTCCTAGTTGCTTGTCCAACTTTCCACTTCTTATAAGCTTCTTTTTGTGATTAATTTATTGATGAGTTCCTTGCTAAGCTAAGCTGGTCTCCTGCCATACTTGCTAGTCTACTTGCTAGTCTTTCTGCACGTCAGGATGGTTTGTTCCTGCACTCTCAGTAAGATTTCTTTAAATTGCAGCCAGCTCTCCTGGACTCCTCTCCCCCTCAGACTGGCTTCCCAAGGGATCCTGCCCATGAGTTTCCTAAGCAAGTCAGTCTGCTTTTCTAAAGTCAAAGTCAAGGTCAAGGGTCAGTAGCGTCTTGAAGCGTGGAAATGTTTAATAAGGCTTAGCTCTCAATAGAGGTCACTTTGAACTTGGCTCACACTACTGCAGCTGCAGTCCCTGCTATCCCATTGCCACCTCAGCCCAGTGGTGAGGAGAGGCAGTAGCAGCAGCACAAAGCCCCCTGCAGAAGGCCAAAATGCCACAAAAAGGCCCCCAGCTCCATGGGTTGGATAAAATGGGTCTGCAGTGTGAATTCATCCTCTGAGCCATAGGTTGCCAGTCTCTGAACTAGGTGGTCAGATGGTGAATGCTGAATCGATTCTGTTTGTCTGAGGCTTCTGCTGTTTGTCTGTGTTTGCAGCTCCTGTATATAGAGCGGGGTTTGAATCTTATGCATGCAGAGAGACCATGCTCCTCGGAATTAATTTCAGCCATTGTATGTTTAAAGGTCCTTTACAGCCTAACTGAAAATCAGTTGTTTTTTTATCACAGATGGATGCAGGGAATCGTAGCTGCACAGTGTCTGTACACTGTGGCAGTCACATAGTCACGATGCTGGTGATGTTCCCTGTGCAGTATCCCAATAATGCTGCACCTTCCTTCCAGTTTGTCCAGCATACCAATATCACTCCTCCAATGAAAACAAAGCTGCTTAAGGTATGTGTATGCATGTATATGTGGTCTCTGTACAAGTACTTCCTTGTGTCCAGACTGCTGCAGTGACATGTTTGACTTCTCAGGTCCATGACTGGGTCAATGACCGCTGCCTGCACTTAGACACTGTCACTCAAGAGTTGACGTACTCCAGAACTTGGCATGAGTTTCATTGGCACTGGTTAGGCCTCATCTAGAGCAGTGGTTTTCAACCTTTTTTGTACCAGGACCTATTTATAAAGATCAGTGGCTGGTCCTGACCCAGTAAATAGATAGATAGATAATCTGATTATCTAGATAGAGCCTAGATAATCACGTAGCTGGGGTCATTTGACCCCAGCATTCTTTCCTGCCCAGGGCAGAGGGTCGGACTTGACGACCTGCTCAGGGCCCTTCTGACCCTACCAGCTATACATACTGAGCCGCTGCTCTACCAGCCACCATGGCCCAGCCATCATTCCCCTCAGGCCACCCATTCTGCCTGTCGCCCCACCTCCTCTCCAGGCAGAGCCGTGACCTGAGGCAGGAGGAGATTAGGGCAACAATGCCAACCCCACTCCTTTGGGCCTCCCACAGTCCATTACTCCTTGCACTGTTGGCAGCATGGATGTAGTAAGGGTCCTGGCAGCAGCAGCAGTGAATCTTGCTACACTGCTCTGCCCTCCTGCACTGGATCCTGCCTGCTGGGCCATGGAGGCAGCTCCTGCCTGTGCTGATATTGCCAGGCTTCAGTCCCATGCTGGCTGCAGGCACACCAATCTGGAGGGGGCACATGCCTCCCCATGCTCACCAACACATCACCTGTACCTTCTGTGGCAGAATGCCATCTCTTTTTCTCCCCAAACTCTGCTATCAAGTAGGTGACCAATCTGACAGTTTGGTTACCATGGTCACTGAAGAGGACAGATACCCTGGGCCCCATCGATTTCAGGTAACCCTGAGTTGTAACCTGAGCTGGATACAATCCTGAGGGAGAGGGGAAACCTGCTCCCTTTGCCTACATCACTGGCCTCACACCTGGGTAGGGTCTTAAACTCCCTATTGTTCTAAGCAATGTCATCATGACTGGGAGGGGGTTAGAGACCATGCCAGTCTACCTGGCAACCAGTGATGCATTTCATATTGGTTGGCCGGCAGCCAACAGTTGCTGGCCTTCATTGGATCAGGTAAATGAGGTCATATGGTCTATATAAGTGAAGGACTGCCCAGGAGGTGGGGCAGCAGCCGTGATGAGAACTCTCAGAGAAGCTGGACCATCTGAAACTCACTCTCTCTTGAAACTCATGGCCAATGAACTACTTGCCTCCAAAGGAAATCTCCACCTGCCTCTGGATGATACTTGTGAGTAAGCTACCTGAGATCTAACTAGATATAGCTTGCAGTAACACAGATGTGTAATCAAAGGCTACCAATCCACTGTTTGCTCTAAGGGATTTCTCTGATATTGCACTACCCCGTACACTATTCCAGACCTACTCCTTGTAACCAATAAAGTTCTCCTTTGTCCCTAGCGTGGGAGACTTATTGGGAGAGGGGCTAGATTATACCTTGGGGTCCCCTTGGTTCAGCTGGGTAAGGGAGACCCTTATTTGTGCTTCAGATTGAGGGAAGCACCCCAAGTTCTTGCAGTTGATCAAGTACCCTCAAGGACTACTGGGCCTGTGTTTCCCAGAGGGCACAGGGGCACAATCAATCCAGACCTTGGGTGGTGGCTACCTTACCCCCACGCTTGCGGGTGTGCTCCAAGAAGGGGGTCAGCTGGATGTGAGGTGCCCCCAGGGAGGCACTCAGAGCCTGGAAGGCTGTCAAGTGTAGTGAGGCGGGTGGCTTAACACAGGAGCACCCCCTACTGGTCCCCATCACCCTTTTGTGTTGCCTATGCCCCACCTTGCCCCATAGACTTACCTGCAGGGAGCTGTGGGAGCTGCTCTCCACACTGCCTGGCTGCCACTTGCATGTGTGTGCACACATACACATGGTACCCCCTGCTTGATTCTTTCTCCCACTCCCCCAGCCCCTTGCAGGCTCAAACTGCCAGCATGCAAGGGGGACCTGCTGTTTCCCAAGGTTTTCTCCTTTCAAAATAAAAAATCCATGTTTTTCCATGGCAAATGGAGAATCCAGATCCCTGTTTATTAGTATGCACAGTATTAACATATAGTGAAGCACAAGCAGCATCTATTTTTTTCAAAATGCAAAATATGGTCCATTTTTAAGTGTGTTTTGTGACCCTTTCATATATTCTTATGGCCCACTTTTGGGTCACAACTCACGGGTTGAGAAATGCTGTTTTAGAATACTGTATGCAGTATTGGTCTCTGCTTTTTAAAAAAGGACATGGAGAAGTTAAGGTTTGCAGGCAGGTGGCAAATAATAAAGGGGTTGGAAGGTAGGCCATATGAGGGAAGGTTGAAAGAAATAGGCATGTCCAGCTTACAGAAAGGGTGATTTATGATGGTAGGCTTGTAATATCCCAAGGCGTGCCACAAAGAAGAGGGGAGAATGCTGTTACTGTGGAGAACAGGAAGTGAACCTATGGCATAAAGTTGTAGCAAAGTAGATTGGATATAAGGAAAAGCTTCACTGTTAAGAGTGAGGCAGTGAAATAGACTGTATAGGGAAGTTGTGGCCTCTCCATAGTTGGAGGTTTTCAAGAAGAGGTTGGATAGCATTGATCAGGAATGATTAGGAGTAGCTGTGCCTTGAGTGCTCTGTAAAAAGCAACAGTTGAAAGCCCAAGAGCCTTGCTCATCTCCCACACATCGCTGGGAGATAATGAGAAGAGCTCTGTAGCTTAGAGATGGATACTGACAATTACTGTATTCAGCAGCAGGTGAACAAAACAAATCCACAACTGGCTTTATAATGAAAGAAGATTAAAGGACCTGGAATAAGATTATGGAGTGGATACAGAAGAGTTTGGGCTGTCTGGTAAGAAAGTGGGATGTGTGGAATTGTGCTTGCTGTCCCCAGGCTGCAGAACAGAATGGAGGTGGTTTAGTGTTGCCCATGCGGTGGGCTTTGCTGCTTGCCTCAGGGGGCTGGAAAGATTTTTTTTTTCCTCCTTCTGTTGCTACAGGTGTCATGGGAGGGCTAGGGTGTTTCTTCCTCAGATACACTGGGTGCTGGCTGCAGCCAAGACTGGGAATTTTGGCTGGTGTATGCCAGTGTTCCTACTGGGACTAAAAATCTTGCGTAGGGGGAGACCACCTTTTCTCTGTTGCTGCAGAGAATAAAATGTGGATCAATAATTTGCAGTTGCAATCAAGTAGGTTTAGATTGGATGTGAGGAAAAACTTCTTCACTGTTAGACCAGTGAGGCAGTGGAACAGGCTGCTTGGGGAAGCTGTGGAATCTCCCATCATTGGAAGCATTCAAGAAGTGGTGGGGCTTGCACTGGTCAGGCATGATCTAGGCATAACTATGCTTATGTTCTACTCTGGGGAATTTCCCATGTTTCTGGTCTTTGCCAGTTGCCACATGGGGCCAGGAGGGAATTTTTTCCCTTCCTGCTGCTATATATGCACCAGGATCTTTTTAACCTTCCTCAGAAGCACTGCATGTTGGCTGCAGCCAAGGCTGGAGATTTTGATTGGGGCATGCCAGTGCTCCTGCTGGGACTGAAACCCAGAGGTTCTTGGTTAGAGGGTCTTGCCCCTGTGCTCAAGGTTAGACTGACTTGCCACCTTTGGGATCAGGAAGGAATTTTACTCTGTGGTCAGACTGGTGTGGACTTGGGGTTGTCTTCCTCTGTACTGGAGGAGCATGGCTTTCTCTCGGAGCTCTCCAGTATATTTTAACAACCCTTGTGGCAACAAAATACTAACTGTTGTTCCCCTGTTTTACCTGTAAGAGGCTAGGGTACTGGATTAGATGGACTCCTAAAGTCTCTTTCATGCCTACTTTTCTGTGATACTTTGATTTAAAAGGGCGAGTTTGAGTGCAGTAAAGTGAAAAATTCCTGGGCTTGTAGTTTGTCTATCTTTTGGTACTTTTCTTGTCCCTGTAGCTCCTAAGGTCTGAGCACTTCACAGCTTTTAATGAAGTTATCACAACCTCCTGTAAGGGAAGGCAGTCCTCTGTGCCGTTAAAGTGATTTAGTGGCCATGGTCATGCAGGAAGTCCTCAGTATAGAACTGAACTGAGCCTATGTCTCCCAAGGCCTAGATTAGTGCCCCAGCTTTTTTTTGAATTGCAGTAGTGCAATTTCTTGTTTTTCCTGAGAAAGTAGGGTAATTGGTTAGTCATCTCAGGTATCTGTACACAAACACACAGAGCCTGGGAAACAAGCAGGGAGAATTAGATGTCCTTGCACAATCATGGAGCTATGACATGATTGGAATAACAGAGACTTGGTGGGAGCTCACATGACTGGAGCACTGTTATGGATGGGTGCAAACTGTTCAGAAAGGACAGACAAGGGAGAAGAGAAGGAGGAGTTGCACTTTATGTAAAAGGGCTGTACGATTGCTCAGAGCTCCAGTATGAAGCTGGAGATAACCCAGATACTTTCAACAGCATAATGTTAGAGGGGAGAGTAACAAGGGTGATGTTGTGACAGGTGTCTGTTATAGTCCACCAGACCAGGAGGATGAAGTAGATGAAGTTTTCTTCAGGCAACTAATGGAAGTTTCCTGATCATGGGCCCTGGTTCTTATGGGGGATTTCAATCAACCTGACATCCACTGGGAGTGCAATACAGCAGTGCACATGCAATCAAGGAAGCTTTTGGAGAGTGTTAGAGACAACTTCCTGGTGCAAGTGTTGGAGAGACCAACTAGGGCAGGGGTGTCCAACCTTTTTGAATGTGGGGTCGGATCATGAACTTTTTATCACACAGTGGGCTGGCGAGCCATATTCAAGGACCCTGTCCTGAGCCAGAGAGACCCTGCCTGTGTAGCCCTACTGCACCTGCCTGTTACTGCAAGGTTCGTGGTAGCTGCTGGTGGGCAGGGACAGGAGGGACCCATTCTGCATCTAGCCAGCTACTGCCCCAGAGACTGAAGGGGAGAAATTAAATAGCTCCGCATCCCCATCCCCTGAGCAGCGCTGCCTGAGTGGGGCTGGAGCGAGGCGGCCGCTGCACCGCAGCCCCTTGCCCACCCGCACGGCCGGGTCGGCACTGGCCAGCAGAAGCAGTGGAGCCGTGTGCTGCTCGGGACAGGACGAGCCCGGCCAGAGCGGCAGGGGCTCACCTGCCTGCACCGGTCAGTCCCGAGCGGCACACGGCTCTGCCACCGTTTCTGCTGGCTGGTGCTGACCTGGCTGGCCGCCTCCAGTCCCCAGCAGCATGTGGGAAGCTGCCTTCAGCTGTGTGCTGCTCTGGATGGGACAGACCCCCCTGGGTTGGCACCAGCCAGCAGAAGCTGCAGCGGAGCCATGTGCCATTCAGGACTGACCGGTGCAGGCAGGGGGAAAGTGCAGCTGAGCCCCTGCCACTCCAGCCAGGCTCATCCTGTCCCAACGGCACATGGCTACTCCTCTTCCCACACACGCTGTGTCGGCAGCATCAAGCTGACGTGGTACGTGTAGGAACCTTGTCCCTTCCGCAGCCATTAGGAAGCTGCTGAGGAGCTGGGCAAAGGACAAAGGGTGGGAACAAAAGTAAATGGTGTTTACTTTTGTTTCCCATTGCAGCACCATGGGCCACAGAAAATGCCTCAGCGGGCTGCATGGTGGCCTGCAGGCCATATGTTGGACAAGCCTGAACTAGGAGCTGTGGTCTTCTTGGTCTGCTGCTCACAAATAGGGAAGAATTGTTGCAGGATGTAGAAGTGGATGGCAAGTTGGGCAGCAGTGACCATGAGATGATTGAGTTCAGGATCCAGGTGAAAGGAAGAAAGGAGAGCAGCAGAGTGTGGACCCTGGACACCAGAAAAGCAACTTTGACTCCCTTGGGGGACTGATGGACAGGATCCCCTGGGAGGCCAGTCTGAGGGGAGGAAAGGAGTCCAGGAGAGCTGGTTTTGTTTTAAAGAAACCGTACTGATTGCAGGAACAACCTGTCCTGATGTTCAAGAAGACTAGCATATGTGGCAAGCAACCAGCTTGGCTTAACAGAGAACTCTTCAGTGAGCTTAAACACAAAAAGGAAGCTTACAAGAAGTGGCTGCTTGGTCAAAACTTGGGAGGAGTATAAAAATATTGCTCAGGCTTGTAGGGATGAAGTCAGGAAGGCTAAAGTGCAACTGGAGTTGCAGCCAGCAAGGGACATGAAGGGTTTCTACAAGTATGTTAGCAACAAGAGGAAGGTCAGGGAAAGTGTGGGTCCCTTACTAAATGGGGGAGGCAACCTTGTGACAGGTTATGGGCAGGGATTCTGGTTTTCTCTGTTTTTAAAAAATCCCCTATTTATATATTAGTGGTGTTTCATTTAAATCATGGAAATGTGGATTTGGGGTTACTTTTTTAATCTGAAAATTGTGCATTTTATTTAAATAGGAGAAAACCAGGATCCCTGGTGTTGAGGAAAAGGGTTAAATACTTAATGCCTTTTTTTTTTTTACCTTAGCCTTCACAGGCAAGGTCAACTCTCGGACTACTGCATTGGGCAGCACAGTCTGGGAGAAGGTGAGCAGCCCTCAGTGGTTTTAAAAAAAAAAAACAGGATGGGGACTACTTAGAAAAGCTGGATGTATACAAATCCATGGGGCCTGATGCAGTGCATCCAAGGGTGCTGAGGGAGTTGGTTAATGTGATTGCAGAGCCCCTGGCCATTATCTTTGAAAACTCATGGTGATCAGGGGAGGTCCCACATGATTGGAAAAGGGCAAATATAGTGCCTATCTTTAAGAAAGGGAAGAAGGAGGTTCCAGGGAATTACAGACCATTTAGCCTCACCTCATTCCCCAGAAAAATTATGGCGCAAGTCCTCAAGGAATCCATTTCTAAGCGCTTGGAGGAAAAGGTGATCAGGAACAGTTGGCATGGATTCACTAAAGGCAAGTCATGCATGAGCAACCTGATTGCCTTCTATGATGAGAACTGGCTCCGTGGACATGGGGAAAGCAGTGGATGTGATTTATACATTGACTTCAGCAAGGCTTTTGATAATGTCTCCCGCAAGACTCTTTCAAGCAAACTGAGGAAGTATGGGTTGGATGAATGCACTGTAGGGTGGATAGAAAGGTGGCTGGATTATTAGGCTCAACAGGTAGTGATCAATGGCTCGACGTCTAGCTGGCAGCCAGTATCAAGTGGAGTGCCCCAGGGGTCAGTCGTGGAGCCAGTTTTGTTTAATATCTTCATTAACGATCTGGAATATGGGATGGAGTGCACCCTCAGCAAGTTTGCAGATGACACCAAGATGCGGAGGGTGTAGTAGATGCACCTGAGGGTAGAGCTAGGATTCAGAGTGACCTAGACCAATTGGAGGATTGGGCCAAAAGAAATCTCATGAGGCTCAGCAAGGACAAGTGCAAAGTCCTGCCCTTAGTGTGGAAGAATCCCATGCACCGCTACAGACTGGCACTGGCTAGCTGGGCAGCAGCTAAGCAGAAAAGGGCCTGGGGGCTACAGTAGATGAGAAGCTGGATACAAGTCAGCAGTGTACTCTTGTTGCCAAGAAGGCTAATGTCATACTGGCTACAGTGGTAGGTGTGTTGCCAGTAGGTCAAAGGAAGTGATTGTGCTTCACTGGTGAGGCCATATCTGGAGTAGTGTGTCCAGTTTTGGGCTCCACACTAGAAATGATGTGGATAAGTTGGAGAGAGTCCAGCAGAGAGCAGCAAAAATCATTTAGGGAGTTGGGGCACATGAATTCTGTGGAGAGGCTGGGGGAACTGGGCGTATTTAGTCTGCAAAGGGAAGACTGGGGAGGGGATTTGATAACAGCCTTTAGCTGTGAAAGGGGGTTCCAAAGAGGATGGAGTTAGACTGTTCTCAGTGGTGACAGATGACAGAAGAAGAAGCAATGGTCTAAAGTTGCAGCAAGGGAGGTTTAAGTTGTCTATTAGGAAAACTGTCCTCACTAGGAGGATGGTGAAGCACTGGAACAGGTTACCTTGAGGGGTGGTGGAATCTCTATCTGTGGAGGCTTTTAAGATCTGGCTTAAAGCCCTGGTTGGAACGATCTAGTTAGGGATGGTTCTGCTTTGAGCAGGGGGTTGGACTAGATGAACTCCTGAAGTCCCTTCCAACCCTGAGTGAGTTTTTGTTTGTTTTGTTTTTTTCCTACGAGTCTAGTGAATAGATAGGATGTGTGCTAGGTAGTGCTAGGTGTTGTACAAGCGCAGAGCATGTACCATCCCTGCCCTCAAGAGATTAGTGGCTTCATCCTTCTGTCTCAGTACTGTGCATTTCTCTGGTATAGTTATTCTTTATTTTGTTAAATGGTAAGGTATCCCAAGTTAGATTCAAGGCACACCTCTGAAAATGCCAACTCTTAGCTATCGCTTTGGGGGGGGTTTTCACGACAGAAAAATAGAGCAATTCTTCTGTTGCAAAGAACTTGGACCACAGCTGGTCAGAAACAGTGGATTCCTGTTTGAAATCACTGAGCATTTTGTTTATCTTGTGAATTGTTTAGGTCGGGGCAGGCAAAATACAGCCTGTGAGCCGACTCCAGCCCACCAGGCACTTTTTCATCTTCCCTGCAGGCACCCACCAACAAATTGTACACCACCCCAAACGTACCTTGTTGTGCCTTGCTCCCACCCTCATGGGTGGAAGGGTTCTGCCCAGCCAGCAGTAGCTTCTGGGTGAAGCTGCTGCTGCTGTTGCAGCCACCCCCAGGGGACTTGTTTGGCTTCCCTGGTATCCCCCTTGCTCTGGGCACCAGGTAGGGAAGTGGCAGGGGTGGGGGGAACTGCAACTGGGTGGGATAGGGAGCATGGAGTTGGGGCTGGTGGCAGTATGGAGCCCATACCCAAGGGAGCAGTGAGAGCATGGAGCTCAGCTGGGTGGGGTGTGGGTGGGAGGGTTTAGGAACCCCACATGGTGCAGAGCCCCCACTGCCAGTAGCAGCAGGCAGGGGTGCATAGGGTGCTCATGCCCTGCCCAGGCGCTGGCACCCAGTAGCACACAGCTCTGGCCAGTACTGCTTGTGGAGGTGAGGAGTGCAGCCTGCCTAGCCCACATCTAATCCAGCCCCACACTGGATCCAGCTGCCTTCCTTGCCCTCTGCTGCACAGGTCCCAGGACTCCGGCAGAAGTGGAGGGAGCTGTGCCCCCTACTTTCTCACTGAGTCCCTGGACCTGTGTGGCAGGGGACGGAGAAGGTAGCTGGCTCCAGCACGGGGCTTCCCTCTGCCACACAAGTGCAGGAGCTGCACACACACACTGTGGAGCCCCTGCAATAGAGGCAAGCCGTGCCCCTCACTGCTCACATGCACAGCGCTGGCCAGAGCAGAGCACCAGCATGTGCATGGGGCCTGCGTGCCATATGGGGAAGCATGTGGGGGCTCCCCAAATGCCCCCCTTACCTCACCCTGCTGCCACACCCTCACAAATCCCCCATACACACGCATGCAACACCTCACGCCCCACCATACACGCTCACATGCATCCCCTACACCTCACCCCGCACACACACAATATAGATGAGTAAGACTTTGTTTGAGTTATTATGCAATCCTCTCTATATACAGTACATAAACACAAATCACAACAAATATTTTTTGTAATAAAATTAAAATAAGTTATAGTAGGTGTTCGACTTTTAGAGTATGATTTGTTGTTTTTTTTCTGGTTCCAAGGTGGCAACCCTACCCTCTCAAAAGCAGTACTTCTGAGGGGTAAGAGGAGGGATGTGCAGTGGCAAAAGTCAGGGGGTAGAGGGCAGGACTTCCAGTATGGCAACCAGGGGACAGGGCAATTTGTCAAGGGGCAGGGCTACCCATGCAGCCCTAAACACCTCACCAAAACTCTAAGTGGCCTTTCAGCTGCAATAACTGCCTACCCCGGTGTAGATGTTTGCGCAGCTAAGGATACTAATATTGTATGACATCCTAAAAAGGGTATTGTGGCACTCTCGAGATTTGCATCTTTAGAATCTTCCAGTTTGGGTGACAACTGCATAGTATGAGGATAAAATCATCCTCTACTAGGAGGTGGGTATATATTCACCGAGTTTGGACAAGAACGGGTGAATAAGAACATAATAGCTGTGACTTTTTCCATAGGATCACACTGCAAATTGGTGGGAGAACCAGAAATAGAACCCGGAGGGTCTGGCAAATATCTGTTATGACTTTCTAACAAGATCTTTCTTCCTCAAAGTGGAGAACAGTTCAAGGGGTCATTTTGTCTCAGCTGAGGGTTGCTGACCCTTCAGTATTCCCCATGTTCTTGCAGTTTCACTGCTTTCTGCAGATGAAGGGCTAATGCAGAAGCATGGTCATGATGACTAAGATGACTCAAGCTGTGTGTTATGCCTGTTGCAGGTCTTACAGGACACTTCTTTGCAGAAAGTGAAACGGAACCAAAGCTGCCTGGAGCCTTGTTTGCGTCAGCTGGTTTCCTGGCTAGAGTCTGTTGTGGTATGAAGAACTTCATATTCTTTCTGGGTTTTTTGGGTTGTATTGTCTCTCGTTCTCCATACA
Organism: Crocodylus porosus; assembly: GCF_001723895.1. Taxonomy (NCBI): domain Eukaryota; kingdom Metazoa; phylum Chordata; order Crocodylia; family Crocodylidae; genus Crocodylus; species Crocodylus porosus. Next base: position 6,668,716 of record NW_017728915.1, on the reverse strand, counting down.
TACACTCATTCACACATACTTGGAATGTGATCTTGGGCAATTTCTGTTTCAGAACCAAGAGGACAGCACCACCAGCAATCGGTATGCTCTGGCAAACTCTGTAACACCACCCTTGCCTACATTCGCCCGGGTCTCCAATGCCTATGGGTCATACCAGGATTCCAACATCCCCTTTCCACGGACCTCTGGAGCCAGGTTCTGTGGTGCAGGTTAGTCCCATTGTTGATGCATTAGAACAGTTGCCAAGGGGAAAAGCTCAGCCTTGTAAATCTGGAGATTCCCTTGGATTGTGAGCATTTACTGCGAGGTGAGGTTAAGCTTTGGTCACTGTCCCATATTGTAAGGGGATGCTGGTACAGTGCCAGTGGTGGCATGTACACAGTGGCTCTAGTTTGCAGGTACATTTCAGTTCAAATGCTGATTATCATTTTGGTATCTGAAACTGGGAGACCATGATTAACTGAAAATATCTAAAGCTTCCTGCAGATGGTAGAGATGCTAGCTCTTGGGAGAGGTGAGGTTGTGTGTTGGCGCCTCTGGCTTGCAACATGTTGTATTAGCACAACTCCTCTGTAGCAGAGATTTGGGATTGCCATTCCATCCAGCCCATGGGGCCCCTAAAAAAAATTTAGAAAATTTAATATTGACCTGTCCTTGGTTCCTGTCAAAAATGACAGGAACCAGGGGCAGTAGGACCCAGGGAAAGCTTGGTGGGCTTCTGCAACAGCAGGGCCCAGCTGGTCCCACCTCCCCCTGATTTTGTTAGCAGGGGGCAAAGAGCAACCTTGCTTTCTGCATTATGCTGCATCTGATCTGGCATTCCTGCCCCTCTCTTCACAAAGCTCCTGTGAGAAGAAAGGGGTGAAAGCCTACTTTCCTCAGCACCTCACTGAAACCTTGCCTACCTGTAATGCAAACCAGCAGGGACATCCTGTGCTGAGCCACCCACCTCCACTGTGCCCGACCACCTACCAAGCTTCAAGTGCCTCCTCTGGGGTGCCTCATGTCTGGCTGACCCCGCTCCTAGAGCACATACAAAAGCTTAGGGTAACCACTGCTGCCACCCAGAGATCTGGACTTTTTCCGGGCCCTGTTCCCCCTGGGGTACACAAACCTGGTAGATCTTGAGGGTGCTTGACCCACTGCAAGAACTTGAGGGGCTTCCTTAAGCTAGAATCATAGAAAGTAGCCTCCCTTAGCCAGCTGAGCATAGGGACTAGAAAAGGCGTGCCCAATCCTTCTCCCAGTAAGTCCATCATACTTGTTATAGTGGAGAGCTTTATTGGTTAAAGAGGAAAGGCTTGGGGAAGAGTACAGGATAAAGAAGTATCAAAGAATAACCCAGAGCAAACTGTCAGCTTAGTAGCTGGTTGACATGCTTCAACATTACAGTGAGCTATATATCTGCAAGCAGCTGCAGCAGGGAGCACGGGCCGGAGGGTGGGTGAGGGGCCGCTTTTCCCCCATGCTCAGCTTTTCCCTGTGCTCCTTCCCTGCCCAGGGTCTCCCCCACCTTTCCCCCCTGT
>NW_017728915.1:6630747-6666985 GCF_001723895.1 Crocodylus porosus | reverse complement strand
CTCCGATGGCAGACTGTTCCAGCCCTTGGGGGCTTGGACAGTAAAGAAAATTCTTCCTTATGTCCAGCCTGAAATGGTCTTGCAGTAGTTTATGACCGTTCGACCTCGTCGTCCCTTGGGGCGCTCTGGTGAACAAACGTTCCCCCAGATCCTGATGGTCACCCCGACAAACTTATAGGTGCCCATCAGATCACCCCTGAGCCTGCTGTTTTCCAGGCTAAAGAGCCCCATGGCTCTCAGCCTGTCGTCGTAAGGTCTGTTTTCCTGACCTCTGATCATGCGCATGGCTGTTCTCTGGACCTCTCAAGTTTCTCTGCATCCTTTTTGAATTGTGGAGCCCAAAACTGGACGCAGTACTCCAGCTGCGGCCTCACCAAGGCCGAGTACAAGGGGAGAATGATGTCCCGGATTTGCTCAAGAAGCATCTATGGATGCAAGCCAGGATTTTATGTGCTTTTCTAGCTGCAGCATCACATTGCAGGCTCATGTTCATCTTGTGGTTGATCATGACCCCCAAATCTCTTTCTTCCATAATGCTAGCCAGTGTAGCACTGCTGAGCCTATAAGGGTGCTGCAGGTTATGCCTCCCAAGGTGGAGAACCTTGCATTTTTCAGTGTTAAACACTATCAGCTTCTCGTCTGCCCATTTGCTGAGTCTGTCCAGGTCGGCCTGGATCACCTGCCTGTCTTCAGCTGTGGATGCTTTGCCCCAGAGTTTGGTGTCGTTGGCGAACTTGGCTAGTCTGCTTCTGACTCCGATGTCCACATCATTAGTGAAGATGTTGAACAATATGGGTCCAAGGACAGAGCCTTGGGGGGCCCCACTGGTCACAGGGCACCATGACGATTGACTTCCATCAATTGCTACCCTCTGGTACTGACCACGGAGCCAATTTCCCAGCCAGCGGATCATGGTGGACCCAAGACCACAACTGGCCAGTTTGGCCAAGAGGTGATCATGGGATACCAGATCGAAGGCTTTTTTGAAGTCAAGATGTATGACATCAGTCAAGATACATGCCAATCAACAGAATGGCCTCGCGGGCTGAATCTGGCCCGCAAGTCGTGTTTGCCCACCCCTGCCCTGCACACTGACATGTTACCCTGGGCTGCAGAAGTCTGTTAAAGAGCGTTAACAAAGGGGTTTTGAGCTTGTGTCTTATCCATGTTACATTTTCATACAGTTTGCATATATCAGTTCTCAGTCAGTCATGTGCAGGGTACTAGGAATAGGTCTCAAGTGTTTTTTGGCTGTTATCTTAAAGAGCTGAAAATCTCTGAACAGTCATAGATTTTCTCTGTCTGTATTTATACTACACTTATGTCTGTGGTAGCTGCTGTAATTTGCAAGTACCCAAAGATTTTCTCCCAACCCAACACCTTGGAGCCAGTTTTGAAAGTAGGGATTTGACAGAAGTGGATTTATCTTGAGGAAATGGCATTAGGTGGTGGTGCTGGGTAGTGCTGAGTGACAATAAGGGGACAGTGTGGTTGGAATAATGGGCAGGTACCCAGCTATATGCCTCTTGTCAATACTTGTAAGGTTTGTGCCTTAAATCTACACGTTTCACTCTGAAAATTACCCCTTAAAGCGGCTGAAATTATGCACAGTCAGATCCTGTCTTCACTGAATTATAATTTGTGTATGTGTGTTGTCTCACCTACAGGTTACCTAGTATATTTCACAAGACCCATGACAATGCACCGGGCAGTTTCTCCAACAGAACCCACTCCCAGGTAAGCATGAAAAATAGTGAAGTTGAGCTTATCTAATAATACCCTACATTAGTGCTAAAGGATTAGCAGGTGGTATGATGCTAGGTGCTAAGCCCAGACCAGGAACCCTCAGTAGGTCTTTTACTCTAGTGCTTCAGTCTCCCGAGTTGTAAGCACCACAGAGAAGCAGATTTCTTGTTTCTTCTGAGCTTTTCCTATATTCTAAAGATAAGAGCAGTGGCAGGTTAGTTTAGCTGTCAAGTCCCAAAACATGACAAACCATTTGGCAAGTAGGAAGGCATGAGAATTACTGAAATTCATTGTCCTTATTTTGGTAAAGACATTTCAACCAACTAGAAGAAAAGTTGGCAATGTCCCATGCACAGAGAACTTGAAGGATAAAACAGGTTCAGAAAGGCTGGTAATTCCTAAACAACATAGTATTGGAGACTTGGCAAGAAGCTAATTCAACACAGTGTAAAGATGAGATCAGCAGAAAACTGATGTAATTACACAATATGCTTCTTAACAGCTTCAATATCAGAAGAGAAACATATTGTCAATGCAAAAAAGAGGAAGTTGCTAAGAAGTGTACCAAGAAATAACAAGAACTTGCACCCACTAAATTAGGAAAGCAGACAAAAAATTAGATACAACTGGCAAGAAATGTTAAAGGCAATAAAGTGGTTCTGTAAATATGTCAGGCAGGAAAGAAAGACCAAGGAAACCGTGGGTCCACTGTTCAATGAGCAATTTAATGCAAGGCTGAGTAAAATAAGCCCTGTAGGTCAGATCCAGCCCGTCAGTTGATTATAACCACTCTGCATGAGACCAAGTGCTACCCACACCTGACATCCGCACTGCTGAAGCCCTAGCCAGTGCTTACACTTTCCTGGCAGGACTGATCCCGCTGCTGCTGGAGCTGCCCACTGCTCAGCTTTCCCCCACCTCTAGTGGCTTCTCCTCCTGTCCCTGTTGTGCTGCTCCAGGCAGCGAGTAGTGCAAGGAAGCAGGGGTGGCTGTGGGGACACATGTCAGGCACCACATGCCCACCCAGGCAGAGGGGAAGCTGTAGCTGGCAGCTCCTGCCCCACCACGTAGGGCTTCAGCTCCTGGCTGCTTTCCACCCACTCCACCTCCCCAAAGCAATGAGCATCCACCTGTGAGCATGGGCTGGGGCAGTGACATCAGTGGATGTGAGGACAGGTGGGAGCTGGTAGGGCTTGGTCTCATGCGGAGCACCACAGGAGCATCTGCAGGCCAGATAGAGAGGAGGGGGGCAATGAACTGCACCTGCATTGCACTTCCCGGGCAAGCTCTGCTGCATGCACCCTCTCCCTTCCTCGCCCCACCCCTGGCCAGCTCCTAGGACCTAGCATGTAGGCAGCCCTCCACACTCCCTTCCTCCCAACACACACACAATATATGAGTAAGACTTTATTTTGAGCTATTATGCAATAACTTCTGTATACGCTACTAAAAAAACCCCATGAATCTGGACAAAAATTATTTGAAATAAAATTAAAATGTATTATAGTAGACGTTTGCTTTTTTAGTGTGTAGTTTGTTTTTTATCTATAATTTGTTAAAATGATATCTTCTATAAGATTTTGTGTGTGATCCTTGACAGGGTCACGCACAACTCATCAAATGGCCCTCCAGTGAAAATAATTGCCCACCTCTGTGTTTAATGAATGATGCAAGGAGGGCAGGCCTACTCAATAGCTACTTTCCAACAAAATATATTGTGGCTAGACACAATTAGTATAGAAAAAGAAGAGCTGTTGATCATAATAACTAAAGAGCACATCAGAGATTTTTTTGAGAATGAATGAATTCAAGTTGGCAGGACCTGACAAAATTCATGGCAGGATGGTAAAGGAACTGACTCAAGAAATCTTAATGCCACTAGCAATAATATTTGCAAAGTCATGGGTGACAGGTGAGGTCTCAGAAGACTAGAGCCAAGCCAACGTAGCGCCCAGCTTTAAGAGGATAAAAAAGAGGAAGCAGGGAATTAATAGATGAGTCTGCTTGACTTCAATGCCTGGGAAGTTATTGGAGCAAATATAAAACAATCTATTTGTATACACCTGGAGGAGGAAGAGGAGATTACTAGGGAGCTTGGTTTTCTCTAATAAAAAAAATGCAACATTTTCTGATATTAAAAACGACCCCCCCCAACCCTAATTTTTCTGTGATTTAAAACAAAACAATACTATGTATGTATGTGTACATACATGTAAAAACACACATGTCCACTAATATATAATACACACATGCGTGCCCACTATATACCCAACTTTTTCTGATTTAAAAAACAAACAACGAAATCCACACTTCCATGATTAAAATGAAATGCCACTATATAGTGTGTGCGTGTGTGTGTGTGTGCATGATATATATGCATACACATGTATGTATGTATTTGTGTGTATGTATTCATGGAAAAATGGATTTTGGGGTGTTTGGGGTTTTTTTTATTATTTAAACCAGGAAATGTTGGATTTTTTTTTTTATTGGAGAAAACCAGGATTCCTGGAGATCACTAGCAGTCAACATGAATTGACAACTTTGAGAGGGTAACTAGTTCAGAGGGTGAAGAGAATAGAATAGGCATGATATGCTTGGATTTTGAGTAAGACTTGATACAATCCCACAGAATAGTTTTAAAAGTTAACTGGAGAAATGTTGGCTAACTAGAATTACTATTGGGTAGGTGTATAACTGGTTGAAAAACCTCAAGCAAAGAGTAAGTGTAAATGCATTAATGTGCGAGACTAGCAGAAAGGCTCAAATGGGGTTCCACGGAGGTCTGCTGTTTTAACTTTTTTTTTTAAATGACTTGAATACAGTAATAAGGCACTTTCTGGTTTTTCTGACAATAGTACTACTCTGCTTAGCACTACTTAAGTCTTAGCTGGAGTACTTTATCCAGTTCTGGGCTCATCATTTTCTAAAAGTGATCAATGAAGACAATAGGGAGTTGGAAGGCAAGCTGTAGGAGGGTAGGTTGAGAGAGCAAGGCATGCTTAATTTGCAGAAAAGAAGGTTAAGAGACATGATAGCATTTTTAAATATTGAAAAGCTGCCATAAAGAAGAAAGGAAACAACCTGTCTCCTTGCCACAAAGGGCAAGACACTTAGCAGTGGATTTAAAATGCAGCAAAGTGGATCTAGATGAAAACTCAAAAACTTCTTAATAAGAATAGTAGTTTAGTAGAGCAGTGTGTCCAGGGAAGTTGTAGAATCTCCTTCATTGGAGGATTTCAAGTAGAGGCTGGAAAAGCATCATCTGGGATAGTTTAGGAACAGAGGATTGGACTAGACCCTTGGGTCCCTTCCAATCCTTTGATTCTGTGGGGCTTTTCTATGTGTAAGGCTTTTAAAAGCTTGTTCCCTTGTTTCTAGATCTTTGTCTGCTTTATCAGCCTATCACAGTGGACTGATCACACCAATGAAGATTCGTACAGAGACTCCAGGCAATCTGCGTTTGTACAGTGGGAGTCCCACTCGCAGCGAGAAAGAGCAGGTCTCCATCAGTTCTTTCTACTACAAGGAGAGGGTAAATATCCTACCAAAATGCCTTTCCTAATAACTTGCCTTGAACAACCCACATTTCTTCTCCATAGCCTGTTAGCATCATTGCTTATGATAGAGAAGCTTCTTAATTGTGGCCTTATAAACAACTCTGAAGGAACACCCCCTTGGTTTAGCTTTTGAGTTATTTCTCTGTATCCCCTCTGTTTTGGCGTAGTTATTTTCATGTCCCTTTAACCTTACCATCAGAGTTTTTGTGTATGACTCCAACTCTCATTTCAGTAGATAAGTCTAATGCAGGTACGTGTGCTGTTGGAGGGAGTGCACAGAGCTGTTACCAATAGCTCTTGTGAAGGCTGCAATTTCAGACTAAATACAAATCTAGGCAACACTAGAGCCCTCCTGAATGAGGTCTTCTGTAATAGGGTGGCATGTGCTTATTAGCTTTTCACGATGTACTCAAGTGCAAATTGGACCTTCCTCAGCTGCTGCTGGAGGAACTCTCCGAGGTCAAATGTCTCTCTTTCTAGCTGATGTTTCTATTGCAGCAGCAACTAAATATCCCCATCAGGGTTTGGAGCCTTTTTTGTGCAACTATGTTTAAACCATGATAAGACAATCCCTACCCCAAAGAGCTATCAGCCAAAGTAGCTATATTTTAACTGCAGCATCTGCTAACAAGGCAGTCGCCTAGCCCTCATCTAGCAAGACTTTTGGGGATAGGGTTATATTTAGTTCTTTCTCTCTTGGGTGAGTTAAGAGTGGGCAGGGAAAGCAAATCAATCTTCTTTGTATATTGCTCTACTGGAAGCTGAAAGAAATAACTATGATTGACTAAGGCTGCATATAGTTCCAAAACAGTGTTTTGGTGGAGTACACAGGGGTTTCTTGTGTATACTATACATGTAACCTATCTTACAGCCTTTTTTAAAGATGAACTGACCTGCTCAGAACTGTGCTGGCTCATTGTCAAATGCCTTTAAAATTCCAGGATTTCATTGTAAACTATCCAAAGCCTGGGTTCAGCTCTGGTGTTTTGGTTCCAGCAGCGGATGACTTCCCAGCCTTCTAAAGCAGGGCCGAGAGCTCATTCTTGTATGTTGCATAAGAGCCTGAGATTTCCTCAGCATTGGTATGGGGAATTAGACTCCTGAACTCCGAGTCCTTGCAGGGCAGTTACAGAGGAACTGATGTTATCAGTAATGGTGTGTGGGTTTTTTGGGGTCTGTTTGGTTTTGGTTTTGGTTTTGGTTTTTGTTTTTAAACAATTTTTTCCTTATCAAGGGAATGTCAGTAACTAGCCCATCAGTCCTGTCTCCTGCTCAGCTGGTACAAGGCAGTCAGCAGATTTGTCAGACATGCTGAGCCTTGATAAAACCTGTCATTTCTCCTTGCATCTTGAGCTATTCCTGAATATAGACCCCAACAGACTGTCTTACAGAGTTGTTGTCTTTGTTCTTACTCCATCCAAATTTCCTTTTGATGACCTCTAAAATGTTGCTGCCCAATATTAGTGTTACAGCCTATTCAGTCTTCATAAGAGAGTTTATTTAAAGAACAACTTCTGTCCTCTGCAGTGTGCTTGTCCCTGATACACAACTCTTTAAGATGACAGGCATGTCTAAAAATATTCATGTAAGCATCTTAGTACAGTTTCATTTGACTTGCCTCCCATAGTGCATGTATCAGTGGTGACAAGATTTTGTTGGGGGGTCAGACTCTACAGAACAAAGCATGTGTATGGGACCATGTCTTTTGGACTCCGTTATTCCTTTATCTAAGCCTGGAGGCTTCTCTTGTCTGGTTACTCTACTCTAAAGTATAGCAAGTTGAGGTCCTGCCATCCAAATAACACAAAGTTTTTGCAGCTGAAAGAGTACAAACTATCTGTACCTCCAGGAAGCAGTGGCATAGTGAGAGGTTTTCTGACTTCTAAGAGTCTGATCTGACTTCCTTTATGTTATATTAATACTAATGTTTTTGTCATTTAATTTCCAAGATTTTAAAGTTTAAAATTTGAATACTGTCAGCCCCTGGTTCTGGAGCTTTATTTTTCTGAATTAATGCAGTCATAAAATCCACTTCTGGTAGAGAACAAATATGTCAAACTTAAGCCCAAAACTGAGTGTTACCAAAGATCAGCCAGGTGTTTTTAAACTCATCTGTTCTTCAGCCTCCACCACAGCACTCACTACCAGATTGCAAACAAAGAAATCTGTTCACTTCAGGTCAGATATAGCTTTTCTAGTGTTACTGTAAGAGGAGCTGAACCACTGTTTCATAGTTTCATGGCTGGTAGGGTCGGAAGGGACCTGAGCAGATCATCAAGTCCGACCCCCTGCCCTGGCAGGAAAAAGTACTGGGGTTAAACAACCCCAGCAAGGTGTACATCTAGCCTCCTCTTAAAGACCTCCAGGGTAGGAGCCTTTGCTTGGAAGTTGGTTCCAAATCCTAGCCGCCCTGACAGTGAAGTAGCACCTCCTGATGTCTAATCTCAATTTACCCTCTGCCAGCTTGTGACCACTATTTCTAGTCACTCCTGGGTTTCCTGGAATCGCTCACTCTGATTTTTTTTCTGAGGTCTCCTTTAGAAATTCAAAAAAGGAAATGTGTTCTGAGCACTAATGTACACACCCCTCCAATCCAAATTTACCCCTATACATATGACTTTCTAGAGCAGGGCTGTCCAGTTTCTGAGAGGCAGGCACTACAGCTGGTATGTGGCCCCTCTTTCTCCCACACTACCATGCCGTGCTGCAGGGCAGGGGTGTGAAGCGCAAGCTGGAGGAAGAGAAGGGAGAGGAAGCCTGGAAACTTTGGCAGGAGCAGAAGAGCAGTGGGGGGAGTCCAAGGGCCACCAGTTGGACAACCCTGCTTTAGAGAATAACGGTCAAGAATAAGAAGGCTGTGTATCTAATGGTAGTCCCATTAGCCAGGAGGGTCCCAGAAATAATCTTGTCAGAGGAAAGTCAGTGTTCTGTCTTTCTGTTGTTTGTTTCTTGTCATGATAGCACCCACCATGATGGATGCCTTGTCCTGACTAAGGCACCTGAGTGCTATGCAAACATGCTGAAAGAGTGTTTGAAGAACTTAAAGTGATTCTGTTGAGTCCAAATCTATGATTTTTTTTGCTTCAAAAAAACCCTATGCTTTACGTATGCATTTGGAAAGTATTCAGTTTACCTTTTAAGGCTACTGGACACAAGCTGTTAAACACTTTTTCATGGTTTTGTTTTGAATGAAATGGCACAAGTCAGTGAACTTGGCACTGATCTAACTTGAATGCAGAAAGGAAGGCCAAATTATAGCTGTAGAGGGGAAATAAATCTTATTGCATTCCAGCTGCACCACCTCTTAGAACCTGCAGCAGTTGTATCTGAGGTAGGCCTGGGCTTTCTGGACTGGTATGGGGACCTCTCTTCCACTTCAGCATTAAATAGGCCCCCCACCATCCCACTTAAAAGGTTATGGCAGAGCCTCATGCAGGTCACTTTCAACAAACTTCTAATACACTAGCCATTCCTTTCCTCTGTTTCCTCCCAGCACTCCTAATTATTTCCCTTCCACAAACCAGCCCTGCTGAGCCCAAGAAAGACCACACTGAGAAGCTGGGGAATTTGGTAGTCTCCAAGGGGGACTGAATAGTTTAGCACATACAGCAGATAACATACAATTTCAGTTCTTCATTTTTTTTCTCAAAACATTCAGTTGCAATTCATTTAATTGGATCACTTGTTTGACTGAAAGTAAAATAACCTTTTGAGCCTGTTCATGATACCCTAATATTTGGGATCTTAATATAAAAATGCAATAAACAGTTGTATCAAGTTGACATCACTGAAGCTTTTACTGCAAGATGCTACAAACCTGAAGGAGGCCTGGGAAACAGGACAATTGTTCAACACTGACCAGCTGAGTGGAGGGCATGCCATTGGATTCCCTCACTGGAAATGTGCTGCAAAGAATGAGGCTGATGGCCAGTAGCAGCACTACTACTCAACAGTGCACATCTTTGGTATGGTACAAACAGGGGAAGAACTTCATGGGCTTTCTACAGCAATGGATTCATCGCCCCTTTTTGTTCTGGAAAATCCTGTGGGCCACCTTCCCAATAGCCTTCTCATTCTGTCTGCATGGACCGGTGGATCACTGGGGCATTGCACATAGGAAAGTCTCCCCCTCAGCGTCCATGGTTGTGCTTTACTTAGGCCTCCCAAGATCTGGCTCAGCGTTGTGGATGCCATGGCAGATATTAGTTAAAATAAATGCCACATGATTAATCTAGGGCTCAGAACCTTGCTTCAGGCACCAAGAAAGGAAAACTGATGAGAGCATGGGACTAGGGTTTGGGAAACCTTGGTTCTATCCTCAGCTTTGCCACTGACTCTCTGTAACTTTGGGCAAGTTGCTTCATTTTTGTGCCTGTTTTTATAATACTTCTCTACTGTACATGGGAAGCTTAATTTAATTAATGCTTATGAATGCTAAGGTCCTCCACAGGGGCTAATGAAGGGCACCCTGCAGTAACTCATGCTAACTTCAAATGGCTGATTTTAATAAGGTTATGTATGGAGGGAGTGGGGATGGGGAGTGGGGAAATTATTCTCTGGTAAGTCCCATTGGGGAACAAATTATGAGGAGCAATATCCCTTGCTCCATCCTTTTCAGGGCACTCTTTCATTTTAGTTATTTATTCTTTTTCTTTTTCTTTTAATTTTCTCGGTGTCTGTCTTTCCTTCTCCTGGGTATAACGTTTTCACACGCAGATGTCTCCTCGCTCTGCCCGGCGACGTTGGTCTATACAAGCGATTAACGACTTCCCGGTACTGTGTGCTGTGCTAATGTTCTCCTTAACTTAACCCTGTCTTCTGCCCAAAGGCCCAAGAATAACGCACCACTTGCCTGACTTTGAGTAACCAGAGTAACAGACTTTTTTTTTTTTTTAAACTAGTGCCAGGAAGGGTAGAGTAGATCAGAGATGGGGGAGATGCACTCTGCACTGTACCTAAAAGTTCCATGCAAGGGACAGGACCCCACACTAAAGTTGCATATATTCAAATTGTAGGTCTCCAGAGTATAAGCATGACTTTATCCCACCTGGCCTATTGATTAAGAAAAGGGGGTTGGGTGAGGGCTAAGACTAAGGACATCATAGAATAGGGTAACTTCCACAGAGTAGAGGAAGCAATTAGGAAGGCTAAGGACAGGGTAGAGAAGTTTTTAATTGATTGATCAATCTACACAGTTGAGGAGTTTGAAGTAATACCTATGCACCTTCTTTCATGTTGGGTATGAATAACACTTTTTCCTGGGGTCTCCTGTTGTATGTCTGTGCAGTTACTGTAGTTCATTCCAAGGACTGGCCAGTGAGGCTGTGTGTTTTCACTGGCCAAGGAGCAGGCAAAGGAGCAGCAATGCAGCTTGGAAGGTGACCTGTATGAAGGACATTCAAATCCCAGGGCACTCAGTCCAATGAGAGAGTCAGTGTACAGCCATAGGTATGTTATTGTGAAGCATGGAGATTAAAAAGAGAAAAGCGAGACCAGACTAATTTAAAGTAGCAAAGCACTTGGACTGTACAGAATTATCTGTAAACTGGAAGAACAGTTCATTTTAAATTGAAAATGATCCTAGAGGAAGTCTTCTCTCTCATTAAAATCAACTGGTGGTTTTTTTCATGTGCTGCAAAGGACTGCATTACAGCAAGTAACACATACCATACACCAAGGCTGTATGCTGAGTCTTCCTCCCTGTTTTGCAGTTTTTGCACAGCTCTGAGTTTACCATGCTGCATCTTGTCTGGTATCAAACCACACTTGCCGCTGCCATCAGTTCCTGCAAAACTTACTTCAGCAAACTTCTCTTCATCCAACCCACATCTCCTAAATTTTACCTTTCTTCACCTGGTTGTTGTGATATCGGGTGTCAGCCCAAATTTGTCACTGCCACAATATTACCTCCTCTTTAGTCCCGTATGAGGCAGAGATAATGCATAGCAGTCTTCTGTAACATTTCAGTACAAAGCCAGAGGACTTCTTAACATCCTGTTTCCTTATCTATGCTAGCCCCTGATTTTAATTAAGTAGAGTGCACTCCAGCAATATCTTTAAAAAGGCACTAGGGTTTACCCTGGGAAGTACAAAACAGTAAGCCTTATTAAATAACAGTGCATCACTATGGACAACTTTGTGGAAATGCTTCTCAGTATGCAGCAATCTGAATATGAAGGAGTTGGAAAATAATATAGTAAATGCCATAAAGGCATTAAATAAATCAGTATTCTCAACTGGAACATGCTGTTCAGTTCTGGTCAGTCTGCCTCAAGGAAATACAGCACAGATAGAAGGATTTGGGATACTGACAGCTAAATATATATAGCGGGGGGGGAATTCCATGTAAAAAGAAGCAGAAAACATGGAACTGTCCAGATTTAAAGGGAGAATAATGAAGGGGCCTGAGAAAGTTACAAAACCTAAGTTGGGCGGGGGGGAGGGTAAATAGGGTACTGCTACTTGTTTCTCTTCATAGAATCATAAAAAAGTAGGGCTAGAAGGACCCTCTGGAGGTCATCCAGTCCAACCCCCTGTTTGAGGCAGGAACATCCCAATCTAAACCATCTCATGCAAGTCCTTGTCTAACCTATTCCTAAAACTCCTTAAACAACAAACAACCCTGTCACACAAGTACAAGGCATATTGCCCAGAGATAGCAAAAGCCACCCTAGCCTGCAACAGGTAAAGCAGAGGGAGGAGGACTGTCAGTGCCTTGCTGCTGCAAGGGGTAAACACACTTGAGTTTCAAGATCATAATAAGGAACAGGAAAACACCTGGTCGAGCAGAGTGAACCAATGGGAAGACCAAATCAAAGGTGTAATTTTATGCACTGTGTAATTAGCATTCTCAATACTAGATATCGAGACCAAGGCCCAGATACACAAAGGTATTGTGTGCTAAACTCCCATCAATCTGTGAGTTAGGTACCTAAAGTATTTTGGGGGAAGTCTAGGACCAAAAGCTTTGTAAGAGTCAAAGAAGACTTAAATGCTTATTTAGGTAATTAAACTAGTGAGGAGTTTGCTTAGAAACCCTCAGGCTCATGACATGAGCTGCTACTAATTGACAGGAGCTATGAGGTTTTCCAATAAGCAAGTTATTCCATAATTGCCCATGTGGGATTCCTTGCTCCTTCCTTGGAAGCAGCTGGTACTGGTGCCTGTGGGAAACATTTTAAATAGCAAGTAGGGGTTTGGGGTTTTTGTTTTTGGGGGTTTCTTTTTTTTGTTGGGGGGGGAGTTGGTTGTTTAAGAGAAACTTGTTTAAAAGCTCCTTGCTGCATTGTCAGGTCAGGTTTGTTGTATACATGTGTAATGGGAGTTAATCGCTGCAGTTCTTCCTTTATAGCAAGAAAGAACACATCAGCTAACATCCTATTCCCCAGTGTTAACTTCATTAGAAGTAACTTAGACCTAAAGTTAAATTTTCATTTTTAAATGAAGTCCCACCAAAATCAAGTGCAACTTACTCCTTGTTGTTTAAGTCTGCATTCCTGGTTTTGTACCCCTCAGCTCCATTACAAATGATTTAAATCCTAAATCCCCAAATCTCTCCCACAACCCTATGAAAAAGGTTTTGTGAAGATCATGTTGCCACCTAAAAAGCTTATCTATTGACAGGATGTACGTTCAGCTGTTGTGAGGACCCATTCTGACTAGGCTGAGCATGTGGTGTTTTGTATCCTGCTCTATTGATTATGCACTGATAGAGGTGGTTGCTGCAAAGCAGTCGGTGGATTATTCTTGGGCTGTCTGTTTCTACATATAACCCATTTACTGCCATCATTATCACCTCAGATTGCAACAAATTACACCCTTGAGCTTGATGGTATAGGTGCAGGTTGACTGTTTTAGTCATTATTTGGTGCTATTCCTTGCTGCCACTTTCTACCCTGTGACTGTCATAAATAATCTTGTTTCTGTTCTGATGCCCAAATAAGGTGTTAAGCCTCAATTTGCTTTCAGTGAGGCTATTTTCTTTGTCTCCTGGCTCTCTTATCAGGCTCCTTCAAGCAGCTGGGTAGAGGCAGTTTCTACTGGTTTAGATTGGAAAAAACAGAGCTAGAAATGGCAGGACGTTGAGAGACCTAAATTTTCCACCTTCAGCTTGAATGAAGCTGGTCTAGTCTGGGATTATTCCCAGGTTTTAGCTTAATTTCTTACATTCCCTGCCTCTTCATATCTGAGGCACCATTGACAAGTCTGTTGTACACCAAGGGTTGAATCAGTCTATGCAAGAGTGCCCCCTTGCCATTCTCCACCAGAAAAGCATATGCTCTATTCCTTCCTAGTGCTATGGACCTGAGTAGAGTCTTAAAGATTCTCCCTGGAAATTAGTTTGAGCAAAAGGAGAGTAGAATCTCGTATGCCCTTTTTGTTTTTCAAATCCATATGAAACAACAGATCTAAATGTGGGAATCTATCCAGGGTGAAAAAGATCTTCACTAAACACACTCAAACTTGGCCCAGCCAAGTTTCCAGCAATTTGCTAGAAAATGTTAGGACCAGTGTAGACCAGCACCTTCTAAGACCCCAATACCCTTGCTTCTGTGCTTCCGCGCCAAAGCTGACATCTCCTCCTCCTCCTTGCATCATTAACTTTCTTTCCAGGCACTTACTGAAATTGGCTAACTAAGGCAAACCAATGAGACTCCCTTTTGTCTATACTGGTGATTCTCACCCAGGGTGCTGTGGCACCCTGGGGTGCCTTAAGATCTTTTCAAGGCTGCTGCAAGGTACCATGCAATGTTAACATAGTTAAGCATACAAACATGATTCACAAGATAAACCCCACAGATTTCAAATAGGAATCCATAGTGTTAGAAGTTCTGACCTGTTGTGGTCATCTTGAGTTCTTTGCAACAGAAGAATTGTTCTGTTTTTTGGATTAAAAAAAAAAAAAAATGAAAACTTAAGAGCTGGCATTTTCCAAGGGGTGCCTTGAGCCTAATGAGGTTGATAACCACTGGTCCATACCATGAACATGTGACTATGTGGTTCTCCACTGGGATGGGCTTCATAAGAAGTAGCTGTAATAAGAACTGCCCTATAGCAAGTGGTGCTTTTTCTAACTACCAGGTCACTGAGTCTTACTGAGTGCAGCTGTGGCAGTGAAGAATTCTGGTCCCAATTATGCTGTTAGGTAGAGAGCACTAGTGCAGGGAAAGTGAGAAGACTTTATTTGTGAGTTCAAGTTCTTAAGGGCTCTAGAATAGTTCATTTCTTCTTTATTTAATTTGGTGACATATTAATGCCTGGTGGTGCAAGCAGTTCATTCGTGGAACTTCACTTTCCATTGTCACCATCATCATCATCATCAGAAATAAATGCCTGATATATTTTGTGGAAAATGTGTCGTGTCCATGTTCTGAGTCTTCAAATGCCTGTCAGGAGGCTGTCTGATTTAGCCCTAACAAAAAAAAAAGCAAGAGTTCAAATCTGCCCTCTGTAAGAGAGTGGTAGTGTGTATATTTTAAGGGAACCTGGGAATACTCTCCATCTGTTTGAGTGCAGATGAGACCAAATCCTGTCCTATGTTAGCCAGTAGAGGGTATGTTACTTTGCGTAGTATTTCACAGTAGGGGTGTGCAAAACAGGCCGTATTAGATTTGGATTCGGCCTGAATTGGGGACAGTGATTCGATTCTCTGGTTCAGATCACTGTCCCCAATTCGATTCAGTCGAATCTGAAGATTCAATGTTGATTTGGAGAATCAACAATTCGGCCATAGACACAGCTTTGTGTTTTTTTGTTTGTTTGTTTGTTTTCCCCACATACCTTGAGGTACCAGGTGTGGCTCATGAACACTGTGATGCTGGGGTAGATGGAGCGTCCCACAGGAGCTGGGGGGAGCCTACGTGCTCATGGCGAACCCAGAAGTGGACCAGAAGTACTTCCAGTCCACTTCTGGGTTCACCAGGGAGTGTGCATGGGTCCCCCCCGCATCCCTCCCAGCTCAGTGATCAGCCACGAGGGGACCCCAGGTGCCCCCCCGACCCAGGAGGTATCAGTCACTGAGCTGGGGGAGTGTGGGGAGGGGCCCCAGCGCACTCCCTAGCAAACCTGGAAGTGAACCAGAAGTGCTTCTGGTCCACTTCTGGGCCTACTGCCGAGCGTGCTGGGAGCCCCCGCGCTCCTGTGGGACGCTCCACCCGCCCCAGCATCGCACCACTCACGAGCTGCACCTGGTACCTCGAGATAGGTAGAAAAAACATTTAAAGCTGTGTCTATGTCCGAATCGATTTGGAGGGTTCCCATCTGATTCGGAGAAATTAAAGGGTCTCCTGATTAGATTTGGATTTGGAGATTTGGCCACTGAATCTCTGCCAAATCTGATCGGGGACCAAAGCTTGGCACGGCCCTTTTTCACAGGTCAAAAGCTCTGTTGGCATTCCCCACTGAAATCATTGGTGTCATACCTGCTGAGATTATGGCTCCACTTCTTTAAAGCTGGGTACAAACTTCTGTTCGTTTTATAACACACATGGAAAGACTTGACAGTACCACTGACAGTATTGGTGGGGAGAACAGAGTGGGGAAGCCTGCAGGTTTTTCAAAAACTGCTTGCCAGTTTACTTTTAGTAGCATGCTGTAGTGCATACCACCTTCTCTGTCTCCCCTCTCCATACATGTTAACAAATAATGTTGATACTTATCTAGATATCCTCAAGAAAGATCCAAGCCTGCTCCCAATGAAGTTGTGTGAGTTTTCTGTTGACTCCAATGAGAGCAGGGCTTGGCCCATCTTGTGTGTGTTGATTAGTCTCAGAGAGCAACTGTGAAGGAACTCCCAGAATGAGGGGGAGGCTTCTCTGTCTGAGTAGATGCTGGCCCATCCCTGACAACATAATCCTGTTCAGAGTTAGAAATTAAAATGTATATTTTTAGGTGTAAAGAAAGCTATTTAACATCCTAAGTTCTGCCCTGGTGGACTGAGATTTGCACATATGTGACTGAGTGGAATTGGGTCCAGGTTAGACAGATTACCAGAAGAGCCCAGTGCTTATGGCCATTGACATAAAGGCTCAGCACATCTGACCATAATGCAACAAAGATACAAGCAAACAAACTAGAAGTGGGATTTTTCAACACAAGTCTTGCTGACAGTTAGTAGGTCTTGTGATCCGAGGTGCTTTTTGAAAACCTCACCTTAAACGTCTTCAAAAACATCTGAAATGCCTTCTTCATATTCCTGCTAAAACCACTGTTGAGGCCTTTGGAGCTCTGTTTTGCCTGTAATGTCCAAAGCAATGCAGACCTGGCCGAAAGAGAAAGTATGGACATGTCAGACTCTCTGGCACTCCAGTCTGTAGCAAATAGTAGCAAATGGGGACCTCCTCCCACAACCAGGGTTCCTACTAAAGCCAATGGTGGTCCTTTGTGCAGAGGGTTCCTTGGACTGGACCCATACCCATTACAAAGAAATGAATGGTCCTTCTGCCAAACCTTCTGTGGGTTCTACTGGCTTTCTAGACACCAGATGCTTGCAGATTCCCTTCTAGGTGAGTTTGACCTTGAGCTTGCTGCCTTGACTTGCTATTTACTTCCTACAGATGGAGGTCATTGTTCTCCTGGGCATATGATTAAAATTTTTGGGGAACACAGAGCCTTCTGAAAGGCAGGCTTGGGTGCTGCTTGTGTTTATTCCTGAAGCTAATACATCATTCCTTATCCCAGTGTAGCTCCTGTCTTCCTCCCCAGTGACATGTTACCATCTATCTGCAGAAATCAAGGAGATGGAAAAGTAAACGAGAAGGGACAGATGCCAACAACCGACCCATCAAAGCTGCTGGGAAAGTCATCATCCAGGACATCTCTTGTCTGCTTCCTGTGCATAAATCGCTAGGAGAGCTATACATGTGAGTAGGCAGGCTAAAAATCTGTACATCTAATCATAAAATCAGGTAGCCCTCATTGTGACTACTGCATTCTGCAGTTTTGAAATCAGTCTTCATCTGGTTCTATTTAAGGTTCTGAGCACCTCATCCTCCCTTCTTTACTTCTACCTTGTATATTCCTGTGGTATTCCTGTCTGTCCAGGAGTGTTTACTTGCTTTCTGCAAATTTCTGGAAGTGAAATGTCATCAAACAAATAAGCGTGAATTATTTTGCCAGCTAGGTCTAAATACCAGTTCTAACCATAATTGCTGAAGACTTTGTATGTGGCCACTACAGAATTTCATCATTTGAAATAAAAATAATCAGTATGGACAATTTTCACAGCATCCTTTTAGCTTCTTTATGATGAAGAAACAGATCCAGAAATCTCAACAAGTATGCAGACTCATGAAAGCTCTGAAGAGTTGTTTTTGGCTTGTGTGTATTTGTTGACATCAGAAATCTCAGGGCTGCCTGATTTTGTTGAAGACCGTACATTGTTGTCCATGTCCATTGTCCATGAGCATTCTCACTTTAACCAAAAAGGTGAAGGAGTTAAATTTTTAGCAAGCATGGTATTTCCCCAAAGTGTTAATTAGTCATTGAAGTACAAAAGTAAATAAATGGATAAAACTTGTTGCTCAGCTTTCACTTCCTTGCCTCTGGTAATACTGTCATTACACTGCCTTTTATTCATACATAGTTTTTCAGTCTAGACAAGTTATGTCTAATGTCTGATTGATTGATTGATTGATTTTAATGTGTCTCTGTCTGGAAAACCACAAATCTTATCTTTTCCTTCTTAGCCATCATAAAGAACCTAAAAAAAATGGAATAGGCCTACTTTTCTTTCTCCTCTGCAGATTTTCTTTAAAAGACCTGCAAGAATTTTCTTCTGTGAGGCTTACCTAGGTGACCTGTTTTCTGTTCCATTTGCTTGTTCACTTGTGATATCTTGGCTGTCTTTCTTCCTAGTACTCCTCAACAGGAATAGCACAGTAGATAGAAACTCTTGGACATGTAAGAGAGCTGTTAACTGCTTCAGTGAGTAGGGAAGCAGCCTAATGTTCTTCAAGTATCTTCATACCTTTTCAATAACCCCTCAGTGATGCAGAGAGCCTAGTCATAGTCACATGGCCTCTTGCCCAGGAACACATTGAACGCCAGCCTGCTTCTGTGCTGCTTAGCAACAGCTTTACTGCTTTGGAGATGCTCCCCCCACCCCCCAACTCTATAGTTGATTACCAAACTTTAGAGAAGCTGCTCAGGAAACTGAATGGTAAAATCATTTAACTGATCAGCATCAAATCTTAGCGTGTTGACATACTGGTGACATTATAATGACAGAAGGGGAATGTGCTGATCAATCTGACTTTGCAGTGAAACTAGGAAATTCTGTCCAGATTGTGAGCACTAGCCAGCCCTGGCATTGTATGTACCATGTTGATAAGAGCTGAACTCTCTCTTCTTCCTTTTCAGACTGAATGTGAATAACATTCAGGAGACCTGCCAGAAGAATGCAGCCTCAGCCCTAGCAATTGGACGTAGGGATCTTGTACAGGTATTGTGTTTGCCCTTTGTCTAGGGCAGTAGTTCTCAACCTTTTTCAGACTCAAGGCATCCTTCCATAACTCTTCTGATTTTTAGCATCATCCCAGATGAGAACCACCATTAACAAAATAACTGGCATAACAAGTCATTTCTGTGTCCTGGGCATAGAGGGGGGTGGGGAGAGAGTTGTGTTGAGAGCAGGAGAAGAGTCGAAGGATCAAGCAGTGCCGTACGTGTCATAGTTTGTCACAAAACTATATGAAAACAGAAATGTTAAGTTCTGAGAAGACCCGTGTTCTTTTAATGTATGCACACTAGCATAAACATTTCCTGATTCACATTAAATGTAAGAAGGATTAAACAGCATGTCAAACGAAAAGCTAACTGGAAGGATTTTATCATATCTTGTCTATGTTTATGCTATTTTCCCATAATGTTCTCCAACGTCTAAACCTATCCACTCCACCCTGTATTGCAGCATTACAGGAGTGGAGCACAGATTAACAGGAATTCCCCTTCTCCATATGAAACCTGCTGTATAACAATACAGGAATTGTCCTACTTTCTCATTTTCCTCTCATTGTCTCTGCGTCTCAGCTTAGGCCTGTCTTTCTTTATTTTTCTTCCTTTTCCTGTCTTTCCTTATTTCTCTTCCTTTTCCAGGCTTCCAGCTTTAAAGTGAGTTGCTTTTCATTTTCCTGCCTTTCTTTTTCTTTGTGTATTGAGCATTCTCTTTTCCCATCAGCAGTTGTCTTTGTTTTTAGATCTCACTTTCCTTCCAAAACCAGACTTCCTAATCCCTTTCCTTGTCAGCAATTCCCACTTGCTTTGAATACTATGTTATGTTCTTATCACTCCATCTCAAAAAGATAAAGCAGAAAATGTAGCTGTCAGTTTAACCTAAACCAAGAACAATTGTTATTGGGGAAAAAAAGACAGAAAGGACTGGGAGAAATTTGAGAGGATACAGTTAGCCCCCTCTCCCCAACTGCTTATAAGTCAAAAAGCTCTAAATTAAGCCACTGAGTCCAACGTCTTACTGAGCCTTAAGGCCCATATGTATGGTGTGGTTAAAAAGCATGCCCAGTTTCTACAGCCTACAATTCACAAGGCAAGAACATGGATAGCATCACATGCGGCTGCTTTTGACTCCCTAGTCTTAACAATGAGCTATCCATTTACCATCGGGGCACTACTTGGTATGAGTCCAGAAATGAGACTTCATACCCATGTCTTCTGGTGCCATAACAGGACACTTAACTGCTTTGCTATAATGTGCCAGTAAGCTGTTAAGTAGGAAAGTTCATATTCTATGTTTTAGTGGATGTTTTCTGTCCATAAAAATGAAAGATCCTATTGTGAAACAGGTTAAGCATTTGGACCTGGGACATGTGGTGGCAGCATGTTCCACAAGATATTACATTTTTATACAAATCATATCTCAAGTGATCAGTGTGAAATATTATTCGACAGCTCTTGTTTTTTCATTATAACAGAGCATCAGTAGGGTCATCCAATTTGCTGCACAGGGGTCTAATCCTCACCCTCTTTTCTCTAGCCACGGGCTACCTGCTGCATCACACCAGGTGGGCACCCCAACACCATGAACTGCACTGCGCCATGCCTCACCTCCCCTAGTATAGGGCCAGAAAGCAGAAGCTGGAGGAGGGACAGGGAACCCAGAGACTCCCTCTGCTACTGCAGCTGGAAGAATTGAGGGGAGCGGTGGCTTGATGCGAGCCAGGGACCATGAATTAATCCCTCATGGGCCCTGTGCAGCCCATGGGCCGTCAGCTGGACATCGCTGAACTAGATGGACTCCAAGTCTAACCCAGTTTGGCAGTTTCTACACTGGTAACTGTGTGCTGGGAAGAGCATGGGACTCCTTCCACAATGGTTAGCCCTGCTTTCTTTCAGCCAAGATGCAATCGGTTGGGTGATATGTCTGACTAATCTGTTGCTGTGAGATGCAAGTCCCAAGCCATAATGGCTTAACCTTTTCCTATCTTTAGTAAATCTGTTGTACCTGTTAAGGAAACAGGCAGCATGGGTTCAGAGCCATCAGCACTGGATTATTTTTGTTTCTAACTGTATTTTGATCAGTTTCTTCTCTCATAGGTTTGGTCTCTGGCTACAGTAGCCACCGATCTTCGTCTTGGGCCAAAACCTGACCCAGATTTGGAGATGCCCTGGGCCCAACATCCATTTGGACGTCAGCTGCTGGAGTCTCTGTAGGTTTCTGAAATGCAAAACAAAGAAAGGGTAGTGTCTGAAGGCACTGCCTTTTGTAGCTGTAAGAAGCACTATGTTGTTTCAGGCTTAGATATGAGGAGCCTTTTGAGAATTCCAGTGGCTTTAAAAAAGGAGATTTATGACCCCATGGCTTCATCTCAGTACTGAGATATACCTTTAATACAAAGAAGAGAAACTTTAAATCTACTTACTGCAATTAGGAGGCAGCTACTGGGTTCTTGCCAAGTTTCCACTTGCCCCTTGGTTGAGTTAAGGGTAGCTTCTGCTGCTGTGATAAGGTTGTATGGTTCAAGATATGGGTGCAGCAAGAACTCTCTATTCATTGGCACTGAGATGACATAATACAGTAATAACTGTTTTGCTGCTTCCCTCATTACCTTCCCATCTGAGTACCTTGGTTTTGTTGCAGAATGAATTCAAAATCAAATTAAGTGCTGCTCCAAGTCAGTGCTGTCTACTGTTATCCATAAATTTTTCTTTTGGTCCCCTCCATTCATGGCCCGATTCACTATGCTACCTTTTACAACATGAACCTGATGATGATCAAAATTTTTTCAGGCAGAGGGCTGGGAGCTGATTTGTAACCTCTTCCAAAGCTTAGAATTGTATAATGTGTTTTGCAGAGTTTGCTACTTGAACTCTTGGTATCTGCCCTTGATCTTTCTTGGTGGGAGGCAGGTGTCAGAACGGGGCACTGTCTATTCCTGTATCATTCTTAAACCAGTACCATCTTTACAGCAGTGCCTTTTTGGGTGGCTTTTGCAATCCAGAACTCATTGCCTGGGCCTAGGCAATGAAGGGAAGGGAAAGAAAGGGTGAAGACCCTTATACACCTTAACTTGGAATTCTTCCTCATCCCTAATAAGAGGCCTGCTGCTCTACCACTTTTCTTTAGCAGGAAGGTGGAGAACGCTTTGTTGATGCTGCTTCTCTGTTGGCTGGGAAAACTTCTTGCTGTTTAAACCACAGTAATGCCTGTAGATACCAGTTAGATCAGTGGTTTCCAACCTTTTTAAGTCAGAGATCACCTTTGGAATTTAAAAGGAACCCAAGATCTACCCCTCTCCCCACACTGCCCATCAGGTAAGTCTGTGGGGAGAGAAGGGGTAGCTTTCCTCCCATCCACTCCAAACTTCCCTACAAACAAAATCACTTTAGAAATAAAACTTTTATTTCAGGTATCCATTCAGACTCCAGGAGTCCCTGCCTCACAAACCTAGGAAAGGATCTAGGTCTATGGAATTTGGAAGCTTTTAAGTGACTTCACAATTTTTTTTTAATGATAGACCAGGAAGTCTAATGTCTCTATATTTGTTCCAACTTCACTTTGCTTCTGTGTAACTTCTCTTTGGAGATGATGCAGATATGATCCTGGGACCAGTGAATGCCTATATGTTTCCTCTGCAACTTTCCAACAGTATAGAGGATTAGACAAGCAGACAAAAAAACCTGTCTCCTGGGAAGTAGGCCACAGTTGCATGTCAACAAACTGGCAGCTCCTTTTATTTATAAAAAAGTTACAATAAAATTGCCATGAAAAGGAACCCCCCAGACCACCTACACATCATAGTAACAATATATGCTAAAGTTTGTTCATCCAGGAGGTCTTAAAGTTGGTTCTAGAGGGCTTCCCAGGTCCTGAACTGCTGTAAATTTTTTGCCATTTAACCCTGCTGCCTCTCATCCTTACAGGCTGGCTCATTACTCTCAGCTCCATGATGTGCAGACATTGGCTATGCTGTGCAGTGTGTTTGAGGCCCAGTCCAGACTGCAGGGATGTCCAAATTCATGTGCACCCTTCCCTCAGCGCTCTTGCAACATGGTCTCCCACAGCCGATATGTACGGACAGCCATTCCTTTCTGATTGCTTTTCTTTAAAGTATTGAATATCCTTGTGATGTACATGATATGACTTCTCTTTTCTATTCGACAGCCCAGCTTTACCTCCTCAGGCTCCTGTTCCAGCATGTCAGATCCTGGACTTGGCACTGGAGGCTGGAACATAGGTATGGAGAGCTCGAGTAGTTACTTGTAAGGTTTAGTGTCAGACCATGGGATAGCAGTCAACTCAGAGCCAAAGATAGCTGACATTTTGGATGTCTGTCTCTCTCTGTGGAGAAAGGGTTGTGTGATGGACCTTTATTAGTGACTGTTTGGTGCAGACAGAAGTCATATGTCTAAATTTCGGGTGAAAAATCAAGGTTGCCTGCTTTGTCTGATAAAGTAAACCTTTCCCAAAGCCCTCTAAAGCTCTTATGGACTTGACTACAAATACATTTCACATCTCTCCAGATATCCTAAGGGATTTGTGCCTAAGATAGTATAAGTGCAGGTTGGTGATTTATTGTATTTTTTTCTCTCCTGGCTAGGGCAGACTGGGTGCCACTGCCTTGTCACCTCTCTGAGTGAGGTGAACTGTACCATTTGTACTGTCTGAGGCCATTTGTTCCATGCATTATAGCACATAGTCTTTACCAGTTAGAACATTTCAGCTATTTGCTGAAGGGGCTTTCGCAAAGTATTCTTTTTGTTCTCTCGGCTTTCTCTTCTTCCTTTGGCTGAGCTTGAATGATAGAAGTTTGAAAGATTGGAACACTGGTGGCATAAATACTGGTAATATAAATACTAGGTGTCATAAAGGTACTTTCTACAACAGCATAATGCTTTTCAGTCTTGTTACAGCCACTTGCACTATATTTGAGAGACTTCTCACAAGCCAGAGTGGCAGGTCTTCATGCTCCCAGAATCAAACTTGAGTGCCAGATTTTTCAGGCTTTTCCCCACTGGCTGCTCAAGGGGTGGGAGTGTTGCCAGCCCCCAACGCCCTGCTAGCACTCTGAGGCAAGGGGAGATCTGTTGATGATATGGAGCTTTTCAGTCTCCCGCTCCCTGCTTCTTTATACTGTCTGCAGCAGACTGACAGGTGAGCAAGCCCACAGGGGACTTATAACAGTGATTATCACCTCATCAGCAAAACAATAGGCTCTCTTCATTACTTAGAACACTTCTTAAGCAACTTACCTGCTGACCTGTTGATTAGGTCCAAATAGCCCTAAGTGGCGGTCACTGTGCTGTCTGCCTGTCCCAGTGAAATTGAAGAGACATGCACAGAAACACTAGCACGTAAGCATTAGCTAGCATACCAGGTGCCTAGTGGCCATGGGGCTGGGGTCCATACTGTGGGAGATGGGAGTGGGGGAGACAGGAGCAGCGGGAAGAGGAGGGCAGGGGTATGCCAGGCAGACCCTGTTCTTCCTGCAGTCTTTACCGGAGCTGCAGCCTGGGAGCAGGGGGGAGGGGCCAGCTCTGCTGTGGAGCAGAGAGCCCCACCCTGACCAGAGAGCATGCTGGGATGCTGGGGGTGTCTGGTTTATCTTAAACCAGCAAGTGGTCTTGGACCGACACTGCATAAACCAGTTTGAGCCAAATCAGTTAAGTCTGATACGTTCAACCAGGTTTATCTCGAACTGGTTTCAGCCATTTTCAAACTGGTTTATACGCCCTGAACATCTGTTCTGTTACAGGCTTAAACCAGTTTCTGATTACTTAAACTTGTCTGTGTAATGCTTGTCCCAAGCCTAATGTATCTGGTTTGACACAATATTGGGCCCTAAAGGTAACAAAACTGTAACCACTAAGTGCTGTTTGTGGGTATTTATGGAATGAAGAAGGGAGCAGAGACAAGGATTTGGAACTAATATTTACATGCAGAAGTTACCAATGTTAGGACTGTGTGAAGCTTTGGTCGTCGATTCGATTCAGAGGAGATTTGGCACCCAGATTGAATCAGGAGACCCATTAAAAGGTCTGAATCGAATCCGAAGCCTCTGAATCAATTCAGAAAAGATTTGGATAGACTGGGGAGAGGCAGGCACAGCTGGGCGGCTGCAGGTTCTCCTGTGGCTTCTCTGGCTGTGCCTGCCTCTCCCCGGATGGGGGGAACCATAGGAGACCCCCATGGCTACCCTCCCATCCCCAACCCCAGCGCAGGGCAGCAGGGATCGCTCCCCCCCTCTTTGACACCCATGTGGCAGCTGTCTCATCGCACAGGTGCAGTGCAGCTCAGCAGGACGCTGCACACTATCTGGGAGGTGGGGCAACTCTAGCAGTCAGCCAGAGCCTGGCACAACTCAGCCGTGACAGCCCCAGCTCTCAGGCAGCAGCAGCCTGCTGAGCCACACTGCACCCGCATCATGTGGCAGCTGCCATATGGGTGCCAGGCAGGAGGGAGGAGGGGGGTGATCCCTGCTGCCCCGCGTTGCACAGGGGGACTCTTCCACGAGCCCTTGGAGGCCCTGATCACCGCTGCTACAGCTAGTGAGTATGGGGGGGTTTTGGGGTTTTTTTAAGTGCTGGGAGGCTGTGGCCGGGCAGGGGTTGGGTCCGGGCAGGGCAGCCATGGGAGTTTCTCCCATGGCTCTCCACCACCGCCCCCGGGAGAGGCAGGCACAGTCAGAGGAGCCACAGGAGAACTTGCAGCTGCCCAGCTGTGCCTACCTCTGTCCAGCTGATCCGAATCTCCAAATCAGCACCAAAACAGCGTTGAAACTCCAGGCAGCTACGGCCGAATTGAAATGGAAATGTGGTCCAAAACACCAAAAGGAATCACTGTCCCTCCGAAACAGCCAGATCTGAAACCAAAATGAAACATAGCCATTTTGCACAGCCCTAATCAATGCTATCTTATTTCTGTACTTCCAGATCATGTACCTATCTGGGATCAGCCTTAAAGATTTTTCCTTGAGGTCTTTTTTTCACACCAGCATCATTAGCTGGCTAGTATGGAAAAAAGAAATCCTCCCTGCTCCCAACCCCTTGGGAATAGAATCCTGGCCCACTGATGTGAATAAACACACAGCTGTACACACTTCCTATGCAATGTTCTCAATAACTTAAATGAAATTAAGGCAAAATATAGCCCTTTGAATCCAGATTTTTTTATACTATATGGGCTGCTCCCCCACCAAACTGTTGCATAATATCTTGTTGGTTGCTCAGTGAAAGCTTTTAGGTGGCTGAGGACAAATTAAGTGTTAGTCTCTTAGCTTCCTGATCTGTGGTAGGGTTTGTAATGGAGGGAATTGTGAATATTTCTTCTGGACTTTTGAATCTCTGCTCCCTGCCTTGCAAACATGGCACAGCTTTGCTTACAGCTCATTATTGTCACACCCCCCTGAGCAAACTAACCTGCTTTTGACTTTTACAGCAAGCAAAGAGTCAGAGCATTCATCCACTCCCTGGTGTGAGTCTTCCCCTGAAGACTTCCGCTTCGGAAACTTATCATACACTGACCATCGAGAGCGTGAGAAAGATCAACATGAAAAAAACAAAAGGTAATGCATGGCATCTTCCATTTCAGTAGCTGGTGTTTGGAGCTTAGTATCTTACCTAGGAAGTTTATCAGAGAATCAGCTGGAAGTCTCTGCTGTTCTAAAGGAAAGCTCCCACTCCTTTATTCCAAACAATTTTCATTCAGTTAGTGTCTTGTAAAAGTGTAATGCTCCAAACAAATTCTGCTGTAACTGACTGCAAGTCAGCTACAGTCAGACCCCCAAAAAATGGAGGCAGCTCACCTAGTCTTACCTCTACATTGTTGCTAAAATACATACAGTTCTGTCCAGGAAGCCAGAATAATCTGTTACTCCTTTAATTTTCTCAGAACTCCCTGCCTAATCCAGTGATTCTCAGTCCATGAGATCCTTTTAAGAATGTCGCAGGATGCAGTGCAATATTAGCAACACCTACGCATGATTCACAAAATTAAACCCAGAGTTTTCACATAGGAATCCATAGTGTCAAAAACATTCTGACCTGTTGTAGTCTTTCTTAGTTCTTTGCAACAGAAGAATGGGTCTTTTTTTTTCTGTAGTCAAGAAAGAGTGAAAGCTAAGCCTTGGCATTTTCTGAGGGGTACCTTGAGGCTAATAAAAAGGTTGAGAACCACTGGCCTAGCCGCTGACATGGACCTGGGGTAAGAATTGCAGCCACAGCCCCTGAAAATAAGCAAATCAAGCACCTTACCATTTTGATTGTTTCCTCCAGGCTCCTGGACCCTGCCAACGCTCAGCAGTTTGATGACTTCAAGAAATGCTATGGAGAAATCCTTTATCGCTGGGGTCTGCGAGAAAAGCGAGCTGAAGTTCTAAAATTTGTCTCTTGTCCCCCAGACCCTCACAAGGGAATTGGTGAGTGTGTATTGTTGCATCTTTCTGCTGTTGCTTTAGTGTTTTTATTCTACCTCAAGGATATGGGGGGTGAATATTCAACAGGCCTGATGATCTGAAACAGTGCTGCTCAGTCTACAGCACACAAGGCTATGTCATCCAGCCTTTGAGTCTCCCCCTGGGTCCAAAATTTAGGTGGTGGGGGAGCAGTACTAACATTAATTGCCATGCCCTTGCTGCCAGATTTTTGGGCCCATGGAGAGTCCCACAGGCCAGAAGATTTGGGTGTGCAAACTAAATCACCAGTTGACAGTGGAGTCGATACGCAAGGCCACTCTGGCTGGACCTGGTGTGTGGGTTTGGACTGGCATGCCAGATAGCACCTACACACTGACCCCATGTATCAAACCCATGCCGTACCACTTATCCAACCAATTGGGCCACAAGGCTGAGCACCACTGATCTAAGATATATATCCATTAAAGCCTGATGAAAGTTGGCATTGGCATCAAATGGTATTGAGCATTCAGCTGTTTGGGATGGAGGTGGGATATTTGGATCTTGGCTCAGTAGCATTGTAGATAGGATGGAGAAGCCTTCCTCTCTGGAAATGCTTTACTGCTACATAGCAATGTCCAATTGATTGTTTAGAAAGATATTCCTCCATACCTGTAAATCAGAGAATAAATATGGGGTGATAGTTATCTTTGACTGTGGACTGAAAAAGGTTCCTGGAAGGTGTAGTGGAGAGAATCACGAAAACCTTGAATCTAGCAGCAGAGGTAACCCAACCAGCCATGGTATGAACAGATCATTCTCCCTAGATTTGTGCCTAGTAGTATTGCCTAGAAAAGACTGCATTTGCAGTTTCTTCTCATTAGGCTTGTGGAAAAGATGTACTGGATTTCTGGGCTGAAGTGATTCCAGAAAAATGAGCAGCTGCTGTAAGGAGGTTCATCTTGCCCCCTTACCTTGATCTTGGGCTGGAGGATAAGAGCAACCTGAAATGTGCTGGAATCTCCTCCAAGGGAGGGAACTGGAATAAAAGCCAGCACCTTGCCCTGTTTGGCTGCTGGTGGGCCACACTCACATGCTGAGCATTAGCTTTTTGTAATCTGTGTGTGTTTAGCCAACTCCGCAGCAAGAAACAGACACATCCCATTTGTTCTTTCTTAGTTGTACTTTAGAACTGTGGGACAGAGGATGCCAAAGGGAATCTCTCATCTTTACAGTGTCTCAGTTTGTCCCAGCTTCATAATTGCTGAAACGCTCTACTTCCTTAGCAGCTGTTAAGATAACTTCTGTTAATGGAGTTTGTGGGGCTCAAGCCAGTTCCTAGTGCGTTGATGTCTTGTCCTAATTAACATTGATTATTTCCCGTGTGGATAACCTCTGCAGAAAAGCAAAGGAAGGAAAAGTACCTTGTAAAAACCCTGTCTCCCTTTACTCTGAGGGGCATTTTTTCCAGGTCAGGTCCAAGACCAATGAATAGGGCTTTGGAGGGGGAAAAAAAGGAGGCACTCCTTGTTCCTACCCTTGGAATAGACAGAGAGTTGAGAACTTTTATGCTAACTGTTACTCTCCTTTTCTTTCTTCTCCTTTTCTCCTGTTGCCAGAGTTTGGGGTGTACTGCAGTCACTGCCGCAGTGAAGTGCGGGGCACCCAGTGTGCCATCTGCAAGGGCTTCACTTTCCAGTGTGCTATCTGCCATGTGGCAGTGCGAGGCTCCTCCAATTTCTGCTTGACCTGTGGACATGGAGGACACACCAGTCACATGATGGAATGGTTTCGCACCCAGGAGGTGTGTCCCACTGGCTGTGGGTGCCACTGCCTGCTCGAAAGTACATTCTGAAAACACCTGGCAAGGGCAGAGAAAATCAGTGGAACTTGGTTCAGTACTTCAGTCCTAAGCTGAGTTCCTTTTCACAGCATCTGGCAAGAATGCTCAGTAGAGCTGAAGTGGGATTTTTCTGGTTATGCATTGCAGTGATATAAATAAGTGCTTCCAGTCTTCCAGCAGCTGCCCAGATTGTGTGAGCTGAGATGACCATACTTCCTGTATTCATTGCTGGCAATGGATGCTGTACCAGAAAAAATATGCTCTGCTACAGAAGGATGAGTTGTGGTTAGTTTCCATTGGCCAAAGGAGCATCCTTAATTTCTTTTGCAGAACACCTGTCTCAGCTGGCAGGGTCAAATTTGTTCTGAATTTTTCTAGATGCTTCCTAGCAAGAGACCAAGTTGGACAAAAAAACAAATTCCTGTTTCTTAGAAGTCAGAATAGTTCACAGGCACAATGGGGTTTCAAATCTGTCTCTACTGGAAGAGCAAATGGTCGGTGGACTTCCATGCTAAGACACTTCAGTACCAAGGAGTTGGAGGAAAATGTTAATAACTTTTGTTCTCATCTGCCATTTATTGACCTAATAGTTCTGTTTGTCATGCAAAAGGAAAAAACTACCTTTTTTAAAGACTGTTTCCTAAAGAGCTTCTTATTCAGCAGATCATTATCCATAGTTGGTATAAAAATCCCAGACACATGGCCAAGGTCACTAAGTTGTTCCCTTCTAGCAAGTTTAGCGTTATTACTCTTGGGGGGGTTCCATTTTGTTCCTATTGGGTGGAAAGATGCACTTTAAGTCACCTATCCCTGCCTTGTCAGAAAGACATCTTAGTGGCAGGCAAGGGCTCTGTATGCCTGGGCCTTGGATTAGCTCAGTCCCTGTGGAGTGATGGGTTCTGCCTCTTCCAGTCTGAGATCTGCTATGTGAATATGTGTTTGGAAGTGTGTGTAGGCACTTCATAAAGCTTCTTCACTCCCTGTACATGAAAAACAGGGATGAAGGTCCATGAGAGACCTGTTAGCTGTCTCTCTTGTACCTTTATCAGGGCTCAATGTATAATTCAAGACTCATTTCTGGAGAAGGTTTGTGAACTTGTGTGTTGGAGCTTACTAAATAGTGTGGCAGCAATTTCAGGAAGATGGCAAGAAAGTCTGCCTGTGAGATGGAATGCTGGGATTTGCAGAGGTGATACATTTCCTTTTTCACAGAAGTTCATATGTGAAGATTAATTTGCAATTACCAGTTTCCTTTCCAAGGGACCATGTGTACATCTGTTCACTTATGCAGATGCTACTTATATTTAGGCAACTGTGAATGTAAATCAGGCATGCAGCCTGAACATCTGTTAGGTTAGACTGAGAGTCCAAGCTGCTTGTCTCAACCTTTGACCCTAAGCAAATAATTGTCAGTCTTGTCCTACCTGGAATTGGCTCTAACCTTGGTGACATCACAGGAATACTTCCCTTTGAGTCCATCTCTGTACATGAATATGTTTCTTACCTTCTGAAATGCCTCATCCTAAATCAGGCATTGAAATCC
Source organism: Crocodylus porosus (assembly GCF_001723895.1). Taxonomy (NCBI): domain Eukaryota; kingdom Metazoa; phylum Chordata; order Crocodylia; family Crocodylidae; genus Crocodylus; species Crocodylus porosus. Next base: position 6,636,448 of record NW_017728915.1, on the reverse strand, counting down.
TGTGAGTAAACTGATCATGTATCCAAGTAATAAAATTATTTTTTTAACTTGACTGGAAAAACTGTTTTCATTTTCCTTTTCTCTCTCCCCTTTGCTTGGAATTGTGATGTTGGGACACTCTCAAAGGCAGTGATTCTCAACCAGAGTGCTGATTTTCAAGGGTGCCATATAGTTACTGATGTTAAGTGTGAAAACATGATTCACAAGATAAAACCCAGAGATTCTGAGCTGTTGTGGTCTGAGTTTTTGCAACCAAATAATTGTTCTATTATTTTTCTGTAATGAAAAAAATGAGTGAAAACTTAAGAGTTGGCTTTTTCCAAGATGTGCCTTGAGTCTATTAAAGGGTGCCTTGAGACTAAAAAGGTTGAGAACCACTACTCAGACGAAAAGTATTTGGAAGCTGCCACTTAGTTTGCCAGCATTTCCACTTGGGATTTTTCTGTGCGCTGTATCAACCTGTATTGCTTCTAACTGAGGAATAAGACTTACCAGCTATGGGTACAGCCTCTGTCCCACTGTTGCATGTGAAGATACGCACTTAGCAGATTGTAGGTTTGGGTAGCCAAGCTTCTAAAAAATCTGAAATATTGCGAAGTACTTCTTCCTTCTGCCAGCGCAGTAGCAGTACTTCCTGTATCTGAAGCATTGTTCTCTCTTGTCTGTGGGAGAAATGGTTTGAATTGATAAACATTAAACATGAAATAAATAAAATGTGTGAGGTTTTTATTTAAGTCTTGGAGGACAGGCCAAGCTCCCTGTCAGCATTTGTGGGGAAGAGCACAGGGTTCTGTTGTATCTTCCCCACACAGCAGTTCAATAGTGTGAGGAATTTGGAAATGCCACATTTTAGTTCTTTAGTGGTCTGCAGTCACTGTTCTTGGGAGCTGCAGGGAGTCGGGGCTGAGAGCAGTGCTGGGATCTGTGGAGGGGGCACAGTGGCATTGGCTCCAGCACATTTAGAGGTGCTTCAGCTGCAAGGATCCTGCAGGTATGCAGGGTGTTGCGTTGCTCCCCACTGGAGTGCTTCAGCAGTAGGATCAGACCCTGCCCCTGCCCTTACCCTGAAATACAGGCAGGCAGGAGCTCTGTGACTACAGCAAGGCCAGTCCCTCCTTGCGGCTCAGCAGGGCATGAGCTCCGAGAGACAGGAGGTGCCCCAGGGCGATGCCTGCAGCTGGCGGCAGCAGTGACCATTGTGTTGCTCAGTGGGGAGGCAGGCAGCTGACTCCGTGTCCCTCGCCCTTTTCCTCTTAGTTCTGTGGCCTGTGCGGGACAAGGCTTCTGCATACTGTGGGTTCAGATACGGCTTGCAGGATATGTGGGCCTCATAGACCACAGGCTGGGCTTCAAAATCTAGAAACTTGGACACCAGACCTTGGGGGGGGGGGGGTTGTGGCAGGGGGACATGCATCCTTTCCCTTCCCCATGCCACACGCAGGACCTTTTGAACCAATGGTGTAATGAGGTATGTGGCTACTTTTCCTCTGTGAGGGTCAGGTTTTATTATTTGTAAATACAAACTTTAATCGCAAAGGTCCAGAAATGAGGCTTTACAGAAGAACCCAATGTCATAGAGTGGGCTGCACTAGTAGGCAGGCCCAAGAGATCAAGGCAGGGGATGTTCCACACTGCGACAAACAATATCTCCTGGCAGTAGGGGAAGAACATCTAAAAACCTTAATGTAAGCCTGAGGGCCTTAGCATGTCAACCATTGCTGGAATTTATTATATTTTGGGTTCACGATGCCCCTTCAACTTTTAACAAACGGGCTAAATGCATGATAAAAGTTTTGTATGCTAATGCTCCTCTGCTCTTGCTGTTAGCCAGAGTTTCTCCGTTGTGTCATTTTGCGTAAGCCAGGGTATTCAGCCCTGGCCCACAGATCAGATCAGATCCAGATCACGGAGCTCTCATCTAGCCTGCAAAGCTCTCCATTGATCCATGTGGTAGCTGCTCCCCTGCTGACAAATTTCAGGGCCTGTGGGAGCTCCGTGGGCCACATAAAGGACCAGATTGGGCATAAAGGACCTGTCTGGGACTCAGTACAGGTGCACAGGGTCAATCTGGAGTGGGGGTGGGGGGAGGCAGTGCAGGGCCCGATCCTGGTGGGCAAGACCCAGTCGGGCCTGCAGACCAGCCCCATGCTATTCATTTGGCTCATGTGGCCCAAAGATTTAGCACCACTGGCTCAAGCACGTACAAATGGTCTCACAAGCTTCAACAGGACTGAAGTTGTGTGTATGTGTGAAAGGACTGTTCCGAATAAAATTGCTTTCCAGACTTCAGCACCTGACTTCTGAGGTTTGTGTCATGGCTGAAACAAATATTTTCATCTAATAACATTCTTCTTGCTAGATGACTGCTGATATTTGGGCAGGAGGAGAGGGTGGGGGGAGGGATTTTTTCAGGTTCACGCAGCACCCACAATTATATTTAGAGTCAAGGGGAGCTACAGGTTTTCAGCACCCATAGTTGAAAAAATCAGGAAATCAAGGCCATGGCTCCTAAACCTGAAATAATTTTCCTCCTTGTTTTTGAACTGGAAACAGAATAAGACAGTGTCATGATATCTGCATTTTATTTCTGGTTCTGGAATAGGCGCTGTGTTAAGCAATGGCTTTACCTGTCTGCCTCAGTTTGTCTTTGAAAAAATGGAATGCATGTCCACAGCTGAAAAATGCTATTTAAAGTGTTAAGGTATTTTCTTTGTTCTGTTTTTTATGGAGCTAAATCCTTTGTCACAATGTTGTTTGCTTTTTGCAATCACTTCATTTTGGACAATGAAAATAGTTTTGTTCTTATGCAGTAGCCCAATGTTACAGTATTAGTGTTGCAGACACAGCAGAGATGTTTATTTCTGTTTCAACTAAAAATGCATATTTCTGTTGGTCTTATCCTCAAAAAAAAAATACCCCCAAAAAACAACTTGTTTTATGTTTTCCCTTAAACTTTTGCCAAATTTGATCTGGTCACATTTTTTATTTTTCCTGACTTCAAAGATAACCTACATTCAGGAAACTTCCTTTTGAAGTCCTCGCATGCTAATTCACTTGAAACAAGCTATTATGAAATAGTTGAATTTCTTTCTTTAACCTACAGACACTGCTTCTTGTTCCTATGAGCAAAAACGCAGTTCTGGGAGTGAGATGTTCCAGGTTGGACCACTGGCCAAATACAAAGGTGATGAATGCATTGTGTAGAGCCACAAGAGGGCAGCACAGAACCAGTTATGAATAGCTCAAGCTGATGTTCTTGATTTCTGTAAAACTTGCCAGTCTAAGAGTCCATCACTTGTCTGAACAGTCCCACTGTAAAGCCAAGCCTTTTCTTCATGCTTGGAGGACTTCACTTGATTAATGGCAGTTATTTCCATTGCTAGATTTGCCCAAGAAGCCAGGTAGATGGAATTAAGAGCAGGCAGGGGGTGAACAGATGTTCTAGAAGTGGCTTCTTTTTAATTCTTCAGATACTCTGATATCACAGACCTTCTTATGGTGTATGGATATCACCACCCATAAAACATCCCAGTGTGAAACTGAGGGAGCAGTACTATTGTGAGATCTACCTGATTAACACTGGCCTTGCAGCATCACTATGCAATGTCACTTGCAAAATACAGCCACACTGCTGCATGTTAGCAAGCGTTGTAGTTTGCACACATGCAAGAGGTGCTATACCCTGTTACTGAGAGGGGGGAGGCAAGAGAGGGGTATACTACCTTTAATAAAATCCTATTGTGAGCATAGACCAGACTTCAGATTATGGAGGAGCTTCTGCCTGACCTAGAGCATTGGGAGGACTGATGTTGAATCCCAGAATGCCTTGAGATGTGCTACCCAAACCTAGCTGTTGAGGGTAAGCCCAGGCACCATAGCTAAAAGAGCCTCCAGCATGTGAATAGGGGACTGCAGGACCTGAGCCCTAGGCATTTAGCAAGTCTGTTAAGTAATCCAATTAAGGTAATGGAAAATTAGGGTTCTCTGTTAAGAGGAACCCAGGTCAGGTGATTGGAAAGGGGACGAGCAGGGGCACATAAACCAGAGGTAAGAGCCTTAGTCTGGGCCCTGCCTAGGCTGAAATAGGACTCTGTGCTGGTGGGGGTGGGGGCTCTGCAGAACTGAAATAACAAGAGCTCATGCACCCTTCAGGGGAGGACACTGCAAGGCACTGCTTAATAAATAAGTGCCTGAAACTATATTTTATGTTGTTGACTGTTTATACCCATGAGGCATGGGTCAGAAGCCCAGGGACTGTGATGGTCGGTTGCTAGAGGCTCAAAGACTGCAACAGCAGGCTACAAAAAGCCTGGGGGTGGGGGTAGGAGGGTGAGAGTCAGTGTCAAGTTCTGAGGCAGCACCATGAAGCTGAACAAATGGAAGAGTGGGACCCCAGGGAAGTGGCTTTTAGAGTGAAATCTCTATAGAAAGTCCCCTGGTAAATTGGGATAGCCTCCTGAATTAATATAATAATCCTTTCCAGCAAAGATGTGGGAGGCGAAGCGGGGCAGCACCTTAGGGAGCCAGAGAGGAAAGGAAGAGGAGTGAGACCCAAGGTTTAGTTGCTTTGTCTAGTCCTCTTTCAGGTTAGAGCTCTTGAGGTTAGCATGGAAAGAACTTTCTATTTATTGTTATAGCTCAAATCTATAAAAGGGCATGAAGAAGAAGGCAAGTCATAGGAGGAGAGGGTGAAGGAGCTACACATGTTCAGCTTGTGAAAGGCACTTAAGTAGGGTCATAATAGCAGTCTTCAAATACTCGAAGGTCTGCCATAAAGAAGAGGGAAAACACCTCTTCTTGCTGCGGAGAGTAGGACACTGACCAACAGCTTGAAATTGCAACAAAGTAGGTTTAGATTGGATATCTAGAAAAAGTCTTCACTATTAAGATAGTGAGGCAGTGGAACAGACTGCTTAGGGAAGCTGTGTGGACTTTCCATCACTGGATGTGTTCGAGAAGAGTTTGGACAGCCACTGGTCAGGTATGATCCAGGCGTAACTATGTCTATGTTCTTCTGTGGGTATTTCCCATGCTTCTGCCCTTTGCTGATTACTGCATGGGGCTGGGAGGGAATTCATCCTGCCTCCACCTGCTACATATTGCAGGGTGGCTTTTTTTTTCTGGCCTTGCTCAGAAGCACTGGGTATGGACTGCAGCTAAGGCTGGAGACTTTGACTGGGATGTGCCAGTGTTCCCGTCTAGCCAGGAACCTTCATGTTTAAGTCTATAAGGTCTTGCCTCTCTTCTCAGAGTCAGAGCAATTCCCCATATTTGGGGTTGGGAAGAAATTGTATGCTGTGATCAAATTAGTATGAACTCTGTAGTGTGGGTCACGGTCCTCTTCCTAAGATCTCTCAAGCATGTATTAACAACCTTGGCAGCAGCAGGACTTTCGCCATCATGATTCCCCTGCCTTACCTGTGGCAGGTTAGGGTGTTGTCTTGGGTTTCAGGCCAGGGTTGATTCAGTAGTTTTGCTAGGAATTTAGAGTGAATTTGTATTGCGTGGTTTGGATAGGGATGATCCTGCCTTAGGCAGTGGGTTGGACAAGATGGCTTCGGGAGATCCCATCCAGTGCTGCTTCTTTAAGGTTCCACAGAAAAAGTGTTCTCTGCCACAAGCATGTATCCTAGGAATGCTCTGCCTTATTAGCCTGTAGCAGGCCTTCAAGCCAGGTTATTTTCAAGTTAGTGTAGGTTTA
>NW_017728915.1:6622283-6630647 GCF_001723895.1 Crocodylus porosus | reverse complement strand
CATTACCACCTATTACTGCAGGCAACAAATGAAAGATTCATCAGTCCCCTGTAAAGCAAAGTGACTGTTATACTGATTCACACTTCAGTGCTGTCCAACCAGTATTCTGTCTTTAACATTGCACAACTGGCCCTTAAGTCTTCTTTTGATCTTCCTCTGAAGCATTAGCATTCTTATTTGTGAGTAATCATCTCTTAATCCTACAACATGAGTTGTCATTACATACTTTGTGCTCTACTCTTGCCTAATGCAAAGGCAACTATTAAACAACAAAGAAATTACTCTTGTCCAGCCCAGAATGCATGGATAGTGACATGGTCTCTCTTGGAGGGAGGGGAAAGCTACACATTAATGAGAAGCTATTAGCTTAGCAATAAAAGGGAACCCAAAAATGGAACACGAGAGCATTCTGCAAGTTGGATCAAAGCCCACAAATATATCTGAGTAGACAGAGCATGCACAGCATCTCCTTTAGACTTTGATAAATAGATAAACATAGAATCAAATTATCCCAAGTGCTAACATGCACTTTTAAAATTTGGCTTCCTGTTGCACTTTCTAAACTGCAGGCTTCAATAGACACTCCACCAGTGTTGGGCTGACTAGAGATAAATGGTGATATCCAAGCAGAGCAGTAAGTTGGAGCAAGTCTCTAGCTACTGCAGAAGTTAGCCTTTGCCATAATCATGACTATAGTGGAGGCAGTAAGTGCTTCATTTACAGAAACTATCAGCAACTCAGTGAACCAGTCCTCAGAGCAGTACTCCATGAGATCTATAGATTCATAGATTGTGAGGCTGGAAGGGACCTTGAAAGATCATTGGGTCCAGCCCCCTTGCACCAAGCAAGAAAAACAACTGGGGTCAGGTGACCCCAGCAAGGTAACCATCCAGTCTCCTCTTGAAGATTTCCAGGGTAGGCCATTGCACCACCTCTGGAGGGAGCTTATTCCAGTCTGGTCACCCTAGCTGTGAAGAAGTTTTTTCTAATGTTAAGCTTGAAACAGTCTTCTAGGAGTTTGTAACCATTACTCTTCGTTTTCCCCAAGGGTGCCCTTGTGAACAGTTGTTCATTCACCAAGCCCTTGGTGTACTCCCCTGATGTAGCAGTAAGCTGCTGCCAAGTCCCTTCTCAGCCTTTTCTTCTTCAGGCTGAAGAGTCCCAGGTCCCTCAGCCTTTCCTCATATGGCTTGCTGTGCAAGTCTCTGATCATATGCGTGGCCCTTCTCTGGACTCTCTCAAGCTTTACCATGTCCTTGTTAAAGTGTGGTACCCAGAACTGGATGCAGTGATCCAGCTGTGGTCTCACCAATGCTGAGTAGAGTGGAAGAACCACTTTCTTGGTTTTGCTGGAGATGCATTGATTGATGCATGCCAGAGTATTATTTGCCCTATTGGCTACAGCATCGCACTGCTGACTTGTATTCATGCTATGGTCTATTATTACCCCCAGGTCCCTTTCATTCGTGGTGCTAGTCAGTTTGGTATCACCAAGACTGTAGGGGGCTGTTCCTCCTCAGATGGTGCACGTTACATTTCTTGATGTTGAACTTCATCTGGTTCTGATCCGCCCAACTTGCAAGCCTGTCTAGATCGGCCGGTATCTGTAGCCTATCTTCAAGCATGACCACACTTCCCCATAACTTGATGTTGTGTGTGAACTTGGTCAGTGAGCTCTTCACCCCCACATCCAAATAACAAATGAAGATGTTGAATAGCACTGGACCAAGCACCGACCCGTGAGGGACACCACTGGCCACTTCACATCACTAAAGACTATTGCCCCTCATAAGCACAAAGGATCTGTATCATTTTGGTGTGAACACATGGCCCCCTGCCTTGTTCAGCAGGCATTCAGCAATCCTGGATTCTGTTTCCATTTTTGAAAGGAATAGTTCAATCCTCTGAACCAATAATCTATTCCAGCTTGTATTTGAGGCCAAGTTCTTCCTTGTGTTCAGTTTGGTTTGGCTATCATTGGACACAGCCGTCTGTGTTCCAGGGGCAAGTTTGTCTTTTTCCTAAGTTTAGCTGTGTTTTTAACATGGTTTCTTCTGTCATGGGAATGGCAACTACAAGCTGGTGGTGCTTTTATTTGACTTGATAGGAACCTGTCAGCTGTCCCAAATGAATAGTTCCCTGCTCAGCAGGCCTAGGAGCCATGAGTCTAATATGACTGTAGGAGAATTGTTAAAAACACCTATGTGGTAGCATACAAAGTGAAGAGCTTTGAAAAGGCAGTACTCCACACCCCAGATAAGGGTGTTAACTCAGCCTAGGGTTTATTACTTGCATAATAGCACTTCTTCCTGATGTTGCAACCAGTGCACTCCCTGTTTTTGGAAGCAGAGTCCCATGGAGAAGAGCTTGCTAACTGATGGGAATCAGAGCTTATTGCTCTATTCCAACAGCTCTCCTGGCTTGGTGATGAAAGTCTCCAGGCAGCCCTTGCCAAACCCAGGCCTTATGCCAGAGACATCTAGTTTCTAGTGCAATAGAATCAGTTAACCTGTCATAAGGCATGGGTGTGATCTCTAGTTCAGTCTTCCAGGAGCAAGGGTGTGGTTTGTTTTTTTGTAAGAACTGTTACTGCCTAGCCAGGCTGAGGCAGCTGATGTTGTGCTTTTAGTTGGACAGGAGGGGTACCCCAGTTCATTTATCAGACCTCCTAGTGTTTGACCCTAAAATGATACTTTCATTTAGACAGGTATTGCTGTAACTGAGAAGGAAAGTTTACTTAGTCAAAGCCCAGAGGAAGGCTAATTGGGAGGTCGAGGGGAAGGAAAGAATGTATGTGTCTCCAGTTGTTTCGGAAGAGATCCTAGTCAAGTGTTGAGAGGGCAGTCAGTAAAAGGGTCTGTCCCTACAAGACACTTCCCTCCATAGTGTGGTCTGGAACCCAGGATCTCAGAGTTTTGCCATTTTTCTGCTGGCCACAAGTACCTGTGAAACCTCCTTACAAAGTGTGGTCCCCTGTCCCTCTAATGCTCCAGCATGCTCTGTTAATACAGTTCATAATGATACTGGTCTACCAGGGGAACGACAGACCATTACCAGTACCACTATCAGTTACTCCCTTAGCTTAAAGTCTGTTCTTTGGGTTGAAGGTTCTGGTCTAAGGTTCTGGCCTCCCTTGTGAGCCGTGCGGTATCAGTACTTTGCCATGGAAAGGGATTTCTATGGTTTTTGCAGTTTGCAGCAGAAAAGACTGTCTCTTTTGCTCTTTCAAACTAAGCAGGCCAAGGTCTTGTGTGACCTCCAGCAACATGGACATGAATCGTGCTGCTGCCTTGCAAAGTACTGGACCCTTGTTGCCCTGCCCTTTTTGCTCCACTGTCTCTATCAGTCTATTGTCTCTTGAATGTGCTACTGCTTGGATGACCCACAGTGAAGGCTATCAGGTTCCTGTTTTTCAGCCTGCCCCTTTCTTACCCTTCTCTCTCTGACTGGAGGAGATGCAGAGTACATTTCTTCATCAAAGTGGTCACTGTGATCATCATCTAAGCAACAGGTCTCCATCTGGGAGTGCAGCAACTGTCAGCACCTCCATAACTAGATTCAGCCAAAGCTTCACCCTACAATAGACTCTCAAACAAATAAACCCCATCCCCTAACAGGACTGCATGTGGTGGGGCAGCTTTCTTCACCTTTCAGTCAGGATTGTGGGTTCTACAAAGAGCTGTAACCTGAGCCATGATGGTGCTCTCCAGTTACTGGTTTACGCTGGAACTGCTTTGCAGCAGCATGCAAGTACATTCCCACCTCCTGCAACTTTTATGAGATCCCATGATGCAGCTATTAATTAGCAAAAGCCAAAATCACACCTGGGGCTCAGACATGCATTGGGCTGCATCCACGTAGAACATTTTAGACTAGAAAGAGCAGTTGCGTTAGCTCTGTACCACCAGTTGGGTACCACCAGGCCTTTCACAGCAAGCTGGGAACAGGATGTCCTTACTGACATTTTAGAGGTTCAGTCCAATGCAGGGGTTGGCAGCTTGTAGCCTGTAGGTTGGATTTGGCCTGTGGAGCTATTTTATCTGATCTGCGGAGCTGGGAGACTTCAAATTTTTGGAAATGACAGACTCCTCCCTAGCTTGCTCCTGCAGCCATACAGCTGAGGGCAAGCAAAACTCAGTCATCCTAACCCCAAGACTCCAGGCTTGAGCCTGCATGTAGGATGCCTACCAAAGGATTTGGACACACCTGAAGCCCGAGGCAGGGGTACAGGATGCTTCCCACTGGTAGGGCCACATGGTTCTTGAATGACTCATGGATTTGAATTGATCTGGCTGATTTGACATGGGACATGAAAAATTTTCCTTAAAAAAAGCTGGAAGACTTCTACAGCATTTCCATGGCAGGGACTTTAACTGCAGGGGAGCTGTGACTGGCTGTAGAAGTGTGAGCTGGGTTGGAAGCAGCCTATGCTTGGAGCTAAGCTCTGTTAAAGTGGCTCCCCGCTCTAAAATGTCACTGACCCCTGCATGAGGAAATGAGCTCCTCTTGATTTCCTTGGAGCTAGGAGGGGCTCAGCATGCACAGAGCATGCTGAGTGCATAGTGGCTTTCCACATTGCTAAGGTGATATGGATGGGGAAATGCTTTGTTCCTTGTTCCTACTGTGGTATTATAAATGTGCATGGTGCTTCCACCTCCTCCCCATCTCCCTGTTGCCCAAAAGAGTTGCCCCTCTGAGTTAGGACAGGAAGAGATGACAGCCCAGCAAGGAGGGAGCTAGGGGCATGACAATGAAGGCAGTGATATCTGGTGGAGTGAAGTGCTGGGAGTCCCTACATCAGGGAAGTGTCAATGCCAGCTTCCTCAGCATTTGGGGTCCATGGGAGATATTATCTGTACTACAGACGAGGGATGTGGGAAGAACCCAGCAGGAAACACTTGTGCTAGGTGCTTGGATCAGGGAATTCTCTGATGATTAGGGCATAAGTTTGCAGGCTGCACAAGGGTCTTACTTCAGCCTTGTCTTACTAGAACAGTCTGTGTGGCCTTTTATGTCCCAGCACAGCCCCACTAGCAGAACTGAAAACAGCTGAGAGGCTGTACAGACAAAAGTTACTGAAGCTGCTCTGTTTTGAAATGTCTTCATCTGGACCTTTTTAAAATGCTTTGCAGCTGTGCACTTCTGTTTGGTCACATCTGTAGAGCACTTCTGGGGTCCAGATCAGGTGAAAACTGTCACTTCTGTCTGTGCCCAAACTGCCCTCAAGGAGCTGCCACTTTTACTGAACAAAATGCTGTGAGCAGGTTAGTGAAAGGCAAGAGGCTGGCTTGCCCCAGGGGTGATTCTTCAGTCCCTCCTTTAAAATGCAGAGTCCTTACCCTCACCAGCAAACCAACCAGAATTGATATAATCCTTCTCTAAGTAGATCCTTGCCCTGGGGTGAAGACTATCTGAGTTTCAGTCCCTCTCCTGCTTGTAGATTACTCCTTCCCCTAGGTCTCATGTTCTCTTGCTCTCTCTCCTGCCTGTGCTGTGCTAACCACCCATAGCTAGGCCTCTACCAAAGGCTTTCTACCACCTCTAAAAGAGCCAGGCCACCTTGCTGCAATGCACTGCAGTTCATACCAGCAGCACAGGGCCTCTGCTTGGACACTGGCTCTGCTATCCCTTCATGGCCCTCCTGAAGACAGAAAATTTCATGTCCACACTTATTTTATTTCTCTCTTCAAACACACACAGTGGAGAAAAGCAGGAGCAGGATCCAGTGATGGGCTCATTCTGGCCTGCCTCTCAGAAAAGTAGAGGGCAGGCTACAAGCCTCTGAAAGGCAAGAGCCTCCTTCAGTATAATGAAGCAGCATTGGCTTGCAAAGACAGGTGTGCACCTGGATTGGATGTTCCTCCTGATCAAGACCTGTTATAATGAGCTCATGGAAATAGACTGATCCTGCTGATTAGAAAGATGAATGGGGGGCTCTTTGTGATAAGTTGGCTTCTGGCAATGTGGGGTCTTGCCTGAACGGGTAGTGGTAGAGGAGGAAAGGAATTGCTACCCTATTAAAAGGCACACAGGCTCAATCGGCTGCAGCCAGAAATTCTAGTAACCTTTGCTCTGTCTTGCTGTTGGCAGTGATGACAGCTGTTGTTTCCCTAGCATGAGATGAGAGGCACAAGATGTCACAGTGAGACCGTGGGCTGAGACGTGAGGGTGGTGTGAGCCAGAAGCATTGGTAAAATGCCAGCTCTCAGTCTGATCCCTGGCAGACTCGTATCCACCTTTCAGATCATCCCTGCAACTAAACAGGATTGCTTCACTCAGGCCATGCTCTCTAGGGATGTGTGGTCAGGGGAGGAAAAGTCTGGGATGAGGAAGATGTTGGGATTCTAGATGACTTTTAAAGGATCAGCATTGCCTACTGCTAAGTGTAAAGCTCCTTGCCAGGTGCCGGTTTAAACCTGACAGCGCCGTTTGCCTTAAGAAAAGACAGGTAAATGACCCTCTCTGAATGCAACCTTGCCTCTGCCCAAATTGGAGCCTCCAGGAAAGTCTCCAGCAGTACTAGGACCGAAAAATTGTTCAGCTGTTAGACCCAAGGTCCAACTCAGCCAGCATCCTGCCCTCACCCTCCCCAACAAGTCACCAACACCAGCTGCCACAGAGGACAGTGCTTGAACCCTTGTGGTAGCCATTTTTAGACACCTTCCCAAGGGGAAGTCCACCCTAATACCCAGCAGCTGGAGTCTGGCTTATGTCCTAAAGCCTCCAGACTTTCCACAACCCTTTGGGCTTCTTAATCTTCTTAACTTTTCCTCCTATAGCCTATATAGTCTTGTCATGCCCAGAACTGTTTAAACTGCCCCTTCCACTCAGACTTTGAAGAATTTGATACATTTAGATGCAAATATGACACTCTTGATGTGGATCCTGGTCTCTTTCTCCTCCTACGTTTGCAGTAGCTGAAAATGCTGCAGGGGCACCCCACAGTTTTCCTGAGGGAAAAGCAGCAGCAGAAAGCACTCTGGGTGCCTAACAAGCAACCCTGACTGCCAGAGATGACCCGAGCAGGGTGCGGAGTCCAGGGCAAACCAGCCTGTACAGAGCCCCTCCCCGGATGCGAGGAAGTCAGCAGTGGATTCGGTGGCAAGGAGGGGGGATGCCAAGCAGCTGGACATGAAGCCAGTGGCAGTGCAGAGTTGCTGCAGCCACTCTGTTTGTCTGGCTCCCAGGGTCCCCCAAAACTCAGGGCCTGGGGCAGTTGCACCAATTCCCCCGCCTCCCCCCCGGGATGGCCCTGCTGACTGCATTCAGTTAGGTCCTGCTGAAGTCTAGCTTTTGTTAGCTACTATGGCTAGCAAAGTGTGACCATGATAAAGGGCCTCTCTGCCCGAGGAGGCTAGAAGCCTGGGTAGTCCCCTAGATGGGCAGGCTAGGGCTGTCCATTTGGGAATAGATGGGAAATAAGTTTACCTAATGTGGCCTCCTGTACAGCACAGAGAGAACAGGAAAAACCTATACTTGAGTGTTTTCAAAATCTGTGTCTGTTGGAAATCCCTTCCTGTCCCCCCATGAGTGAGCATGAATGGGCATTTGTCATCTACATGACTCAGTGCAACCTGTTGGCGTTCATGCAGAGGGTGCCCACCTCCTAAGTGTATGTTTTCCACCCAGGGTTCTGCTGCACTGCCCTCCGTTTGCTCCTAGAAAACTTCTGGCCTTTCCTAATTCTCTCTGTCCTTGGCCTGGTTCTGCCCTATCTCTAAGTTCTTTCATGATGGTTTTCACCATCTCTTGGGGGCTGTTCTTGCCATTTCCAGTTTTATAGGTCTGGAGACTGCAGGACAGATTTGCAGTGAAGATTTTCAAAGCAACCCAAGACAAGTCAATGTAGTACATAATTTTCTTGGGCTCCTTTTAAAATCTCTACCTAAGTGACTTGCCAAAACCCATGCAGTTGATAGTAGATCCAAGCTGGTTGCACAAGTTTTTATAGGAGAAGTAGCCTAAAAAAGTATATGCATATGTATGTGTGCATTCATATGAGTAGGCGTGGGAAGGAGCAGATGGAGACTGAAGCAGCTCTGTACATTAATTTTCAGTGAGTAATTGTGTATGCTGCTACATTCCTAATCCTCACTAGGGCTGTGCAAAATTTTACCGGCCATTTCATTTCGACACTGTTTCAACTTTTTTCAAGCTCGAAACAGCAAAATCGAAATGAAACGAAGGGCTTCGAAACAGCCCTGATACAAAATGAGGCTAGTATGTCATATATCTTGACTTCAAAAAAGCTTTTGATCTGGTATCTCGTGATCACCTCTTGGCCAAACTGGCCAGTTGTGGCCTTGGCTCCACCACGATCTGCTGACTGGGAAATTGGCTCCGTGGTCGGACCCAGAGGGTTGT
>NW_017728915.1:6606695-6621544 GCF_001723895.1 Crocodylus porosus | reverse complement strand
GACCCCAGCTGACTTCCTGCCCTTTGGGCAGGGGGCTGGACTCGATGATCTCCCGAGGTCCCTTCCAGCCCTGATGTCTATGAAATCTAGTAGAAATGTTTTTGAAAGTTTCAAAACATTTTGAGTTTCGAAGCAGTTAGTTGGTGGGAGACGGGGGAGAACCAGGGCTGTGCTCCTAGCAGCTCCACAGCCACAATATAGCTCAGCCTGGAGCACAGCCCTGGCTCTCCCTGCCTCCCACAGCTGGCCTGTGGGAAGCTGACCACAGCAGAGGGGAAGGGAACTGAGCCTGGGCTGAGTTTCTCTCCCCAGCCCTAATATTAGGCTGAGGAAGGCAACTCAGCTGAGTTCCTTTCCCCAGCACGATGGTCACAATGGGGGATGGGGGGAACTCAGCCCAGCTGGGCTGACTTCCCATCCCTAGCCCCATCTAGTCCTGGGGAGAGGAACTGAGCAATCAGGCTTAATTCCCTTCCCCAGTCCCAGATGGCAGCACCAGCTTCCCTACCCCATCTGGCAGGCGGACTGGGGGCCCTCAGCCCCAGGAGGACTGGCATAGTCCCAGCAGCCCTCCCAGGGTTGGGCCCCAATCTGCCTGCTGGATGAGAGAGGCTGTTTCGAGCTTCCCTATTATAGCAAATGGGCAAAATGTTGAAACAGCCACACTGTTTCAATGAAGTGAAATGAAACAGCTTTTTTGACTCCAAATGAACTTTGAAGCAAAATGCTGTTCCATCAAAATGGAACAGTGCCATTTCACACTGCCCTAATCCTCACCTGCTGCAGTGAAGCTGTTTCAGTCACTGCAATGGCCAGGTCAGTAGCTGGAGAGCAGTGAAGAACTGTGATACCCTCTGGAGATCTGTAAGGACTGAGCATGACTAGTCTCAAACCCGCATTTGTATCCCTCTCAGAGTTGTTGCACAGCTTGAGGGAACCCTTTTACTGCACAAAACAGTCAGGCCTGATAGAGGAGCAGCATTACTCAGCTGAACTGAGGGGCTTCCATAGAAGAAAGGAGACCAGAAATTAAATAATCAACGAGACTGCAGGCACTGGAATGGAGCACTGTTGGACCTGTATGGGAGAAGTTAACCCTGCCCACTGCATTTAGGCCTCTACCAGCTGTGAACAGATGACAATCCCAGTCCCATTACAGGGAGTTTTCTGGAGTTCCTCAGCTTCTTCATGTCACACCTGGTGCTGTCCTGTCGGGTTTAGTTTTAAAACCACCACAACTCAACAGTAGCACAGAACATCCTCTCATATAATCACTAGTAAGTACATTCCAGGGTTTGAAGCATTTCTGTGCCCTTTATTTTTTTTTCCCTGGGGTATGTCTCAGAGTAGGGAAAGCGTTATTATTCTATCAGATTGTTGTTTTTATTTGTACTGTTATGCTCCAAGGGGAATGCCATTGGACTTGTAGAGAAAGGGCCCCACCTTGCTGCAAGAATTCAAAGCTCCAGCATTGCAACAAAGGCCTTTTTAAATTAGTCATCTGACTTTTCTGTTCTTGTTTTAAGGAGAAAGACAGCCCCAAGCCTGGAACATAGAAGCACAAAAGTGCTCTGAGGGAGGGCAGGGAGCTTCTTGGACCAGGTGAGAAGGGGAATACCCATGGCTGTTGCCACACTTTGATGCAACCCAGATGCCTTTTCCAGCTAAAGCCACCCTGCAAGGCAAGAATACAGGCAAGCAGGGAATGAGGGAGAGGGGGCAGAGTTGTGCTCTGGAAACAAAGCTATTGTCTGCCTCAGGGGCTGGGGTGCCTAACTAGTGCCAGTCAGTGTTGTCAGATCAAGAACATGCTCTATGGGTGAAGGAGGTACCACACTGGGGAACTGGAATGGGAGTTCTCCTTTGAAAGGTACAGGAATGTCTTGCAACCCTCAACTCCCTCCCCTTCCTCCTCTCTTATAGCCAGTGCTCACATCAAGGCTGCCAAGTCAGTATCTGCCTGCCCCAGCAAAGCATGGGCAGTGACTCAAACAAGGCACGTGCAAACAAGAACAACATGGCTGGGGTGGGGAGATACATTTACTCTACCTATGATGTTTCCCACATTGGAACGGGGCTAGGAAGAACCCCTTATATGGGAAGAACAGAGTAGGGTAGGTAACCCTCACCTGAGGTCACTTCTAGTCCCCAAAATGACAATACTGGCCTCTGCATAGCCCGTGTGGCCTGTGAGCTGGGTTTCAGAGAACGGGGGTGGGGAGGGAGGGTAAAGGAGATTTCTGGGGAGCTTTTTCTCTACTACAATGTTGTTCTTTGTGTCCCCAGTTCTCCTTATCCCATACACGTCAGGCTAGAGCTGAGCCATTTCTGGAAGCAAGGCAAGCAATGTCGGTCTGAGCCACGTGACTGCTGAGATGCTGTGGAGATGCTGGAAGAGCGGGTCCTGCTGGGGAGGAAGAGAGGGTACCAGAGTCAGACATCTCCTGCCAGTGGGAAGGCCCCTGCCCACTCCATGGTACCAGCTACATCCACCTAAAGCCACCTGGCCCTTTCAGTTAGCTCCGTGTATCCAGACTGCTGCCCAGCTGATGTAAGGAGCATGACATTCCTTCTGTTTGACCTACCCCTGACACTAGCCCTTTCCTCACTCACACCCTGCTATTACTGCTGCATCACCCCCCCCATCATCTCGCAGTCCCCTTCATCCATTCACTGCCAGTGTTCCAGGATACCCCACACCCGAGTTTAGCACAATTCTTCAGGCTGTCAGGCATGTCCCTGTGCTACTCTTCCCTGGGCCAGGAGATGGATGCAGGTACATATGCCCTGCGCCTTTCAGGTCTTGAGCGTCCTAATGCAGCTGGATTCAAAGCATAGGCAAGAGCTGCTGGAACACCACTGATCCTATCTCACTCATTGTGAGACTCCTTCCCAATTTGGTGTCAGCAATAAAAATGCTACAGACTATGGCCTGCTCACAGTTCCCTGGTCTCTGCACTAAAGTCCTTGCCACTTCAACTGAAAGTAGGATCTGGCCCTGTGACATGAGCTGGAGATCCCAAATGCACAAAGAGCTGGGGATACACTCCTCCCAGGTTCTCAGTAGGCAAAGGTAGGTTGCCAGAAGGACAATTTTCTTCCAGTTTGCAAGGTCTCCGCAGGAGACAGTGATGATCTCCAGACAGGTGAGCTGGAAGCAGTGTGGTATTGGGAGGAATGTGGTTAATCCATAGGAAGAACTACAGTCTGTGGTGCCTCTAATGGTGACTGCCACATGTATTCACAAAGAATCACCCAGGGCTGCAAAGGCAGGACCGAGTACAGAGAAAGGGCTGTCGCCCTATTGAATATGTAACAGGGGCTGATCTCAGTGTGGCCTGCCCACCTGTTCTTGGGCAAACCACCCACCTTGTCTGCCATGCCTTGATCTTAGTTGATTAATAAAGATGTAAATTAAGCAGGAGGCTGCCCATTTACTGCCCCAATGCCAGGGGGCACCACCTGCAGCTCTGTTCCTCCTCTACACTGCAGCCCAAGCCTCACAGATGGCATCCAGTTGTTCACATCAGCACCTGTCCCACTGGGCTCCAGAATCAATCTATCAAGACCCCTTCTCAGCACCCCCTCACTGGGGATTCTCCCCCTGCCCCCTCACCAGGGCTCCTCACACTGCTTACTCTGTCTCAGAGTCTACCCTCTGGGCCCTCTGCATAAAGGGATTACCCATGCAGTGGTGGGAGCTAGGGGTTAAGGTGCTCCAACCCACCTTTCACTAGGGTGGTAACTGGCCTGGCATTTCCTAGGGGCTCCTGTGCCACTGGGAGCCCTACCAGGCCACCCACCCACAGCAGGGTGTAGTTTCCAGTTGTACCCAGGACCAGGAGCCTCCTACCATCCCCTACAGCTCCTCCCTTACCTCTGGATGAAACTCAACAACCCTCAGCCCAAGCAATGTCTCTGTCTCTCCAGCAGAGAAACTGCTTTGTTTATATAGGCAGCCCTGAGCCTAAAATGGCTGCCCTCATTAGGCACCTGGAGGCTACCAGCTCCAGGGCCTTAAAGTGGCAGGCCCACACAGCGCCCTGCCACAGAATACAAACAGTGAACTTGCTCATCATTTGCACTCCATCCCCTCCTCACCTTGAAGCACTGGGCATCTGGGCCTCTTTGCTGTCCCGTAGTCTCAGCTGTCGCAAGATGCGGATCACTTGGCTGATCTGGCGAATGGTCATCTCCGGGGCTGGGCAGGCCAATTGCTGGCGCTGGCCAATCAAGCATGGTGGGTTGGCAAAGAGGGAGAAGTAGCTGTTTCTGCCCAGCAGCTGCACAGCTCGCTTGTTGCCATAGCAAGAGGCATACTGAGGGCAAGAGGAGGAGACCCAGGGTTAGTGTCTGGCACTTGATCATGTTCAGTATGAATTGGGCAGCTTCTGCCAGTGCTGAGGGAGCAGCAGCTCTGTGTGATCATGTACTGTGATTGGGGTTAGGTAATTGCAGTTCCTCTACTGGGATGGTCTGAGCATCAGGACTGTAAGAGGGGACAAGAGGCTCCTGTTACTTTAAAGGAGAAACTGCAGCTCGGGTGTGCCCAGGTATGGAAAGACCACCCATTTTTGGGCTAGCTGCAGGGGAGGAGGCATCCAGAGAACCATAGGCTACATACCGTAGCAGTAGGGAATAGGGCAGAGCCCTGGTAAGGCAGCAAGCATGCTGGTAGTAAGCTGCCCTGGAAGCTGAGGGGGCACACCTGCAGCCGGACAGGGACGTGCCTGATTGAAAGAAAAGGAACCAAGGGATATAAGCCTGGGCCCCTGAAGCACTGGGCAGTGCAGCCCTGAATTTGGCAGGGGAAGGAGCTCTAGCCAGCTCAGGCTGGTGAGGAGCTGGAACTGCAGGCATGCCAGGTTCTTCCAGGGCAGAGAGGGCCAGAGAGTGTGGAGGTGGCTTGGCAGTACTATGATGACCCAGAGGGGGAGATTTTGAGTTTAAAGCAACTTTTTTGTTCTAGTTTTAGACCTGAGGACTGGGTGTGGCTGATAGGGTCCCAGTTCTGCCATAGCAGGGGTGGGCAAAATATGGCCTGTGGGCTGGATCCAGCCCCCCAAGGGATTTTGTCTGGCAAGGGGTGGGTCCTTTGGTCCCACCTGGCCCAGGTGTGGGGGACAGTCCAGTCCATGGCATGTGGAGCCTGGTCCTGCCACCACTGGACATGCAGCAGGGTTGAAGCAGTGAGGCAGCTGAACTCCATTTCCTGGCAGCCCTAGCAGCAGTGGCTCCATCCAGCTGACACAGCTGCAGCCACCAGACTTGCCCCCATTCCCCAAACATCTCAGCCCATCTGCCCTGCACCCACTGCTGGGGATGGTACCCACACAGGCTGGGATGGGACCATAGGCTAGCAGAGAGCAATGTCCAGGAATGGAATGGGCAGGTGGGGCCAGGGAGATCCTGAGACCTTTGGATGGTGACAGAATGGGGCCAGGGCTGGGGAAGCCACAATCCACTGCCCGCATGCCCCTGTGATGGGCATGGGATCTGTGGGCAGGGGTGCGCTGAGAGCCAGTTGCAGCTTCGCCCCAGACCCTGGCCCTGCACTGTCGCTGCCCTAAGATCCCAGACCTGGCCCCAGACACAGCTTCCCCATCTGCCCAGCCACTTGCCCTGCCTGCATGGCTCCCAGCTGGTCTCAATGGAGATTCCAGGTTTGTGGGGTGGTGACAGCATGGGGCCTGGGCTGGGGCCAAGTCCTGGTTCTGTGAGCAGGGGTGTGCGGGATCATGACTCTGCTCTGGCCCTATGCTGTCATCACCCTGTGAGCCTGAGGTCTTTATGAAGACTGTCCAAAAGCTGCACAGGCAGGGCACAGGGCCAGGTGGATGGGGTGGAGCTGCAGGCAGCTGGGGACCTGCATTCAGGGCCGGGTCCAGGATCTTGGGGTGGTGACAGCGTGGAGCCAGAAAATCTTTGGAGACCCAGCTAGACAAAGCTTTGGCTGGGATGTTCTTATTGGTGATGGTCCTGCTACAAGCAGGGGTGAGACTGGATGACCTCCTGAGGTCCCTTCCAACCCTAATTTTCTATGATTCTGTGATCTGTTCCCTGCATGCCCCTGTCTGAGGAACCTGCACCTGTTGCAGGGGTGTGCAAGCAGTGGATCCTGGCTCTGCCTGGGGTCTGGCCCCATATTATTGCTGCCCTTCTAACCCACCCTATGATCCTGGCCTCACCTGCCCATACTGCTCCCAAACACTACTCCCTGGCTGCCTGGGGCCCCATCCCACATAGGGAGTTTTGGTGAGCTGTTGCAGGGTGTGGAGGGGGGTGGTGTGCTGACCTGACCCACAACAACTCAGCAAAACTCCCTTTTGTGCCTCCTTTGGGCACAAAACATTGCCCACCACTGTGCTACAGAGACCCATGGGCAAGTGCAAGTCTGACAAGTAAGTGGGAATGAGAGGTCATTGTTCTGCAACTCACTTCTTCCCGGTTTTTCCTGGTTGAGGAAGCTGGCTCTTATTGGCCTCTGAGGCTGGGGCTCTTGGCACTGCAGCCTACACCGTTAGTGCTACCCTGGTGCATCCTGGGCATAGTCAGGGATCCACTGCATCCCGGTTCAGCTACATACTAGGTTTTGTCTTTGCAGCAGGATGTCAGGGTAGGAAGACAAGCTTTCTAGCCAATTCTAAGTGGCTCTGTTGGTTACCAAAAACTTATCTTTCCTGCAGGCCACAGGGTGAACCATAACAGATAGGCAGTCCCAGCATGGAGACAGGCCTCAGCACCATACCCTCAGCCCTACCTCTCATCAAGGTTACTGTGCAGGAGGACTGTGATGCAGAACAGAGGGCACTGGCATATGATGCTGCATTCAGTGTGCACAGGGCACCCTGCGCTTGGCCCCATGCTAGGAACTGGGCCCAGTCACTGCTGCTCAGCACAATCCTGACTTACAGGCTGACTGCAATAAGGCACAATCGGGGCTCTCATAATCCTCCTCACAGTGGTTAGATCACATAGTGATTAATGAGCCTGGCTGTCTTAGGTAAAAAGTAATCATGTTGTTGGAGATCAAGGGCCAAGGTTTGGTTCCCTGCTTCCAAAGGTCTGAGGGGTCTCCAGCACAGTGATCACTGCTTCAAAACCAAGCAACAAAGCAGGAAGCTGCTCTCAGAGCTGTCTGAGAGGCACTTCCTGCCCTTCTGTTGCCATACCTCCTCTTGTTTCTACCCAGTCCTTGCTTAACATTATTTTAAAACGGACTGGCTTTGGGCACATGAATGGAAAGGTACATATTAGGCTGATAAAGGTGCCCTCTGCAGCCTGGAGTCTGCTTCAAAACAGCACATTTTAGCAGCTGTACAACCTTTCCACAAAGCGCATGTCCTCTGCACAGCCAAAGGGCAAGCCCTTGCACTACAAAGCATTTCCTTCTGACCTCTAGACAGCCACAGCTGGCACAGTGAGGCCAGGACCATGGATTTTGTACATTGGTCACATTTGTCTACATGCTGTGAAGTGAAGGAGGGAGTAAATGGCATTGTCTCCCTCCCCACCATCACGCCAATTGTTTTAGATGAATCAGCTCTTCCCAAAGGGATGGCCGCCATGCCATCCCAAGGAAGTGGAGGAATAAAAACTGGGACTGTCTGACCACTGAACAGAAACACAACCAGCCAGTTCTATACCCTGGACAGTAACAGGGTACAAATACAATGGAAGAACAGCAGCCAGTGCTTCGCTGCTGTTGGAGGAGGTGTCACCTCCTCTCTTTTTTTTTTTTTTGCTGCAGACGTACAGGTGGAGAGCCCATTTAAATTCTAGATTTGAACACCAGAAATGCAAAGACATCTCTCCCACCCACAGTGAACCTCCAGTTGCTCCTCCTGCAACACTCCAGCTGCTCTGGAGGGGAGGATGGAGGTCAGAAGACAAGAGGGTGAGATGACCCTCTAGCTCCATTCTGGTGACCCATCCCCGTAAGTAAGCACCTGTGGCTCAGGTCCTGCTCATCCATCCATTGTGACACTACTGCCCCTGAGGAGGCTGGGCACCTGCTTCCAAGTAATAGAAACTGGACTCCTGCACTCTCTTCCTTGAAATACCAGTCACTTGGTCTTGGACATGCTGTGCTCTGGCTCCGGCTCCATCCAGGCAGCCCAACCACACACCATTTTTGGCTGAGTTGCAAAAACCTTGCACCTTCCTCAAATACCTCTGATCCTAGGGCTTTACGGTCCTTTGTGACAGACAGCTGGGGTTTCAAAAGGGCCCTGTGGAGAGGAAACTGTCCAAACTTGAATGGATTTCAGTGCATTGCTATGCCTCCTTTCTTATAATGCCAGCATAGGGCTATATTCTATTTTACAGATAGGATTGAGGCAGAGAAGAAGGAAGAGATTTGCTACAGAACACAGCAGGAGTCAGTGGCAAAGAGGGGTAAGACCCAGCCACAAGTCCTAGTTGCCTGCTGTCATGGCTAGACCCTTATTGCCCTGTTGCTCATGCTGCCTTTAATGTGAACAGAAAATGCTGCTACACTGATACAGGAAATTCCTTCTTGGGTGCAGATGGGTACACTTCTTTCTGAATTTTCCCCTTTCAATCTCCAGGTATACCAAAAGTCAGTTACAAGATAAAAAAACAGCTCTTCTCTCCCTTGCAACTTCTTTGATTAACACTTCAGAGACAGCAGATATGTAGGAAAGTATAGAATAGCTACATTAAGACAGGAGCGCTCCACTCCAGCCTTTCTGTGGCTGGCATTGCCCCAAGAGCCAGGTGATGGGGTTAACCCTCCCCGCATCGCGTGTGTGGTTCTTACCGGAACAAAGGTAGCCATTTTTCTCTTGCAATGGCTTGTACTCCCAAAGGACACGGCACAGTCTCTGGATGTCCCTGTGGGTAGCTCTGCCCTTGCTGTGATGCCAGCTGCTGTCCTTGATTTCTCTTTATATGCATTTGTCTACTTTGCTCTGGAAAGCAGCAAGTCAACCTTCACTCAGATCACTGAGGGGTCCGTCCCCTCCTTTCTCCATATGACTTCAGCTCAGGTTTCTTAGAGCTAAGGTTGCTGCAGCCAGCAGCAGGTCACATTACAAACAGGCAGAAAATGGGCAGAACTGAGCCATCCATTATTGATGGCTATTGTATTGAAGGGAGGTGGGTATTTAGCTTCAATAGAATAGGCTAAAACAAACTAGTTTGGTAGGAGCTGAATCAAATAATCCCAGTGCAACAGTTGCACTGAAGCAGTCATTTTTCTGTGCTTCTGGAAAAACAAGCACCAGAAGCCTACAGTCTAATGCTCCAGGATCCCCGATGATAATTAACATGTGAACTTCTCAACAGCTCTTTCCTAGTGTTCATTTTTGGTTTAAATTGAAGAATAGAAAGGTTTGAAAAAAAATTCTGTTTTTATGAGCCCTGCCTTTTTAAACAAAGTGGCAAAATTCAATGAAAACGATGCTCATGTCAAGTACTATAATAGCAAGTGGGACTCTGCTCTGAGTAACACCAGTGTCACTCCTGCCACACAAGCTGAGGGTGTGTTTGGGGAGATTCAAGTGATGCAGGTAGAGGAGGAAAACTGCCTTTGGAGTGAAGGCAAGATGGTTCCCTGAGGGAGAGGATACTTTCATGTACAGAGCTTTGGACTGCAGTAACCTAAATCTTTATTTTAAGTCTATTAAATTAAATGCTGGTGTTTACAGCCCTGAGGTGCACTGTGAGCCCAGAGTTGTTGAATCCTCAGCAGCTGGGCCCAGGCTCATTGTACATATATGCATGCATGTGCTCTCTTTCCAAGGCTGATCTCTCCCCACCATGAGGAACCCTAGCACAAAGCAGGAAGCAAGGACTAGCAGGGGCTAGAGAGAAAATTAAATCCTCATATTTTGCCTCAAGTTTCTTTTGGGGGAATATCGGTAAAGGACAGGATGCCCTCTTGAGAGTCCTTCCAGCCTTTTTTAATCAGTGATTCTGTCACGCTGTGGAAGGGTTTATACAATTGTCTCTGTGCTGGGGTCTATGACACAACACCCATGTCCTCCTCAGGGTTGTTGATCTTCCCCTGTCATCCTGTCTCCTCCAGCTTGTCACATGGCAGCCTTGGAAAGAGAGCACATGCATGCATATGTGTATAATGAGCCTGGGCCCAGCTGCTGAGGATTCAGGCCCAGGTCCCAGCTGGAAGTGATCAGGGACTAGGCTGAATCAATCCCAAGGGCTGTAGGAGAAGAGCCCTTCCCTCATAAACCTTGTGTAGGTCCAGAGCAGATAGCAGCAAGATATCTGGGGAAGGACCGTTGTGCTGTGCTCTTGGCTGATTAGAATGTCTTGCCCGATCCTGGTTTTTTACTTCAGCTCTGAACTCCTAACTGATTCCTGACTTGTGTTCCCTACTCTCGTCCCACAGTCCTAACCCTAGACCCTGTTTCTGGACCTTGCCCTTGCCACGTGGGTGACCTACCCTGACCACCTACACCCCTACAGCATACATGTGTCTGATGGCTGGTGGTTACACCGCAGTGCTCTCAGCTGGGCCCAGCCCAGGGCTTGCTCACGCACTTCCTGCTGGTGGCAGCAGAACATGCGCCTGCATGGCCTGCCACCAATGACCTGAGCCATGAGTAGTAGTGTACTGGGACTGGATGGCAACGCTGCAGTAACTGAAGTTGAGTTTACTTACAATGTAACCCTGGATCTGCTTACTTTGTACAGCTGGAACCTTACACTGTCTTTGGGGCCATCAAGCCAGACAGGAGTTGGCAGCTGCCCAGTCCACAGATACAATGCACAATGGGTCACCAGCGATCAGGTAGTCAAGCGGTTACTCTCACTCTCATCAGCCGCAGTACAGCTCTAACGGTTTCTTCGGAGCCGGGGCATGTCTGTATCTGAGGGCCCCGCCCCAGCCAGACAGAACCATCCCAATGGTGCTACCGTAAGAAGGGGAGCAGAGCACTCTGCTCAGGGACAAGGCTCCAGGGAGGCACTAGAAGGCACAAAGCTGCAGTGAGCCATGATTCAAGAGGAGGGGCCCTTCAGTTTGCTTTGATATGCCATGTTCTTAGAGGGGTTTAGTTTCGGACCTACAGGCGCTTGTACATGGCAGGAATGTAGTCCTTAGGGTTCCAGCCTATGTCCACTACATTGAAACTGGAAGGTTTTTAACTGAAACCCACCATTTCAACGTAGGGGCTTATTTTTCCATCACTGTTACAGTGAGGGGCCCAATCCTTTTTTTTTTCCGGTGGAGCCTGCCTGTCTGTGGCCAGGGGGCAAGGTGTCAGCGAGCTGTGCAGTAGGGCTGTGCAGAGCAGGTAATATTCGATTCGACAGCCATGTCGAATATTAAACCGGGTCCTGCTTCGATTTGCTGCTGTCGGGGAAATTGGCCAGCTACTGCGTAGCACCCATACACCAAAGGGTGTGCTCATACACCAATGAGCACTGGCCACGTCCCGTCTCTGGGCTCGTTCCTAGCTGCGATCAATTAGGCAGAGAAGGAGGGAGTGTCCGGTATGCGAGTTTATTGCTCTGCAGAGGGGTACTCAATGTCCAAAGACAAAAAGCTCCCCTGATCTGAGTTCGATAGTACTCTTTTATGTTAACAGTCATACATTTGCAAATATAAGTATACATAGGCATAAGGCACATATGCGCGCGCATCTTTGGGGAATTTCCACAAGTCTGGGGTCCTTCGACGTGCTGTTGCTGGGTTACAGACTGCGGAACAGAGCAAACTTAAGCCGGCTGAAGTTGGTTTGGTGGTCTCCAAACTTACTGTCAATCAAGGGGGGGCGGGTTTCAAGCTTCTGCTTTTAAAAGGTCATCTGCTTCCCTTGTTTATTTATGGTTGTTTTTCTTACACCGTTCACTTTGAGTTGAAGCAGGTCCACTTTGACGTCGAAGCTCAGTTGAATATTTGAGCTGCTTCGACTTCCCCATAGGCTATAATGGGGAAGGTCAAAGCAAGCTATAACTTTGGCATTTCTTGTCTGATCTTGATGAAACTTGCAGTAATGGTAGCTCCTGAGGATCCGTCAAAGCGTGCCAGGTTTCAACAAGATAGGTTCAGGGGGTGCAGAGAAACTGCACCCCAAATTCAAGAGAGCAAACCACCTGTAACTTCTATGTGCAAAGCCACAGGGAACTCAAACATGCAGGAATGGCAGCTCCTGAGGAGCCCATGAAGTCTGCCAACTTTCAACAAGATAGGTTCAGGGAGTTCGGAGAAACAGCCCCCCAAATTCTGGAGACAAAACCTCCTGTGACTTCTGTGTGGAAAGCCATAGGGAGCTCAAAGCTGCAGGCTTGTTTGCCCATGAGGAGCCTACAAAGCCTGCCAGTTTTCACGGTGATAGGTGCAGGGGTTTGGGGGAAACTGCACCTTAGGCTGCTGACGGGCAAAACTCGTGCTCCAGATGGAGCGAGGAGGGCGGCATTTGCTCCGTCTGCACCTGGCGCTTGGGGACCCCGGCAGCAGAGGTTCACCTTCAGGAACACCAGCTGCTCCCCCTAAGCAGGATCCAGGCAAGTGCGGTGGCGTATCACTACATCCACAGCCATGCTGAACACCTTCTCGCTTGCACACTGAGCGGTGGACAGGACAGGTATTCCCGGGCAACTGTGGCCAGATCCAGCCACATCGGGCTGCGGGTTGCCCAATAGGCCAGGTCACAGTCCAGGGGCTCCACAGGCTCAGCAAGATAGGCAGACACCGCGGTGTGAGGGCTGTCTGCCTGATCCTGTGGTCAGGTGGGTCTGGACCCTCTCATGTTTGCCATGGCTGTAGCCCATATTGGCAGTGCCTGTGGTGGAGGGGAAGACTGGCTAGTGGATGGCAGGCTGGGTTCAGGCAGTGGATCCCCCTGTCCCACTTCCCCCCACCTCTGCCGCTCCGCCTCCGTCACTTTCTTCATAAGTACCTCCCTCCAGTGACTCAGTGTCTCACTGCCACATATGGTGTCCTTTACCCTTGGGTTACAGATGGCCACCAGCATATGCACTGTGTTGGACCCCAAGGGTTCAAGCCTTTTCCTAAGGCCCTCCTTCAGCTGCCTCACCAGTGCCTGCACATCTGGTGAAAGCGGCCTGCCCCAGCCAGGAACATCAGCCCCCAGGAAGCTCTCCATTTGGCTGCGGAGCTCCTTCGCTATGGGGACCACCTGGCTGAGGAAGGCATCAGCAGCACTGAGGGTCTCAGTGGCCTCGAGGAAGGGCTTGAGGACCAGCAAGAACTGGGAGATGGCATCCTACTCAGCTTTGGTCAGGGGACCGCTGATCCCAATCTCCCCAGGCAAGGCCAGCTCATGGATGGCCTTCTGTTGCTCCACCGGCTCTCAAGCATCAGGTATGTGGAGTCCCACTGAGTCTCCACATCCTGCATGATTCTGCGCTGCGGGACATTTAGCTCTGCTTGTTTGTCCCGCAACATCTTGCCCCCCTTGATGCTCCGGTGGAAGTAGCCTGCCACCTTCCTGCATCTGGAAACGAGCCTGCTGGTGTTGCTGGCGCCATCACCGGCAGCCCTGTCCCCCTCCAAGGCATCTCTCACAATCAGATGTAAATTGTGTACCACACAGCAAATACCAGCAAAGTTGGCATCACGGACTGCCTTGACCATGTTGGCCCCATTGTCAGTGACCATGAAGCCGTGGGTGAGCTCAGCCTGCCCAATGCCCAGCCACCCCTGCACCATGAGGTTCATGGTCCCCCTTATCTCTGCTGCTGTGTGGGACTCATTCATCACCGTGGCGTGAAGGAGAGCCCACCGACAGCCTGACTGGCTGCATCAGTGCCCTGTGAGGGAGAGGCACACATGATCTCCACCCCAGCTGCTCCAGATGTCCAAGGTGAAGTGTACGGTCACCTGTGGACCTGCCTTGTGCAGCTCCTCCCTCAAGTGCTCCCTGCATGCTTCATATAGGGAGGGCACCACCGTTCTGCTGAAGGTGGTGCATGTGGGCATCTGGTAGGATGGAGCCAGCAGTGCCAGGAGCCGCCTGAACCCTGGCCACTCAACAAAGGTGAAGGGCTGGCCATCCAGAGCAAGCATCTCCCCAGTGGTCTGGGTGACCCTGCTTGCATTTGCAACTGGTCCCTTTTGCGCCCCCATGTTGCAGGGTGTCCTGCCTCTGCTGTGGGGGATGGGGGCTGTGGAGTGAGCAGGGGCCGTTCCTGTGGCAAAGGGGTGGTACCTGCGGAGATGATTCAGCATCCCCGAGGTGGTCATGCGCTTTGTTTCCTTGCCCCGGCTGATTTTGGCTCGGCAGTGCATGCAGATAGCAAACGCGGGATCATCTGCCAGTTCATAATGATCCCAGACCATGCTAGTACTAGGCCTTTCCCTCTGGTGTGCGGGTGCAT
The DNA here is from genome assembly GCF_001723895.1 of Crocodylus porosus. Classification (NCBI taxonomy): domain Eukaryota; kingdom Metazoa; phylum Chordata; order Crocodylia; family Crocodylidae; genus Crocodylus; species Crocodylus porosus. The sequence goes on along the minus strand of NW_017728915.1, from coordinate 6,607,213 downwards.
CTGTGGGTGCTGCTGAACTCTCCCCCTCTTCAGCAGCCAGAGGCACAGAAAGAGAAAGAGTGGACTCAGCTGAGCTGCTTGCCTTCACCTGTACAGAGGCACCTTTTGAAGTGCCTTCTGGGAAAGACCTCATGGCTTGAAAGGAAAAAACCTGAGGGGTATCGAGCACAAACTCGACTCATTCCTCCTCCTTCCCCAGAGCTTCCCTTGCCAGGGCACTGAGATCCAGATCCAGCGCCAGCTCTTCCTCTGGCGCGGGAAGGCTCAGCATCGGCAGTGACACAGGGGTGGAGTGCACTGCTGTGCTGGTTGCAGTTATGGTGGGAGAGGTTGTGGCTGCTGTGTCTGGACATGAGAGAGTCTCAGGCACAGGCAGTGGCTCTGGTGGCACTGCTGCTCCCCTCTCTTTACTGCTTGTAGCACCCTCATCCCTTGTGGCAGGAGGAAAGAGGCTGAGTCTGAGTTTGGTGGGGGGAGAAACTGCAGCTCTCCCGCTTGCAACCCCCTTGCTCCCCTTC
>NW_017728915.1:6586969-6606462 GCF_001723895.1 Crocodylus porosus | reverse complement strand
TAAAAGCACCAAGTTCTCAGAAATCCCTGTTGCTAGCATTGCAAGCAGGGAATCTGTTGAAGATCAGGGCTTCCAGCCGTCGTGGTCTGATGCAGAGGTGCTGGAGAACACCAACAGCTCAGAAACGGACCCCAAGGCAGAAAGCAGGGAGCTGAAAACCTGTTCCCTTGTATGCATTTTCTCTGGCCCTCCTCCAGAGCACTGGGATTGGAAGGGACCTCAGAGAATGCTGACACGTCACTGGCCAGCCACACATGTCAGTCATGAAAGCACTCCTTCCCCTTCTCCCCCTCCCTCCCCTTACTTTCCTTCCCCCCGCCAGGGAATCCAGTATAGGCAAGTCAAATATTTGACCCTTGTTGAATATTTGACACGCAGTGTTGATATTCGACTTCCGGTATTCGATTCAACAGCTATTCAACCAGCTGCTATTCGACTTGACTTTCACTTTTCAAGTTCGAATATGTCAAATATTTGTCAAATTGAATGTTAAGTCAAAGCTTTGCACAGCCCTACTGTGCAGCAGGGGCCCTGGTCCTTCCCTCCATGGCAGCAACAACCCCAGGGCTGCCCAGGTGGGCAGCACCCAGACTGAGCCCACTTTTCCCCAACCCCAAGCTGGGCCAGCCCCTGGCCTGCTAGCAGCCTGCCTAGGCATCCCGAGGGGGGTGGCGCCACTGCGATGGACCAGGTAACCCCACAGCTCAGGGGGCACTCAGCCTGCTGGCAGCTCACCCCGTGGCCACAGGAGAGGCAGGCAGGCTCTGCTGGAATAAAAAAGGATTGGGCCACTCACTGCTTCTGTCTTCAGCAGGCACCTGCTAAAGGCAGAAGTGGCAGGGGGCCTCATCCTTTTTTTCTGTGGAGCCTGCCCATCTCTCCCATGGCAGGGGGATGGGCTGACTAACTGCAATGCATCATTGCAAATTAAATTACATCAGGATGTAGTTTAGTTTGCAACAATGCAAGCTTATTTAACACCCCCAAAACTCTTGCATGTGTGTCACTATTAAAGTACACACATGACTTCAAGCGTTGGGGCTTTAAGAAAAATGTAAACTACTGCAGGACTTGCAATAACAGCCAGAATTGGCAACAGTGACTCTATGAATGTGTTGCTTCAGTCTTTCATAATAAGGGAAAAAGGTTAGACTGGTTTCACAAACCAACTTGCAGAGGGACAAAGAGCAGGGAACAGTATCATCCTTTTGACAAATACATTTAACTTAAATGTTAACAATCTGTTCACAGGTTTCTTTAAAAGACTCGATTAGTATCTGGGGAACAAAATATAAAGCAGTAATAAATAGTTAGACTGCAAAGTACCCTCTCTCAAAGGCCTGCTTGAAGTTGGATCCAAAACAATGGATGAAACAGAAAAGCAAATTTATTTTATATAAAGAAGCTTACTTAATAATGCAGAGGAAGAGACTCTGCCCACAGACTCAACACTGCACCCACAGCCTTTGCACCGTGTCCCAAACTTAATCTTTAAGCAGCTTATACCCATCACAGTATCTTCATTTCAGGGCGTAGCTAGATACTAGAGTTTAAGCATTGGTCTCTGCATGGCTTTTCAAAACAATTGAAGGCATTAGTGCCTTCTAGTGCATGCTAGTTAAGTTTCCCCATCCGGCAAAATATTTTGAGGTTTTGAAAACATTTCCCTTCCACCTTGGAACTAAATAGAGACCTCTTGTAAAAAAAGAAAAATACAGCAAAACACAACCCCTCCCTTTTCTGAATAGCCAGTAACTTCTGGTGGATGAGGCGCCCTTGGGGTCAGACCCAAGTTCAAGTTCTGCTCCTCCTATAACTGAGTGAGGCCAGGGACTCAGACCTGGATTTCCTACTTCCCAGGTGATAACCCTGATCAGCCTATTTTCAGTCTTGCTTGCTTCTCAACACTGCATCAGGGATTCCACTCAGGACCCTAGAAACCTTTTCTGACAAAAGAGTTTTGATGAAAAGTTGCAACCAGCTCCAGCCAGGACTAGGCTCTCTTTGGAGACTATCAAAGTGGTTGTGGAAGGCAGAATAGATTTGTGCCTTATAGAGTAACTCAGGGACGTCAAACTGACTCTGATCCGCAGATCAGACCTGACCACAGGGGCTTCTACCAGGCTGGCTTCGTGGGGCCATATTCTGGTGCCAGCATAGGTCCAGGGGCATGTGCCTGCACACAGCTACATTTAAGCAGGGCAAAGCTATGTGTGTGCAACACTGCAGAGCTCTGGTTAATGTAAAAGGACCCCTTATTCCTATTACTTGAAGGAAGAAATAACAGTGTTGCAGAAGGCAGGTAGAAAATTCAGCTTGCGGAAAGAGGAGCTGCAGAGCTCCAAAGAGCTTAATTAGGGGATATAGGGCTCTTGTTGTGGATTTAGATAATTGGCAGCACCAGGGCCCTGGGTCAGGTCAGCTGCTGGGAGGGGGAGGAGTTGAGGGTCATACAAACCTGAGCCTGGGGCTAGAGCCTTGGTCTGACCTAGATTGCAGGTGTTTTGTAGGGTGCTGTGGCCGGGCAGAGATTGGTTATATGTTCAGTTTTTGTTTTGGGTTTATTTTATCTGCTAGGTTTGGGGTGGCCTAGAGGGAAGGAGATGGCTATGAAGGAGTGCCTGAGGGAAGGTGATATTACACAGGGAGTCAATGAGGTGCTCTGTGGACCCACCCATACATACATGAATGAAAAGAAAGGGGTGAGGGTCATAAATTATTTCATAAATTAAATCATCTCAAACTGTAATTTTTAGGAGCCTGACCTGAAGCCTGGAGCAGAGTCATGGACTCCCACCTGGAGGAGAAGGTGCCTGGAAGGGCACACTGTCTGAAGCAGGCAAGAGGCTGAAGGTGGGTAGGTGCCCCAAAAGGCATCCCATTGAGGACAGGTGGACTGCAATCCAAGGGCCTGGTGCAGTGAGGCAGGGACAAGGAACCAGTGTAGCAAGACCAGTGCCCAGAAGGGTTGGAGCCCTGTCTGGGAGAAGACTGGGACTAGGGCTTAGAGGGGCATGAGCTCTGAGGAGGCAGAAAGAGCCCTACTCGAGTTAGGGCATGAGGAGTAGGCAGACTAGTGGGTTGTTGGTGAGCAGCATGGAGTAAGTTTCCCAGGGCATGTTCTAATTTTTGAGCGCAGCATCCCATCTTTATACAAATTACACCCTTACATGTGGCAAGCAAGCACAGGGCGGTGGCCCAACAAACTATCAGGGGCAGGGCAGGTCTGAAGCAGCTGATAGAATCTACTTTTCTGCACTGAGGCCAGAGGTGGGCCCTGCCATCCCAAGCAGCAGCACAGAGCTGGCCCTGTGCGGCTATGTAGAGCAGGGTGGGCAAAACATGGCCTGTAGGCCAGATCCAGTCTGCTAAGGGATTTTGTCCAGCCTGTAGCTGATCCCTTGGTTCTGCCTGGTCCAGGCACAAGGAATAGCCCAGGCCATAGTGCTTGTGGCTAGTCCCAGTGCCCCTCAGTGATAAGTGGGGCTGGGGCAGCGTGGCGGCCAAATTGCTTCCCAGCAGCCCTGGAGTCTGCGCCTCCTTCCAGCTTCTGCAGCCACTGGACCTGGCCCTGCTGCCTGGGCGCCTTCACCTGTCTACCCTGTACCCATCACCAGGGATGGGAACCGTGCAGGCAAGGAGTGCAGCCAGGCAGATGGGATAGGGCTGTGGGTGGGATTGAAGAGGCATCCAGTAGCAAGCTATTCAGGTGGGGCTGTGAAGTCCCTGGGATTTTGGGGTGATGATAGCACAGGGCCAGGGTAGGTGCAGAGATGCAATCTGTTGCCTGAATGCCTCTGCGAGAGGCATGGGTTCATAGTTTCATAGTTATAGTTTCATAGTTGGTAGGGTCAGAAGGGACCTAAGCAGATCATGGAGTCCAACCCCCTGCCATGGCAGGAAGGAGTACTGGGGTCACACGACCCCAGCAAGGTGTACATCTAGCCTCCTCTTAAAGACCCCCAGGGTAGGAGCCAGCACCACTTCTCTTGGAAGTTGGTTTCAGACCCTAGCCACCCTGACCATGAAGTCGCGCCTCCTGATGTCTAGCCTAAATCTACCCTCCACCAGCTTGTGACTGTTATTCCTGGTCACTCCTGGCAGTGCTCGGGGGAACAGGGATGCCCCAATGCCTGCTGATCCCCCCTGACTAGTTTGTAACAGGCCACTAGATCTCCTCTCAGCCTTCTCTTGTGGAGGCTGAATAGGTTCAGGTCCTGTAGCCTCAGCTAATTCCCTCAGCACCCTGGGGTGGAGACTGCTTGGACCAGCTGATTTGAATACATCCAGTCCCTCCAGAAGTTCCCTGACTAGATCCTCACTGACCCTTGGCCTAGGTGCGTCTCCCCTGGGGCCTGAGGGGACTTGGGGGGGTGCTGATCTGGTCCGTGCTTAGGAAAATGGAGGCAAAGAAGTCGTTAAATAGGTTCCATGGGCAGGGATGTGTGGGGAGCAGATTGTTACCACCCCAACATCTCAGACCTGGCCCCTGACAGCTCTCTGCCCACCTGTGGCCCCATCCTGACTGCCTGGCTGCTCACCCTGCTTGTGCAGCTCCTGGCCAGTCTCCATGAAATACCCAGGGTAGCAGGGCAGTGACAGCATGGGGCCAGGGCAGAGCTGTGATCCATGGCCCACATGCCCCTGTGCCAGGTGCCAGTTCTGTGGGCAGCAGTGTGCTGGGAGTGGATTGCAGCTCTAGGCCAGGCCCCAGCCCTATGCTGATGCTGCCACACAATCCAGGGGTCTCCATAGAGACCAGCCAAGACCCACATGGCCAGACACATGGGATGGGACAGCAGGTGTGCAGACAGCTGCATCCAGGATCCAGGGCCAGGGCAGAGCCATGATCTGCTTCCTGCATGCCCCTGCCCACAGAACTGGCACCTGTCGCAGAGTCATGCAGGTTGCAGACCATGACTCTGCCCTGGACTCCAGCCCCACACTGTCACCAACCCATGAGCCTACCCCATGATCCTGTCCACCCATCCCACTCCTGAACACAGCTCCTCACAGAGCTCTGGCTGGTCTGCAGTGTCAGGGATGCGTGTAGTGTACAGCTGAAGGTATTTACTTCCAGTAGCTCATCAGACTCCTGGTGGGCCAGATGCAATGGTCCCAAAAGCTGAATCCTGGTCATGTGTTTTGATGCCACTGGACTAACTCAATCAGAACTATATAGAGCATAAGCTTTTGGGAACTTGAGCTCATGTCATCAGATAAGATGAAAGGACCTGCATCCCGAGATGCATGTGTGTCCCTGGATGAATGTGCATCCTGAGATGCATTTACTATGCAGGGCTAAGCTGGTCCTTGCTATTGCAAATGCATTGCCCACAAATAGCCACAACAACCTGTTCACAGGAATGATCCTCTCTAGTGGCTACTGGAGGTTAAGGTTAACACCTTGGGTCAGCTCTTCTGTAGGAGGAAAAAAAGAAATTCACTGTCAGTCTGAGTGTGTAACCATGGCTTACCCTGGCCCATCTGGGTAAATGAAACGTATTTATTGGCAGAACCTAACACAGACTGGGGTCATCTGTGTGTTGTCCCTGACTGTGAAAGGATTTGGTCCTTCCCTTCCCATTAGAGCAGTGATGTATTGTACTTTCCTTACTTCAGCTACCACTGACAAGGTGGTTATGTCCTGGAAAGGTAGGGTAGGTTGTCCCTGTTCTGGCACCTCCTGCCTTATGCCTTCTAGCTCAGGACCTAGTGGGCCTTCATCACTGAAGCTGGGGCAGAGTGGAGGGCAGGGTGGATGTTTGCCTCATCATTTGTCTGGTTATGAATCCACCTGCTGTTCTGTAGCAAGCTCTATACAGAAACAGCTGCCCTGAGACATGAGTCAGACTCCCCACCCACCATTGTGCCCAGGGTGGCTGGCTTCCTTGTGCCTCCAGCAACAAAGTGGCTTCTTTCTGTAGCTTGTTTATTGTACACAGTGCATTGCACTGCCTCTCTTCAGCAGCACTGTATGCAGGGCATGCTTTGCAGCTAAGCCTGACAAGCATGGACGAGAGGGACAGGTAACTGAGAACACTATATTATAGACACGTTTCTGGGGTCTATTGATCTGTGATCCAACCTGGGTCAGAACCATGTTAAGCAACCCCCCTGGCCAAGCCCTATCTGTACTGCAGCCTCCACTGTTGAAGCTGCACCCAGGGGGAATTATAAGGTACTGGTATGATCTAGGCCCCTGTATGCTAGTTTAAGTAAACTGCAGGGTTTCATATTGGCACTTGCATTAGCTCAGATCCAGAACCAAGAGTTTAATGAGTAAGCAGGAGGCTGCAGTTTAGGGCTTTGGAACTGGGGTATATAGCCTGGAGAGCTCATGTTGTCACCAGTAAGAAACCCTTAGAGCATCTAAAAATATCAGTAACTAACTTCCTGACATAAAAATATTGCCACCAGCTCTTAGTAATTCAAAATTACACCTCATTGTGACAGAAAAAGGGGAGCTGATCAGTGAGTTAAACTTACAGTTGCTGAGGTGCAAGTGTTTGTGACCTAGTGCCCAGTCTTGCCTAGTACCACGAACGTACTTGTAAAAGAGAAGCATAAACATATGACATATAAAAATGATCCTTGGAAAGAAAGAAGGATATAAGCTGTTATGAGTTAGGGTCTACTGTCAAAGGAGAAAGGAGTCTCTGAAATAGCAAAAGAAGGGGAAGCAGGAAGAATATAGCACTGATAAGGGATAAGAGAAGGGACATAAAACACCAATGGAAAGATTATTTTAAAGAACTGCTCTTCATTTGAAATGAGGGCTGCCTAACTTCTAGGTGACTACTGTAGCCCCTTGTCTATTGGGCAGCACTATGCTGTGCCCCACAGGTCTGTTCTCCCATCATCCTGCATGGGCATTGGGCTTCCTGGGCCCCCATCTGCTGTGCTGCCCTGTCTCAGAGACCTGGCTGCCATAACAGCAGGAGCAGTGGGGGAGTAGTGGCCAGGTGAGAGTACATGGCTCTAAATTAATCCATTGCAGATCGGATGTGGTCTTTAGGCCACCACTTGTACAGCATTGATGTAAATAAAAGAGAAACCATGGAGATGACAAGAAAACTATAAGGAGAGGAACCAAAAATAACAAGGGAAGGAATAAGTATAGCCACAGCAAAAACAAAATCTGGTGAAGTGTGTGTGCCATCGGGAATCTCCACTGAGATGATTAAAGTGATGGGAAGGAAGGGATTGAATTGGTCTGACACTTGCTGAAGAATATTTTGTGGAAAGAGAAACACTTAAGGGAATGAATTAAAATATACTGTTCATCTATAAGTAAAACAGTGATATATGAAGCTGTACAAACTCTAAGGACTTGAAGTTTGTAGAGCATATAATGAAAGTCTTTCCAAGGTTCGTGGGTAAGCAACTCTGAGAGAGAATAAAAATACATGGCATGCAAAGTAGAGGAACCTTAGATGGAGTATTTGTGGTAGGACAAATGAAAGAAAAGTCCTTAGCAGGAATAAGAAACTGTGAACTTGAAGGAGCTTCATAGACTTCCCCTTGAGGCAGTGTACCGGCTTTTTTCATAAGAAAGGAATACTGGGGAAGACTGTGAAGATTGTAGAAGAAGTGTAGAAGCAAACCAGAACTACAATCAGAACTGCGTGGGGAGTGACCAAAGAGTGTGACCCTCTTTGGGTTATACAAGTGCAAAACTCACTTCATTATAGTGCTGCAAGCATGCAGAGTCTTACCATGGGAGCTGCTATTTCCAGGTGAACTTGTTATAATGGCAGGGGCTGGAGTTGCAGGAAATATGTACAAATTGGGAGAAACGCCAAGAGAAAGTGGTCTCAGCCCCCCCTCCCCCTGAAAAAAAAAACCAAAGAAATGATGAACTGTAGCGGTGGATGGGAAAACAGAGTCATTATGATATGAAAGGGAATAGTTTAAACCAGGCTGTCCAACTTTGGAGTGAGGGGGTGGTCACATGCTGCACAGGCCCTGTGCCATACTGCCAGCACCACACTGGGGTTGTCTGCCATGCTTACCCCCTCCCCCACTGCTGCACAGGGGCTCCAGCCCCCCCAAGACATAGGTTCCCTGATCCTGTGAGCTGCCACCAGTGGCAGGGGCAGGAAGCAGAACCAGAGAAAGGGTGGGGAGCCTGGGGGATTCAGTGACAGCAGCAGCCAGAACAGTGGGGGAACAGCTCCAGGCTGCAGATTAGCCCTTCATGAGCCACAGGTTGGATAGCCCTGCCCTAAACTAAGTACAGACATTCAAATACTTGGGGCCTACATTAAAGGCAAAGGCAACTATAAGGGAGAGGAATAAATTGGACGGAAAAAATAGGAAAATGTTTGAGTATTGTGTGTGACAAGAAGACCCCAAGGGAGCTGAAGATCTGATCGCAGTAAGGTCAGTGTTACTACACAGAGTGGAAACTTGGGCAATTAGAAGGAGGGATAAGAATACTTGAGTGAACTGAGATGAGGAAGGTAAGGTAAGGTAGATATTGGGCACTTCACTGTGAGATCTATGCAGAAATGAAAACAGCATGAAGTGACCGGGCAGGAGGACTGTGTTGAGAAAATCATCTCAGTCTGGCTCCTCCTGGCTAGGGCATCCCCTGTTTTGTGCAAAAGAAAATATAGTAAGAAGAGTGATGGAGTTCACCAGGGAACTGGCTGAGGCTGCACGATCCTGTTGTATGGTTGTCATGGGAGACTTTAACTACCCAGATATCTCATGGGAGGAGTGCTTGGCCAAATCCAAGTGGTCGCAAAGCTCTCTCTCATGTGTGGACGACCTCTATCTGATGCAGGAAGTCTACAGGCCGACAAGAGGTAAAGCACTGCTCGACCTCGTACAGGCAACCAGGGATGACCTAATCAGCAACCTAACAATCGAAGGGAAGCTGGGTGACAGTGATCATGAACTGATCACCTTCACCATCTGCCGTAAAGCTGGCAAGTCAGTCAGTAATACAGAAGTCCTTAAGATCGAACGGACACAAACTTCACTGTGACCTATTCAGGCTGGACATAAGGAAGAACTTCCTTGCTGTCTGAGCCCCCAAGGTTCAGACAGCCTGCCACCAGAGGTGGTTCAAGCACCCACTTTGAACACCTTGAAGACGCATTTGGCTGCTTATCTTGCTGGGATCCTACGATCCCTGCTGACTTCCTGCCCATGGGGCAGGGGGCTGAACGCTATGATCCTCTGGGGTCCCTTCCAGCCCAAACGTCTATGAAATTTATGAAAATTAAAAGGAAAAGGAGCCCCCACGGTTAAGATGAAAGGATGTAGCCTACCTCTTCTGGACTTCAGAGTTCATTTCATGTTCTCCAAGCAATGCATATTTGGGGGCCTCCTGGACTTTCAACTGTTGTTTTTCACAGCCCACTTCAGGCATTGTTACTCCTATATCTTCGTTGACCAGTGCTCTGTCAGGAACATGTAAAGGCCTTGGCATAGGTGCCTCTATCTTGTGTATATCTTCCATTATATAAAGCTAGGACCTGTATATGGTTGTTCTAAATGTGTAACTTGAAGTAATGGACATTCTGGGAAACTTTATATAAGGACAGGCATGCAAGGCCAGATTCCCTGTTTCTGCTGATTTTTAAACAGGAAAGCACTGACTAAGTATTTGGGCGCAGTAACACAAAATAACTGAAACCCCTTACTGTAAGAAATGGCATTCACTGTCAAGAGTGGAAACCTAACTGATCACCTCTGAACGGCTGTCCTAGTTGAACTTAAATTCTTTACTTAGTTAGAAGAGGGCGTCTTCATGATCAGCCCCTTTTATTAACATATTGTGGGTAGATGCATGTCACTAATAATTTTATAACTGTGATTCTAAACTTGAGGATTGGAAAGGAATAATGGATCTGAGTTTTTGGGTAAACTGAATGACTAACAAAAGCTCAGAGATCTTGGGGTCTGGCCCAGGCCCATCCTCCAAACAAGAATATAAAAAATAAATGTGTGTGTATATATAATATTTTGCATTTCCATTGCCTGATCTGAATGCTAGTTAAACATTGTTTAGTGTAATGATGATGTGGTTTATTGTTTGTTTTGATGTTCCCTGTTGAAAGTGTTTTTTGGATTTTTTTTATTTTATTCATATGGGGAAAGGGTTAGTGGCTGGACGGCAGAGGGGTTGGATGAGGCCTGGTCCCTTGCACTCCACCTTTTGGGTGGTGCTGGAAGGGGCCTTTCCCAAGACCTCTGGCTCTTTCTAGAAGCTGGGGGAGGAGAAACAAGGGAGCCCAGGAGCACATGTGGGTGCACGAGTGCTTGCTAGCCTGTGGCCTGCTAGAGTTGTATGAAGCCTAGTGGTAGGAAGCCTCAGAGAGTGGAGACAGAGGGAGCCTGCCACATGGGGCTCCCTCTGGAGAGCTGGAGAGGCTGAAGCAGTGGAGCAGAGGCAACTCACTGAGGGCTAGCAGGGATTCAGAGACCTCTAGGGAAAAGGGGGAGTTCCGCAACAGAGACGGCAACAATTCCTGCCTACCACTGGAACCAGCTGGGAGCCGAGAAGTATGCACTAGCCAGGTGCAAGAGGGACGTGTTAGGAGTTAGGATGTTTTAAACCTTTGTTTTATGTTCTGTCTCCCCAGTTCTGTGGTAGCATTTTCCGCTAATGTTTTTAATTGGTCTTTCTTTAGTTCCAAAATGTGACTGTCCCTTTAACTAAGTTTTGAATCTCAAAGGGAGTTTTGCACCTTCCCAGACTTGGCTGACTTAGGGTCCCATTGCATTTAGTTTTCCAAAACAGTGATTCTCTTGAGAAGAGATGGGTGTGTCTTGTCTAGCAAGGTAAGCTCTCTTTGTCCTAATTTGGGGATAGCAGGCTTCCTTCTATGTTTATGCAACCTCTTACTGAATACCTCCAGTTAAAAATATTCTGCAGCAGGGTGGGCAATTATTTTGGCTGGCGAGCCACTTAATGAGTTTTGGTGAGCTGTGAAGGGCCACACACACTCAGTCTTTCAGAAGATATTTTAACACATTAAGATAAAAAATCATACACTAAAAATTAAACATCTAATACAACATGTATTCATTCTATTTTTAAAAATAATTGTCCTGATTTGTGTGTTTTTGAGTCCTCTATATAGAAGCAATTGCATAATAGCTTAAAATAAAGTTTTACTTTTGTATATTGTGTCTGGTGTGGGGGCTGAGGGGCTGCCCGCGTACTAGGTCCTGAGAGCTGGCTGGAGAGGGGAACAGGAGGCACATGCAGCAGAGCTTGTCCAGACAGTGTAGTGCAGGTGTAGTTCTGGACCCCCTCCCCCCCGCTCCAGCCCACAGCTGCCTCCACAGTGCTCAGCCTAGGGCAGCCCACACCCACACCTACCAATGGCTCTGGTCTTGGCTAGTGTGCATAGCTTCCCAGTGTGGCCACCTGAATATTGCTCAGCTCCCCTGCCCTACCTCTCCAGTGGCTCCTCCTGTGCCTGCCTATGCTCCTGCTCTGCTCTGGGCAGCAGGTAATGTGGGGAAGCTGTGGAGATGCATGAAGGCAACCACATGCCCAGCCAGGCATGCCCAGCTAACGGTGAAGAAGTATTTTCCTGATATCCAGTTTAAGTCTACTTTTCTTCTCTAAGAAGTTGCCTAATAAATCCTTACTTCTCTTTCTTGATTTCTAAGGAACTACATGCATGTGCAGGGAATTACTTAAATATTTAAAGGCTACAGAATCGGGGCTTTGTGTCTTAGGGCGTTGTTACACATTACAGTGTGAGTGGCACAAATGTTGATTGGCTTAGTGCCGTCTTGCAGTCACACCTTCAACATGAGCATCACACCTGTATGGAGTGCCCACATCTTAGTGGAACAGGGGATATGTTTTGCAGATCAAAAGATAATCCTGCCCTGGACTGGCATAATTTTGAGCTGTATAAGAAGTGCTTTAAGCCACTAAAAAATGTTAATGTGTAGACAATCCAGGGGTTAAGTGCTCCAGGAACCATTGCAAATTAACATGTAACAAGGCCCATAGGCACTTGTATAGTACAAATCCTCATAGCACCCAAGGGACTCATCAGCTTTAACATTCTCTGTGCAGCAGGACAGTGCTATTTTCCCGTTTTTTCCAATAGGAAGATGAGATGCAGAGGACGTACCCAGCAACAAGGAGGGAGGGAGCCTTTGACAGAGCAGAGAGCAGTCCAGTCCCTGGCTGCCTTCTAATCACATCAGCCAGGAACACACTTTGAACTTGAGGAGCATTGTGAAAGAAAGCACAAAGTCAGGAAAGGGCAAAGGAGATAAGAGAGCAATCAGGAAAGCTTTCCCGAAGAGCAGAAAGAGGTGAATTAAGACATGTTAGAAATCTTGAAATTAGCATGAACAGGAAATGGCAGCTAGGGTGAGATGGGATAGATCTAATCAGGGCAGTGGAAGACAGAGATTGTCTGATAAGCAGAGTTTGAAGCTGAAAAGTTTAGTCATTTTTATTGAATAAAGCAAAACAATATTCCCTCTAGAGAATTTATCCCTCATGTTCCATTGTAGGAATTTCCTCAACCTTTACAAAAGCCTATACATGTATTTTTGGACTGATACCATCGTAGGAAGTTTCGGCCCAAGAGGAGACTTGGGGAAAGTTATGAGGCTGTTTAAAGAAAGGTTTGGAATGAAAAATAGAAATTGTTTGCAACAATTGTTGCAATTGTTGTCAGGTGACAACAATAATTTAGGCACCTATAGATCTTCTGCTAGTGGTCCCACCTCCCTTACTGAGCAGTCTTGAATTCATTCTATAAAGGAAAGATTCAGCTGTCACGTTCTCAGACGCTCGATCAGTTCAGCCAGGAGAATTTTTGAGTGACTGCAGGGAAGTCCGCCTGGAATGCCTGTTACAAGGGTCACGCTGTAATCAAACAAACGTGCCTCCTGAGGGCCAGCTCTGGACTGATTCAAGCCTCCCCCTAAACCTTAACTGGATGTAGGTGACGAGTTGCATTTTTACCATCCCCTAATCCTTTATTAGCCCTTCCAGGATCCATTTTGCTGGCTCAGAGTTTATTAGCTTTTTGCCAACTTTTGTCACAACCATTAAAATATATAGTCTCAACAAAATGGAGATTTAAAAGAACTTTACATTTGGTATCTCATGGGGTCCAGAACAGGGAGCATTGTCATGCCCTACCAAGTTATTGGATGGCATGAGGGCAAAGTGGTCGGTATAGTATAAGCTTCTGAGAGAGACTGTGGGTAAGGTGGGCAGTTGTTTAATTGCATAAATGGCACTATCCAAGCCCCCTTCAAGAACCTTTGCCACAGTAGGATGGTCTCTGTTGCCTCCCTGTTTTATGTATGGCAGGTTAGGGTACTATGCCTTGTGGCTGCGTGATGGGGTTGACCATGTAGTTTTAGGCAAGATAGGTCAGGCAAGATTTGCATGGGATGGTTTGAATAGAGATGACTGTGGTTGGACTAGATGATCTCCTGAGGTCCTTTCCAGCCCTACTGCTCTATGATTCTATGAAATTACAAAGAAATCAGTATTAATGAGGTATGAATGGCTGTTCTCACATGAATTATTCAGTATGCTTAAAACAGCTGAAATTGTTTCTTTCGTATTGAAATCAGTAGGATTTGGCAAATGGACAGTGCCATTTACACAATTAAACAGCTGCCCACCTTACCCACAGTCCTCTTCAGGGTGGCTCATTGATGAGACCATGCCCCAGGCCCTACAAACCCCATTACAGTGGCAGTCTAAGTCAGAGACCATTGAGACCATAGATGGCTTCCCTCTTGCATCTGGCCCCATTGAGTGGGAAGCCATCAGTCTGGAGTTCAATGTCTGTGGGCACTGCAAGATTGTGCGGGGGGATGCTTGCTTCCTTTTAATTCTCAAGATGTGCATTTCAAGCAGTGCAGTGGCCACCTGTCTGCTACCTTTTTGAGTCATTGGCTGACATAGATTAATCATGCCCCTTACTGTGTCCCAATCAGGCCATGCAAGGTGTTCACAGTGGGTGGCAAGTACACCATTAGGCATTCCCTGACATTCCAGGGAAAAGCCAAATGCACTGGTGAGCTGTTGTACCATGCAGCCTTCTCCAGGAGTTAGTCATCAGGGACCACCATCTCTTGCAGTAAGGGGCAAGCAAAGACTGGAGGACTGCCTTTCTCAGCAGTGAAAGGGTGCTGCCTCTGCTGTGGGATCAGATGGATCAGGGTGATATGTGCCAGGTAGCTGGCATCCTGTGATTAATGTAGACAGAGGGTGTTAGGAGGTTCCAAGGCAACAGACCCCAACACTACCCTAAAGGAACAGAGTATGCCTCACCAAGCATAGCCTTACCCCCACCCATCTCATCTAACCTCCTGTGTTTCACAGCCCCCATGGGAGTTCCTGTACCCCAGGATTGTTTGTGCATGGATGCCCAAACATATCCCCCACTTTCCTGGGTCTCTAGGGAGCAAAAGAAAGAGTGAACTTACCATATTGAGAATCTGCAGGGTGAGTGAGCTTGTGTGCTGGCTGGATGGCCTTGCAAGTTGCAACTTGGACTGGGGAGTTCTTCATGCTATTAGAGCAAGGTGTTCATTGTCCTTTACTTTCAGGCCTAATGCCTGCAAAGAGCAGCAATGGTACCTCAGGACCAGAAAACAGCTCAAGGATGCGCTCAGAGACTGGTGACTAGAAATCTTCCTGTGTCCGTGCAAAGATGGACATACTGACTTTTCTGGTGGAGGCCAGCCACTGCTGGCTTGTGCAGGCTAGACAGTGAAGGAAAGAAGAGCAGATATACCACTGTCAATGCTTGATGATGGTCAGGCAAGGGATGAAGGAGTTATGGCATGCTGCTGTTTGATCTGCAGAGACCCAGGAATGCTAGATGGCCTTTGCTGAGCATATAAAAAACTCTTGGGTTGTTCACGAAGGTAGAGCAGGAGTCCATGGATTGCTTCATGCCTGCCTTGAGCCTGAAGACAGAGGGCATCTTCGGCGCTTTTCACATTGCCCTGAAATTTAATGGACAAGTGGGACCATCCAGTGGCTTCTGGGGCCCATGCTGCCACCAGGTTTTATCTGTGTAAATTTTTGGGGTGTAAAAGAAAAGTCAGTCCCTTTTAGAGGGAGCAGACTGCCTGTGCTATGACCCTAGCTATGGGCAGTTAGCCACTCAGGGAATATCTGCTGGGAGTTAAAAGTGCCAGAGAGGGAGAGCTGGAGGGAAGGAGTCCACAAGCAGGAGGTGGACTGAAACCCAGGGAAGCTCACCAACAGGAAGGGACAGACTGAAAGGACCTCTCCTGAAGCCTAGAGAAGGGCTACAAGTTTAGGTGCCTCCTTTGTTTCTTTTGTTTGGACCAGCTGGTGTCCCCTAGGGCCAAAGGCAGCAAATTCACCAGTTAAGGGACCAGCTCCTTGCATACAATCTAAATCTACTTAGTTGCAACTGCAAGCCATTGATTGGCATCCTGTTCTCTGCAGCAACAAAGGGTACTTACACAAGTTACATTTTTTGTGCGATCAGGCCCCTGATTATTCTCTACAGCCATGATGTAACATGTGCATGACCGCAGAGCACTTTTAAAATAGCTGATCGTGAGAAAAATTAACCCTTCTCAAATGAGGTATTAGATGAAGGCACTCTACAGCAGAGCACTTTAGGGAGCTTGTATTCCCTCGAGGGTTAATTTTTCATGTTTTGTGGGGCTGTTAGCAAGGGGGAGGGGGGAAGGGAGCAGCAGGCAGTTGCCAGCTGGGAGGGTGGAATGGAGCGCCCTCATCTCGTGCCTCCCAGCTACCCTGGCTGGGGTACTGGGGGGGAGCTGAGCCAGGCCCATGAGGCAAGGGGGCTCCATGCCCCCCTACCCCCCCCCGGGCCTCCTACCAGGCAAAGCCGAGCTGGCAGTTACTGCTGCCACTGTCAAGAGGCCTGGGTAGGGACGGGGTGATGAAAAGGAGCCCCCCTTGCCTCATGAGCCCAGCCCAGCTTCTCCCAATCCAGGGTAGTGCCATGAATTAGAGCAGGGCCCTAAATGCCTGTAGGCACCCAAAGAAAAGTCATTCTCTTTCTTTATAGCAGCCCTTCAGGTATTTGAAAAACTGCTGTCTTGTCTTCTCTTCCACAAGGACAGATTCAGCCTACACATGCACTGTTACACTTGGGCACCTAACAGGGGAAATAAAATTTGGCCCTGAAAGCTTTGTTTGTATCATTCCTAACAACTATGATCACTGCGGAAATTTCTCACCCTGACTTCAGAGTAAAGTGATGAGGCATTCTTAAGACACTGAAGTGACAGTGTTATGAAGGAAGAGTAACATCCAAATAGTTCTCAGGTTAGGATATTTTATGTCCTGGGTTTTGTGTGAGGGTTGGAGTGACCCTTTTCTTTAAGGATATGCCCAGAGAGGTCCATTAAAACATACCACGTGAGTGCTGCAAGGTTAGGAGCTGCCAAAATTAAAGCTGCGTGTACAGCCATAATTTGGTTCCTTTATACAATGTGAACATTGTGAGCCTACCTGCTTACAGGATCACCTGCTGTTTTTTTCCACAGGACCCAGGCTTCAGCCAGTGCACAGACTGGACCTGTTCT
Organism: Crocodylus porosus; assembly: GCF_001723895.1. NCBI lineage: Eukaryota > Metazoa > Chordata > Crocodylia > Crocodylidae > Crocodylus > Crocodylus porosus. The sequence continues at coordinate 6,589,905 of NW_017728915.1, read as the reverse complement.
GGGGATGAATTTGCGCTGCACAGTGCCAGAGCTAGCTGTTGGAAGGCCCTTGGCTTTCCTTTTTCAAGAAGTGGGAAGAAGGATAGTGAAGGAGGCAGGGAAGCAAAGAGAGAAGAAGCAACCCGGTATAGTGTGATGTCAAGGATAGGAAGGGAGAGGATGGAGATGGCCTCGTGTGACTTCAGCACTCCCCTCCTGCAAGTGAGTGGATTGCAGAGGAGCGAGGAGCCGTAGCTTTGACAGAGTGGGACTGTGCAGAGGAGCTGTGTGGAGATAGGAAGATACTGTTGTATGCTCAGTGCAGAGGGAATCTTCAGAGTATTTAGGTGCCAAATTCTGATGCCTACCAAACACCTGAAAAGTAGGATTTTTGGGGCATATATGCATGTTGTGTGGTTATTGTGCTGTGTGCATGGCACATGGGTAAATTTTGCTGCTATGTCATTGTAGTGACGTGGTATACCCGGGGAGTGTGCTGCTATACTGACATCGCTGGTGATCATGTGTAGACACACGTGATCACTATGTCGTCATAGTGTGCTTTACAGCAATGTAGCACATCGCTGTGCTGCTGTAGGGTAACGTGTCGACGTGCCCTCTGAGACTCATAGCTTGGCCAAATTTGGATGGATTTCCAGAAAGATGATCAAAGGCACTTTCTTGACACTAGATTGACCTTGCTGACAATTCCACACCCCTGTTCTAACATGTGAAGGCACACAGACTTCTCAGTGAAATAATTGTCATGTTTTTTACATGGGCAAAACATACTATTTTTAAATAGCCTCATTATGAAAAATGGCTGAACTGTGTCTGGTGAAATTAAAAATAATTAAAAGAAATCACTTGAAAGCAGACATGTAGCATGGGAAATCTGAGATCTAATGGATAAAATTTGGTAAAGTTTGAATAACTGATAATAGAATCCTGTAATGAAAAATCATGGGCTTGTTCTGTTCACAGCTTGCCTCTGGCTTACAAACTATTTCCTCACAGTTTGCTCCCATTCTGCTCTCTCCCCTAGGGTTGTAAGCTCCCAGCAGGACACTGTCTCATTATTCAAATGCCCCAGAGCTGGAATTCCCCAACAGGGCTGATTGTTCCTTCCTAAAGGGCCAGATCACCCTGTTATACTGGTTAAGAGTGATACAAAAGAAACAATCAGGGCCAGATTCTGCTTCACCTATTAGGTGCCTAAGTGTAATTCTATTCCACTGTTTGCATCCCTGAAAATGCATTAATGCATGTATTTTTAAGATGCATAGTCTTAAAATTAAGTCACAAAAAACAGCACAGAGATACAGCAGGAACAACCTGTCTTTTGTATTACAGTTTTCCAGAGATTCATGCAGGAAGTAATAAGGTGATACTTAAGTGCTTTATAGATGGACTAGGCCCTGGCCCTTATCGTCTCAAAAGAAGATCATTATTAAACACTGTCCAAATAGGTACCCTGCCTCTCTTCTAACTTGCTGTCCATGGTACTTCCTTTAATTTTGATTTTGCTCTGACCACTCAATTGCCAACCAAAATCTCTTATCATTGTAGTGGTTCCTCAAGACCATCTCCACCCAAACTTTCATCCCTCATTTGCTACAAAGCTGTTAAGTGCGCATCACAAACAGAGGAACCCCGCTACTGAAATTCTCCCCCTGACACTGCTATTCCCCAGTGGCTAAACATTGCCAGATAAAGTGGGTCAGCTGTGCCGGCACATGTCCCAGAACAGTTGATCTGCTTTACTGGGCAAAACAGACATCATGCATTATCCCCCAGGTTGGGCCCCCACCACTCCCAGTGATTCAGGGATCTGATGTTTTAGGACACTTGGGGTGCACCTCTGTAACCTCTGACACTGAGGTTCCCCCTTTGCAGAGGTGTACTCCAGGTTGGAATTGCCAGGCATGCCTCTAATCAGGGAAACCCAGGATTCCCTTTTTCCAGAGGTACATCTGGGGATCATGATTCAGGGTGCACCTGTGCAAATGGGAAACCTGGGCAGGCACTCCTCAGGGGCCCAATCCTGTGCACCCCAGGAATTCCCCTGTAGGGGTGGCTGGAGAGTGCAGGCAGCTCCAGGCTGCCTGTGCTCTCCCACCTTAAAACAAATAAGATGTTTGCTTAAAACAGCAGCACAAATATATGCTACCTTTTGTCATGGCCATAAATTTGGACATTTTTGGCATGACAAAGGGCATGGACATCTGTTTGGTGTGTTTAACAGAGAGCTTAACATTTTTATGGTAGTACAGAAGTGACATTTGTTTGCAGCCTTTAGAAGACTTATTCATAGACACTGAGGTGACTGAATTGAGGAATGAGTTTCATCCAAACAGTTCTCAAGACTGAAATTGCCGAGTCCCTCACAAACATATACAGTTTTTCATTAAATACAGCCAAGTGCTGACTGGAACATAGCAAATGTTTTTACCCGTCTTTTGAAAAAAAACTGTAGCGATAACATGGGAATCATACACTGGTCATCCTTTTATCTTTTGCAAGAAGCAGGGGTGGGGCAGCACACTTCATACAATATGGCTTCATTTCATACAACTCTCTTAATCCCTTTGTGGTATTTACCCTGCCTTCAGTTAACTTTACATAGGCTGTAAGATAAGAATTGGTTTTAAATTAAATTAACTTCATGATTTTAAAATTTAAATGGTTACATTTATTAAATTAACTAATAATGTAAACAAGGGGATGGACCTCTTTCAAGTGATAATCACTTGCCAGATCTGCCTGTAATAATACAGACCTACTTGGCAGGCTCAGGAATTCTTCTGCCACCCCTTTTGGAGGCGTGAAACCATCCAACAACCAGTTGTGCCTAAAAGCACCTGCGTGCTACTTACCTAGATTTCATAGATTTCATAGACATTAGGGCTGAAAGGGACCTCGGGAGATCATCGAGTCCAGCCCCCTGCCCAAAGGGC
>NW_017728915.1:6583535-6586210 GCF_001723895.1 Crocodylus porosus | reverse complement strand
TGGATGCTTTGCCCCAAAGTTTGGTGTCATCGGCGAACTTGGCCAGTCCACTCCTGACTCCAATGTCCACATCGTTAATGAAGATGTTGAACAGTATGGGTCCCATACTGTACCTGATTAACTATAGATGCATTAGTAGCACTTAGGGTGGAAACAAATGTCTCATTTGTGCCAACATAAAAATATAGCAGCACAAATTATGAGCAAATAGATGTCATTACCTTTTCATAGATTTCATAGACATTTGCACTGGAAGGGACCCCGGAGGATCATCGAGTCCAGCCCCCTGCCCCACGGGCAGGAAGTCAGCAGGGATCGTAGGATCCCAGCAAGATAAGCAGCCAAATATGTCTTGAAGATGTTCAAAGTGGGTGCTTGAACCGCCTCCGGCGGCAGTCTATTCCATACCTTGGGGGCTCAGACAGTGAAGAAGTTCTTTCTTATGTCCAGCCTGAATTGGTCACAGTGGAGTTTGTGACCATTTGATCTTGGGGCCCAATAACATATATCTCAGACTGTTTCAGTAGCAATACATGCTAATACACTGAACAAGGGTGACTGCATGTGAAAGCTTGCTAAAAACTTTCTTCCACCTACTCAGCTGATCTAATAAAAGATATCACATCTGCTCAAAGAACCTTGCCTGCCTATGTCCTCAGACCAACATGGCTACCACCAAAACCCCAGCTGCCAATACATAGCAAATTCAATCTATAGCAAGTTAGTTTTTAAAGAAATTCAGTTCTTTCACTGCAAAAATCTTCATGTGTTTAGTGAAGTGGTCGGTTTGACAATATCACTTTGTCACACCACTTCAAAGGGAAAACACTGGTGCAACAGAAAGTAGTAATAGACCCTGCTGCTTTATTGAAGTAGACCTCTATTAGCTCTGTGGTGGAAGAGTAGGGGGCAGCCTGAGCTGACCGCACTCTCCAGACCCTGTGGGCCCCTCAAGTCCCTATAGTACCTGCCTATTTTCCCTGCTTACAGAAAGGCACCCCACTTACCCAGTCCTGTATTCTGCTCAGTCAGACTTGTCCCCCATGATTGTAGGGGATGGGTCTGGCTGAGTTAAAATTACAGGGCTTTTCCCCACACAGCCACACTTGCTCCTGCCATCACAGAGGATGAGGCTGGCTGAATAGGGAAAGGGAAACTTTTCCCTGCTCAGCCAAAACTGCCTCTGGAGACTACATTGCCCTTGTCCTGCACCATCAAGGGCGGAGTAAGGGGTGATGTCCATTTCATCCAGTGAAGCAGATCAGCTGTGTCTCAACACATCATGGCACAGGTGATCCATTTCATTCAGCAATGTAGATTTCTAGTGGCTAGCCTTAGTGCCACTTATGTGCATACTAGGTTCTGTTTAGTCCAGCTGTGTGACTAGGCTTGTTCTTTTGAGCATGGTCACTTATACTCTTTGGTGATCCTTTATCTTTTTTCTGTGATTGCTGATTCTAGAGCTTAGCAGTTGTGTAGTTTTATGCCCAAAATGTTTCCATGAGGCCATTTAGTGTGCTAGATGAGGTATACCACATGCTGTGAAAGACACGTAGGATTCAGAGATTCTGATGGTTTCATTCTGGTGAGTGTTGATTGTGATGGCAATGCAGATGTGCTGATAGGTTTTGCTTCTGTTCTTAAGATAGTGGCATGTACTTCTTGGGGTTTGCTGGCCAGCAGGAAGTTTGTTTCTGATGACAAGCCGGAACAGGTGTGTAGGTTATTTGACTGCCAGGAGCAGAGGTTTGGTAATATATCTCACCAGGTCCAAACCTCTTCAAGTACAGGTTATCATTGTTTCAGGATCCTTGTTATTGGTTCCAGTGTGGGATGACATTACTCCCTTAATAAAAATATTGTTATTGCTATTAGCAATAAAGTACCACAAACCAATTTGTCCTTCAGCATATCCTCTAGGATAGGGACAGCCAACCTGTGGTACGGGACCCACAAGTGACACAGGCTGCCTGTGTAGCACACGCCAGATCAGAGAGGGGACAGGCAGTTTGGTGGCAGATAGGGCAGAGAGGAGAAAGGAGTCACAGATTGGTCAGGGAGGACAGAACAAGGAGCAGAAAGCAGAGCAGGGCAAAGGGAGAGGCGTGGCACCTGGGGAGGGTGTGGGGCTAATTTGTGGCCTTGCCAAATGCACAGATTTATATCCAATAAACATGAGTCAGTCACTTGAGCAGTCATGTACTAAGCTACTGTTTCACCTTCCCTCTTATGCCATGCTCTGACTAAACTTAAAAGTCTGTGCGAGACGGTGTGGCTTTGGGTTGTGGAGAGAGGCCTGCTGCCACCGCCTGTGGATCTCAGAATCAAAGAAAATTAGAGTTGGAAGGGACCTCAGGAGGTCATCCAGTCCTGTGGGGTCAAAGCAGGGTCTTTGAAGTGCCAGTCTCTTGGTGGTCCATGACAGGGGGCCGGTGTCTGGACACTGAGGAAAGCTGAGGCCGCCTGCTTTCAACTGTGGGCGCAGCCGAGGAAAACTGCCCTCGGGGTTTGCCCTGGGGCGAGGGGCACCCGCTGCCTTTGGAGTGGGCCGTTCTGGGGCTTCTGCTCCGGACTGCTCCGGCCCCGGGGTCTGCGCCGAGCTGAGGCGCCCCTGCGGGCCGGGTGAGCCTCTCGCCCCCTCCAGCTCAGCAGCAGCGCGGCCCGTCCCGGCGCCG
>NW_017728915.1:6570678-6583435 GCF_001723895.1 Crocodylus porosus | reverse complement strand
GCGCCGCTGCCTAGGAGCAGGTGCCGGGCGGGGAGCGGCTCAGTCGGCGCTGGGCAGCGCGGTGTCCTGCCTCGCCATGGCGCCGCCGCCGCGCACCTACAGCCGGGCCGAGCTGCGGCAGCGCTGCGCGCAGGGCTCGTGCCTGGTGCTGCGGGGCCGGCGGCTGTACGACGTGACGGGCTTCGTGCCCCTGCACCCGGGCGGGCAGCAGCTGCTGCGGCAGCGGGCGGGCAGCGACGTGAGCGCGGCGCTGGACGGGCCGCCGCACCGGCACTCGGACAACGCGCGGCGCTGGCTGGAGCAGTACTACGTGGGCGACCTCCGCGCCGAGCCCGGCCCGCAGGTACCGCCCGCGCCCTCCCTCCGCCGCCGGGCGGGCCGGGGCTGCGGGGCAGAGGCGCCGGGGCAAGGGCCCGCTCCGGACCCCTCGCCGCCCCGCTGCTGAAGGTTTCCTTCCGCGGGGGAGCGCGGTGCGAGGGCAGGTGGGGAGGGGGCCCAATGCAGCCGGCGCGGGGAGAGCGGCTGCTCGCTTCACCCCAGCCCGGGGGCTCCGGAGAGCTGCAAGGGGCCGGCTCTTCCCGAGGCGGGGGGGTGGACCACAGTGGATGCCCCAGCATAGAAAGTGATGCCAGAGCAAACAGCAGGCTCCTGTTGCTGCCTGGCACTGCCAACCTGCTCTATCAATACTGCCCTTTCAGAGCCCATGCAGAAGCGTCCTCCTCTCACGAGCTCTCACTGCAAAGCCTTACACTGATGTCCTTGTCAATTGGGCAAAAAAAAGAAGTTGATCTAGTCTGAAAAGCCAGGATTTTCTTCCAGGAGGAGGTGAGGGCTGGTGAGACTTAGGGGGTGGCAGCATAATTCAGTGAAGCAGTTCTGGAGTAACGTGTGGTGCAAAGGAAATCATCCCACCCCACTTGTGTCCTGCATGCCTCTGGCACTCTGCGGCTGCTGCTACCTTAAAGGAAGTTGGGGGGGGGGGTGCAGGTGGTGTATGACATGAAGTGGTGTAGCAACCTGTGTGGGGGAAGTAGACTGCAGGCTTGTGTTGAGCCTGGGAGTGGAAAGTGCTCAAAGGGGATGGGTACATACGGCACTCGCTCTGCTTCCTAGCGTATCACTGCTTTGGGAACCAGTTCATGACTGTCCCTGGACAGAAGTCTCCACACATGGGCTGTTAAAGGTGGGAAGTACAAACCTCACCTTGGGCATTGCATTGATGTCAGAGTGGCACCGGGGGTGGTGGCATCCCCAGACTATCCTGCCTTCCAGGGGCAAGTGCCTGGAGTCTCTCTTGGGAGGGAGGGAGGAAGACCTGGACTGAGGCAGGGGGTTGGAGTGGAGGGGTTGCCAGGTGTTGGAGGCCTGTTTAGCTCCCCCTGCTCATATTTCCCAGGGGGCTGGGTGCTCTGCCCCTTCTCTCCCCCCAGAACTCTGGCTTTTCTAACCTCTTTCCTGGAGAGCCACCATCTGAAGAGATTGCAGGAAAGTGGAACTGACACAGACTTTTTCCTTCCCCACCACTGTGGTCTCTTTGGCCAGTAGAGTCCTGGTTACATCCCAGAGCAGCCCTGTTGCTCTGCACAGGTTTGGGGCATGAGGAACAGTGCACTTCAGGATGCTTGGAAAACTGACCAGGACACTGGCTTTGGAATGCTGTTTGCACGTAACACTGAACTGATTCACTAAGGACTGGCTCAGAATAGTACTTGATTTTCCTGGGGTGCTTTTGAAATGTTCCAGGAAGTTTAAACTGATCTAAAGTGGCCTGCACATCCAGACTTGTGGGCTAAATACAGGCAATCAAAAAGCCTGAGGCTGAATTGATTTAATCTTTGCAGGTTAGTCTAAGCTGCATAGATTGAACAGATAAGCAACTGAACAGACATTCACTTTGATTCCAGAAATCCAGCTACGTGTCTGCAGGGCCCAGGCTGTAAGCCAGGGGGTGCTAGAGCACACCTCCCTGCTTGGCTGGAGCAGACAGCTTGGGCCAAGGCTAGCCCAGCCACCCACCCTGCAAGGCGGGGAGGGGGGGTTTGAGGGGCAGGTGCAAAGCATCCTGGGATTTGGGAGGACTGAGAGTTGACTTGAATCTGGAGGGGATCTGGGACAGAAGTTCAGTAAATTTATTTAACCTAAATCAGTTAAGTCTGAAAGTGCATCCATCCAGGTTTATCTTAAACTGGTTTCAGCCATTTTGAAAGCAGTTTATGTGTGCTGAACTTCTGCTGTGTACTCAACCTCAAAGCACCTTTCCATAACTTTTCGGAACTTTAAGACACCCTAGTTGAAAAGCACTGATATGGATCTACATTTAGAAAAGAACTAGAGGGGGCCTCAAGACTGAAAGTTGAAATCACTCATGTAGCTGGTGCCACTTAAGGACAGCAGGGGCAGCCTCTCACCCTGCTGAGCCCTGCTTTTTCCAGTGTCTGTCCTGTCCCAGCCCCTGGTCTGTACCTCAGGGGGCAAGGGCAGCCCCTGTTGCTGAGGCTCCTCTTCTAGGGTCTTGCATGGGAGGTGGCAGTGGCAGTGCTCCATCCCCACCTGCTCCCCCCATCATTCTTGACAGGCTATTTGCTAGTATTTCAGAAGTTATCGTTTGAACAAATCATAAGTTAAAAATCAAACGTCTATTGTAACATATTTTAAATTTATTTACAAATACTTATACTTTGTCTGGATATATGTTTTCGTGAGTAGTGTACATAATTAAAATAAAGTCTTACGCTGGTATGTTGTGTATGTGTGGGAGGGTGCACATTTTTGGGGCTGCTGCATGCATTAGGTCCCAGGTGCCATTTGCAAGGCGGGGAAATCTTGTTTTTGGAGTATTTCTTTGTAGTGAAAGACAAATATGATTTTTTACAATTTGATCAAGTGTCTGCTGTTTCTTCTCTTTGTTGGTATTAGGGGTGTGTGAAGTGGGCCCTATTTGATTCAGATCTGACCCGAATCAGGGACAGTGATTCAGTTCATTGATTCGGATCACTGTCTTTGATTTGATTCAGCAGAATCTGAATGTGAAGATTCAATGCTGGTTCGGAGATTTGGACATAGACACAGCTTTAAATGTTTTTTCTACATATCTCTAGGTACTAGGCACAGCTTGTGAATGCTGCAATGCTGGGACAGATGGAGTGTCCCACAGGAATGCAGGGGAGCCCCCCATGAGCTTGGTGGCGAACCCGGAAGTGGACCAGAAATACTTCCGGTCCACCTCCAGGTCCACTGGGGAGTGCACAAGGGGTCCCCCCATGTGCCCCCAGCTTGGCAGTTGGCTATGGGGGAACCTCAGGTACCTTCCCCCCCCCACAGACCCAGGAGGCGCCAGTTGCCAAGCTGGGGTGAGGGCGGGAGGGCCCTGCCTCGGCAGACCCAGAAGTGGACTGGAAATGCTTCTGGTCCACTTCCAGTTCTGCTGCCAAGCACGCTGGGAAGCCCCCCACACTTCTGTGGGATACTCCACGCGCCCCACTGTCACAGCGTTGACGAGCTGCCTGCTACCTAGAGGTATGTAGAAAATACATCTAAAGCTGTGTCTATGCCTGCATTGCCAAGTCTTTCCAAATCTCTCCGAATCGATTTGGAGGGTTCCGATTTGATTCAGAGAGATTAAAGGGTCCTCTGATTTGATTTGGATTTGGAGATTTGGCCACAATCAGGCTGAATCTCCACCAAATCAAACCAGGGACCAAAGTTTTGCACGCCCTAGTTGGTATACTGTTATGACGTTACACCATAGCATTTGTATCCTAGACCACTTTGAATGTTCATTTGTATGCTGGGTACTCTTGTTTTCAAGGGAAAGAAGAGATAATTGGCTAAGGAAATCCCATTATCTGAGTATTAGATCAGATTCACTCTTGGTAAAAGAATTTCTAACTGGTGAAAGAATTTCTAATCTTCCACTCTAAACTGGGTGAGGATAGTTATTAAAAGTTAAAGTAAATGCCAAGTTTTGGTAACAATAGCTGTAAAGAAGGCTACCAAATGTCATATTCCTCACTGAAGTGGCTAAGCATATTCAGTGTCAAACTGCATATGTAGGAAATGAGAATTGGTTACAGGGGTGTGACTTGAAATAGGAGACTAGGGTTCTAATCCCAGCTCTGGTACCTAATTTACTGGGACTCTTTCCAACTGTAGAACTCTTGCTGGTGGGTTCTTCTGTGCATGCATGTTCATTGTGTATCTAATTTGTTTATCTTGTCTGGTGTCTACAAATTGAGTAGTACTTCAGATAAGTTATTAGTTTGGCCAGCAATGCTTTCATCTTGACATTTTAATAATAGAGTGGATGAGCCCCTAGACTTATTCAAAACTTTAAAATATCTTTGTGCATGCAAGGGGAGAAAAGTAGTATCCTAGGAAATACCAAGAAAAAAACTTTCAGCAACCAGAATGGTTGATAGGTTTTTCCTTTTCACTTACCACGTCATCACAAAATTCACGCACTTTTAAGCAAGGCAGTAACAACTTAAAGACATCTACATAAAAAACATGAATACTGTTCTTACAGTTTTGCAAGTCCTTTGTAGTTTATAATATTATACAAAGGCTTTGACCTCCATAATTCCACAAACTGGTCCTTTCACTTGCCACCTTCACGTCCCTGGTGGCAGAAGTGTCAACCCAATTGATTTGCATGACCTCTGTTTCCCCTTCCATGCTCCTTAAGTTGTTTCCTGCAGGGAGTGAACTTGCTACCAGGCAGGGTGCTTGCTCCCTAGGTAGCGGAAGCAGAAGCTGAGGACTTCCCCCGCTTCTATTCCTTCCACAGATAACTTCTCAGATTAACTAAATTTTATATATATCAGCAGCTTTTGTAAGGTGGCGCTCACTTCATCTTCTGCTGTGAAAGGACGCACAGAGACCAGTATATAAAATAGAGAGAGTGATTTGAATACAAAGGTAGAAAGGGAGGGGCACAAAGTAGAGGTGTTCCCCATGGCTACCTTGAAACGGTCCCCCTTTACCAGGGCAGTTGGAGGTCATTAATGATGTCTAATGTGTTCAAGCTGGGAACTGTAGGTGACAACTAGAGGGACTCTTTTGTTCTTGTCCCAGGGTTGGTATTGTAACAGGGTGGCACAAAGTCTGAGTCGAGCTTGATCGATTTGAGTGGCAACAATTTTGGGATTGTATTGTAGCTATAGGAATGCCTATTCCAGATCCCTAAGGTATGCATCCTGATTGATGGGATCAGGGCAGATCTAGTTGTAATGTAGAGCTTGGCTGTAGGTGGTGGATCTAGTGGTATGCTTAGGATACAAGCTGGTCACATGAAGGTAGCTATGGCAGTCAATTGGTTTCTGATACAGCATGGGGTGAGGTGGCAATTGAAAACCTACTGTAGTGTCTAGGACAGTGTTTCCCAACCTTTTCCAGCCCAGGGCACATTTACATTAATAATTTTTTTCTGCAGCACACCTGTTAAGGCATTCCCCATCCTCATACCTATTGTAGCTCATTGTCATGGCAAAATTCTGCGGTACACCTGTTCATTTCTGACAGCACAATTTTCTGCCATGGTGCACTGGTTTGAAAACACTGGTTTAGGAAATGAATTTTCTGGGTGGAGTATACCAGTCAGTTTAACAGAGGCATAGAAGTTGTTACATTCTTGATGAAATTTGTCCAAAGATTCCTTCCCAGGTGTCTGTATGATAAACATTTTATCAGTGTACATTATGTATATCAGGAGATGACAAGGAAGCTGCAGAGGAAAGACTTCAAGGTCTGTCAAAAACATGTTGGGATATTGGGGGAGTTATGTATGTGCCAGTGGCAGTGCCATTTGTTGTAGGTGTAGGGACTCCCTACACCTGAAATAGTTGTGTGAGGGCAAAGTGAGAGAATGCAATAGAAATGGGCAGTGTTCTCATTGTGGTTATTGTTCTTTTAATGTGCTTGTAATCCAACCTCATGGGGGACGTTGGTGTACAGAGATAAGATATCCACTGTAGTTAATATGGTGTTAATTGGAAATTTATCTATGGATCCCAGTTTCTTTTGTGGTGCATGTCCTTTCACAACATCATGTCATGAAAACTTGTGCTATGCATTTCTCTAATTTGGTTAGTCAGTAAGACGGAAATTTACCTTGGTTTCTGCTTGACTTAAGGCTAAGATGGCTAAGTCCCTATTGCAGGAGTGGCACAGGGTTTTTTGAGGTGTCTGGTATTTGTTGTCCCTTCCTTCTCATGCATCTCGGGCTGGCACTGTAGAAGCTGAGGCTGGTAATGCCTTAATTTATAGTCTGGTTTCTGACCTCCTCCCCTCTTGCTTGTAGAGTGTATTGCTTTCTAGCTCTTGCCTCAAAGAAGTAGTGGTTGGGCTGAAATCCAAATATCTCATTCTAAAAAGCCTGTTCTTTAGCATGTTGAGAGCTGCTCTGCTGGGACCCAGCTTCCAAAGAGACCCATACTTTACTTCACAGCTATTAATTATTTGGCAGATTCTCATCCTGGAGATTGGAACCTCCCCACACAACTGAGTTTTTGCAATTGACAACTCCTTGCTTTGGAACTATGTAACAGGATGGTGCTAGGACACCCATAAAAATATTTTGCCATCACTCTGTTCTGGGATAGTCTGTCCTGCACTTGCCTGCCATGCTTTGTTGTCTCAGTGAATATTTAGACTGTGGGAAGCTACCCTCATCTTTGTGGTGCAACCTACTTTCATGGCCCTGGCCTAATGGGCCATCACACACGGCTCCTGCCTTCCCTACACTGTGTCCCTTGTCTGGCAGATGTCATTGTAGCTGTCATATCTGGTTCATGTCAAGTCCTACACTCCCTGAGTTGGGCTGCACTCCAGCTCACACCCCACAATTGGGCCATACTTAGCTATTACATTCCAGTTACTGTCTTGTCACATCATGTTTGTCACATTTAGCATACTCTGCTGTCTTAGCCAGTTCTAGCCCCATCACATCTGGGGAACTCCACTGTTTTAGCTGATTGTAGCTCCTTCTGGGCTGCCTCATCACACAGGTTTTCTGTTTCCCAATGGCCTGGCCCACCTTGACTTGCTTAGGCCCGTCTCCACTCCATCGCGGTCTGGCTTGGACTATTTAGGCCCATTTCCAGGCCCTCACTTTTCCATCAGGGTGTGCTCCCTTAGCCCTTCCCCTCCATGAAGTAACCCATAAGGCAGTGGGGGGATTGAGGCTTTCTGGCACCTCATCCTCACCTTTCGCTGGAGTGGCACAGGTATGGCATTTCCTGGTGGCTGCCCCACCACAGGCAGTCCCACCACACCAACCAACTGCAGCTGAGTGAATTTTTCAGTCTTACCCAGGACCCTCCATCAGGCCACTTTCCTCTTACTGTACTTTCTCCTGGGCCTCCCCTGGAGATGTACCCCTCTCCATGGGGCTGATGTCCTTGAGTTCTGAAGCTCTGACTCTGTTTCATGGTCTTCATGGCCCGAATCCTGCCTCGGACCCTCGTTGCTTAGCCCTACACCTCAAGTGACTCTACATGTCACCTTCACACAGGCTCTGATGACCCTGGCCTCCTACCTCTCTGCAGTGGTCCCACTGTGTCTGGACCTTTGGCCTCCCTTAGGCCCTGGCCCTGGTACTGGGCCAATTGGGGTGCCAGGCCCTCTGAGGCACTGGCCACCCCTTTTGGTGGGCCTATTCCGGCCCCTTACTGGGCCCTGGCCCTTGCTAGGTCAGTCAGTCTTTGATGCCAGTCCATGTGGCCATCTGCCCTCTTTCACCCTGGGCCCTCCTCTCTCAGCCCCTTCAAGTCACTCACTCTTTACTGGGCTTGGAACCCCACCATGATCTTATTTTGTCTACGCCTCGGGTGCACTTTGGCCAGGCACTACACCTTCTGTGCCCTGGCCCTAGTTTTCAGAGCCCACTTAGTAATCTTCTGTGGCCTGATGTCTTAGCTTAGCTCCTGGCCCAGCTCTCCCAAGTCCACTGGTCTCAGCCTCTCTGCTAGGTTAGGGACCCCCTGGTCCCTAGGGACCTCTACCTCCCCAGTAGTTCCTACCCTGTCCCCCAAATGTACAGATGACCTTCCAGAGCTGTGCTCTTCTCCCAGATGAGTGCTGCTCTTCCAGCTCCTCTGTTGTCATATTACTGCACTCAGCCTGGGCTTATGCCCTGACTCAGCCCAGGCTCAGGCCAGCCAGCCACCCTCTTGGCAGTCATGTGAAGCTTCCTGATTCACCCCAGCTGCCAGCCTCTCAGTCTGCTGACTCCTTAATGGGGATCAGCCTCACCTGCTGGGGTTTCAACACTTTGGCTGTCTCCCTTAAAGTAGCAAACTCATTTTTCTTAAGCAGGGGGCCAAAGCTATACGTTCAGCCTTAATGTATAGTGTTCCTGTTTGATTTAGTTTGCATGTAATTTTTAGTTTAGCTCTGTTTTGTATCTAAATGAACAGCAGTGCAGAAAGTGCTGTAGTTGTTTTCTGGATGGCCTTAATTTTTATATTGTGATGCTTCTGTTATCTTCTGAACCAAATTTCTCTCTTCTCAAAAGTTTGGGAGCACTAACAGGTCCTCAGCTATGGGACTTCTCTTTCACTCCCATATCCAGACGCGGCCTTGTAGAACAAGTCAAGCAAGTTTAATGTGAATGAGCTTAGACAAACAAGTTCTTATCCTGCAGACTGTCTTGGTGGGGAACGTCATCCATTGTATGAATGCAAATATGTAGCATGATAAGGCAGGCAGAGGAGGAGGAAGAGAGAAGTGCGATCTAGTACTAGAAAGAAGATTCAGTGTGTGGGGCTTAAGTCATTAGTTGTCACTCACTCTGACTGAAGTCAGCTGTGCACTGGTCATGAATGAAATTCTGTTTTAATGGCCTTGCAATTCTTGTCTCCCAGGGTACCTGTTAAGTGGGTGAACTGGGAATCAGTATGCAAGTAGTCATTTGCTTTCAATGAGTGGTTTGTTTTTTGTGTTAATTCCCGTACATGGGTATGTCTGGCATTACTGCAGTCACCAAGAGTCTGTAGAATACTGGTTCTCAACTGGGGTTCACAAGACTCTTTCAGGAGTGCTGCAATGTTGGCATCGCTGCTGCTGGCACCGCAACTGCGTAAAGCTGCCCTGCATATCTCATGTGCTAGAATAGGAAGCAGTTGCAGCAGGTGCCAGGTGGCTCTACCTGCCCCTTCTCAGGAGAAGCATGTGGGGCCAGACTAGGAAGGGGGTCCTAGGATGGTTTTTCAGACTAGGATGGTTTATCAGATGCACCAGATATTCCTGCCATAGTTACTTCCTGGTCAGGTTGTACACTTGGGTGAGGCAGATGGCACATACTTTCATTTAGCTTGTTTGTGAAGTGGTGAATAATGTGAAACAATACATTGCAAAATTTAGAGATGTTATGGAGGGATGCCTTGAATCTAAAAATGTTGACAACCACTTCTCTAGGGAGTGGTGGTGATCTCTGTATCTGATTTGCCATGGCTGTCATAGTCAAAATATTTGTCTCCAGTTTGCGTAAGTCTGTTTCACCGTGGTGTGTCTTCAGTATCCCCAAAACAGGCACTTCCTGGCTGGTAAAACTCTAGAATTTGCTTTAGTCAGACTCA
Source organism: Crocodylus porosus (assembly GCF_001723895.1). NCBI lineage: Eukaryota > Metazoa > Chordata > Crocodylia > Crocodylidae > Crocodylus > Crocodylus porosus. The sequence goes on along the minus strand of NW_017728915.1, from coordinate 6,573,860 downwards.
GGCCCTGGTTGATCTTGTCTTAGTGCAGTTATTGGTCTGCACTGTAGGTGAGACCTCTGTCCTAGTTTCCTGGGGTGGAAAAGCCTGGTGTCACTGAGTGATTAAGCAGCATTCCTAGTCCTGTGTAGTGCGACCCACCCTCTCACAAAAATGTGTGTGAATTTTATGGTGACATGGTGAGCATCTTCATACTTCTGTCATCCAACTTTGACTCGTCTTCTTTCACAGGGTAAGTTCCAGACTTCACGTTCCCAGCCCCAGCACACTCCCACATCTGCTCTTGCTTTCATGTTGTGGAGCATCTCTTACAGAAATCCTGTGACTGAGCCAGTGTTTCCCACTACAAACTTGTTCTTTCCTCCTTTAGTTCAATCATCTTAGATGACACCTCTGCTTCTCCAATTTAACCGGATCCTGTCTCTGCAATCCAAGGTGCCTCTATGCATCCTTTGACTCACTCCTCATATCCTTTGCTCCTGCCACATCTCTTGCTCATGCTGTACAAAATCCCACTGTATGGTCTTCTGCCTTCCCTCATTGCTGCCCTCCCCCCACCCCACAAACAATTAAAAAGAAAATTATGAACCTCCCCCCACACTTGTCCTCTAGTATGGAAGTTTCTCATCTGCTGCGCTGTCTCAGTCCCTCCTCTTGCCCCAGTGAACTCATCCCTTTCCTGATTTTTTTTTCTCTTCCTTTTAACCTCTCATTTTCAGAGAATAAGAATTGCATTTACTGGGTCAGACCATAGGCCCATCTGTGTCATACATGCGTCTACACATTCATTCATGCACTTTTGTTAATGTGCATTCAGTTTCGTACTTCTGTTGTAAGGTACCAGATGAAGCTGCATTAGCAAATTTTAGTGTGTATTAACAAAAGAACACAGGTTTTTTGTGATGTTTTAATAAACACTAAAATAGGCTTATGCGGATTAAAGTGCATGTATAGACACGCCCAAGTGGCAGAGTAGATTCTGAAAGGGAGAGTGAACTGGATATGTCCAGGGGGGCTTCTGTTGTTTGTCTTTCACTTGAAGTTTCCAGCATTTAGGCTCAATGAAGTTCTGATTCAGAAGCTGTACTCCTAATTGCCTTGTTCGGAACAACTGACATACCTTTCTTCCAAGCCTTTGTCCCAAACCCTTTTTGAATGTGGTTACATTTGAATCTGGTTACAGTGTTGCTTTCTACAGCATCTGGTGGCAATGAGTTCTACACTTGTAATTATATGCTATGTGAAAAAGAACTTCCTTTTATTTTAAAATTACTACCTACTAGTTTCATTGTGACCTCAGTACAATAGTTCTTGTATTGAGAGACCAGTAAACAATAAATCCCTATTTACTTTCTCTTTACTATTTAGTGTTTTGTAAATCCCTTATCATGTCCCCACTCAAGCATCATTTTGTGAACTGAATAGGCCTAGATTCTTGGTGGTACGGAAGGGCTTCTATATGAGGAAAGACTCATCATCCTTGTTGCTTTCTCTACCTTCTCTAGTTCTTCTGTATGCTTTTTGAGGTGTGGGGACCAAAAGCGGACACAGTATTCCAGGTGTGGATTTATAAATGGGCATAATGATACTTTCTGTGTTGTTTACAGTTCTCTTAATGATTCCTAAAATTTCGGTTGCCTTTTTGATGGCTGCTGAGCACTGGGCTTACGTTTTTAGGAAACTGTCCACAATGACTCCCAGATTTTTCTTGCGTGGTAACAAGTAATGTAGATCCCATCATAGTGCAGGTATTGTTTGGGTTATTTTTGCCTGTATGCATCTTTATATTTACCTACGTTCTTTTCTTGCTTTTCTTCTCCCAATACTTGCTTTGGTCTTTCTCATCTTAATCTCCATCTTTAACTTCACATAACATCTCATACTTTTTTTTCCTTTTCTTTACAGGCAATAATATAGTTCACTTAGCTGCTTATTATCTGGAATCTCTTTCCTCATTCCACGCTAGACCCTCTTTAAGTTGAACAATTGTCTCCTGTGCTCCACAGAGGTATAACATGCTCTTCCCCAGCACTCAGAGCCAGCATTCCATCCTTGTCTTCCTTGACTGTAGTTTTCTTCTTTAAATCTTGTCCTCTGTTTGTTTCTATGATTCTGTCCTATCCTAGTTCTCTTACCTTTCTAACTTCTTCAGAGGATCCTTCTCTTCCCCTGTCGTGCTCTTTCCTCTTTTTCTCCATCTTAACCCTAGGCAAATGCATTCACAAATACAAATTCAGCTACCATTTCTGCACAGATAGACTCTTTAAAATGAAATATTGGAGTGCTTCTGACATTTCCTCAGGGTTGTTGCACTAATCTTTCCATGTCCTTCCACTGCTTCCTTTCTCAATTACAGTATAAAGTGCTGGAGGCTCTTGGCTAGAGGGTCTTGCTCCTTTGCTCAGGGTCAGACCAGTTTGCTCTATTTGGGATCAGGAAGGAATTTTACCCTGTGGTTATATTGGCACGAACTGTGAGGAGTTTTGCTCCCCCTCTGCAATAGGAAAGGTGGGAGGTGGCAGGGCAGACATTGTCCTCCTCTTTGGAACTCTTCAGTATATTTTAACAAACAACTTCCTGTCCTTGAAGTGGCAGAACGTTGACAGTATTCTTGTTGCCCTGCTTTACCTGTGGCAAGCTTAAAAGGTGTCTGATACTTTGAGCATTACGCCTATAGTTGTGTGTGAGGGTTGCCTCAAAGCCTTTAATAACAGGATAGACAATGGTGGGCAGGATCAGGCCCATGGCAGACTCCATTTCCTAGCAGCCTGTGGCTGTGTTGCTGCAGACAGTTTCCATGGAGAACCCAGGAGTGGCAGCACAAGGCCAGAATTTCCATGCAGAATGGCCCCAGCAGTGCTGGCAGGGTGCACAGCTGGGCGGGGAGCTGCTGTGGGCAGTGGTGATCCTGTGGTGGTGACAGTGTGGTCCAGACCTAGGGCAGAACTGTGATCTGCTGTGTGCATGCCCTGGGCAGGGGTGTGCAGGCAGTGGATCGTGGGTCTGCCCCACCTCCAAACCATGCTGTCACTACTGCAAGATCCCAGCCCTGGAGCAGCTCCTTGTCCAGCTACAGCCTAAGGAGGATTATTCTGCACTGGCCCAGTCCTGCAGGGAGCAAACCAGGAAAGCCAAGGCTGCAACTGAACTCCAACTAGCTTCGAGCATCAAGGACAATAAAAAGT